>NW_026889809.1:5200000-5587500 GCF_033153115.1 Saccostrea echinata
AGGCCTATCACAAAAATTACACGCGATCTGTAAAATCAATCTATTGTTTATTTGATTTGTCAACTCGAATTTTCTAGGTTCAGTACTTCGTAACATAATTTATGTTAAGAGGTCTCGGATCAGTAAAGGTTTTCACTAATAAATATTAATTAATCTTTTGTCTTAAAATACCACTGGCGATTTCTGAAACGCATGTTGGGTATGGGTTATAATTATAATATACATGTAGTTATAATAGACTCTATTTGCGTAACATTAACCATTTGTATGCTGTCGATGCAGACTTCACGAGTCGACATTTATGTTTTGTAAGGTGGCAAAACAATCATTATAAATACGTCTTGGTAGTTGCATCCGATGTAATTTGTTTAATATTCTAGGCTATTCCGACGTGGCCACTCAGGAGAAAATAAAGATGTAGCCTACATGTTTCTCAGGTGATCTCCCTTTGATTACATAGTGACCATGGTGACGAGGAGCCGGGAGTTGGAAAACAAATTCAAAGCATAAATAAATAGGCTGTCAGAGGAAAAGAGAACATATTATTTTTGTTTTTAAACATTTCAGCATAATGATGAGATAAATATAGATCAGATACTTGAAGGAAAAGTCTTGGGTCAGGACCGAGGCACGTATATAGTACACAAAATGTCGACATTATTGCATCTATATGCAGTCATGCTTAGCGAGAGTTTTTCGTACTTTTTTGCACCACAACACAAAATAACTTAATAATAAATCTAACATTCGCATTTCGAAACTTTTTAATATTTACAAAAAACAATATAGAATCCTTTTCTTTCCTATTAATGTAGGGTAATCCCCGCTATTTTCACTGTGTGAGTCGGTGCTAAGATATTTGAATCGAACGAAAAGTATTAATTTCGATGTGGCCACACCCCTCGAACAAAATAAAAATGTACTTTATTTATTCATATTTTAATCCTCTTTTCAATGGTATAAATTTTATTTTGTTCGAAGGGTGTGGCCACAGCAAAAATTTGAACCAAAGACGAAAAAAATGCTTTATTTTGATAAAAACTATCAAAGTGCACGTGTTTAGACGTTTTCTGTACAAATATGACGTCATCAAATAAAAAAGTTGGCATAAACTATAAAAATTTGATACCCAAGGATAATATTTCTATTGTTAATTTTCTTCTTCCCCTTAGTTTAATTAAAGGGCTCGACAAATCATTTCGCAATGAATAGATTGAGAAGTCCTCTCTCAAGTAGCCGAAAACATTTGGTGAAGGTTCTGTTCCTCTACGGTTTACAGTTTCGAAGGAGTATCGATGACAAGGTCTTCCGTACAAGGGGCAATAACTATGAAAAGGTCATAGGCTAAATAGTTGGTCACATATTTTTCGAAATAGTTTAAGTAGTCGAGTATCATGAACTATAAAGTTTCTCGATTAGTCTTTCGGTCAAAAAGTCGTAGCGGAAGAATAATAATAATCACGTGGTCTTTTTACAGAAAGTTGGAAAGACCTAATAAAATAAAATAAAATTTTAAAAAATAAAAGTATTTAAAAAGTACTTTCACAAATAAGCGTCCAAGAAAAGGGCAAGACTTTGAGAGCTTTGAAAGAGTGAAAAATTTCATTTCAAACTGCACTAATTTTAACGATTTGCGCTTCACCCTTACTCTCTCGCATTTTGGGGAGTACCTATTGCAAACCCTTTTTATTATCTTATAAATTAATAATTATCTGATAAGAAATAAAAATAAAATGAAACATAATGACAAGAATAAAGAGTAAGTTCAAAGCAAGTGTTTAAAAAGATTTTATTTGTAATTTTATAAATGTTATCATTATCGAATTATTTTACCGAAATATTGTCTCATATCCCCATGTGCACTTTCCAACACAACCATAAATAGATCAGCATCTTCTCGATAATTACTTAATTTTTACCATTTCTTCTATGAATTAGCACTTGTAGGAAGCTACCTATGTACTGTTTTTACCTCATCATGTATATGGCACATACCTGTTTGATAATTCGAGTAGAAAATAATTTTGCAACGCATTAAAAAGGCAACAAAGGAATTCTCGAATGAAACTATGCTGCAATTAGAACATGAATACAAAGAGGTTGTTCTCCCAAGTTTTGTGATTCTTTTCGTTCAATTAAAATCCAAAGATAAACGAAATTTCATATTATACATGACATGAATGAATCTGATTTTCCGCTAAAAGTATTTCTTTTAAAGCGTAAATTTTCAATTCGAGTCAGATGTCGTAATGGTTTATGTTTAACGGACGAAGATCAAAGTAATGATATGTGTAGAAGTGCAGCAAGAATTTCAGTATTATTGGATACATCATATATTTTAATTGCACAGAGGGTAATTAAGTATCTCATTTTTTTTCATAATGCCA
Organism: Saccostrea echinata; assembly: GCF_033153115.1. NCBI lineage: Eukaryota > Metazoa > Mollusca > Bivalvia > Ostreida > Ostreidae > Saccostrea > Saccostrea echinata. The sequence goes on from NW_026889809.1 coordinate 5,202,388, forward strand.
TGGAGTTTCAATCATTCTTAATTCTTTAGCATTTTTACAATAGAAAAAAAGGTTCATTATATCCTTCTGTTGATATTACACATGCCATTCTCAACTGCATGTTCGAACAACAGAAAAAGAAATAAATAAGAATAAAACATGCGTCATTTTTGAATGTAAATATACATATATTTACTGTAATCAATCAATAAGAACTTTTTCTCAAACTCAGTATTACCTAAGATATTATAAGAAAAAACTCTTCAGAAGCTGATGAGATTTATTTTATGTTTGGCATATCTGGTCGCGGTGTCATAATTTTAATAAAAACAAGCAATCATTGTAAAAGATACTAAATACAGGAAGCCCCGATCTTTCAATTTTAGACAGAACTTTATTTCCATCATGAATTCTGTCGAAGATTATGCCAAACGTTGGGCTTAATATGAAAAGGAAGACCTGAACACTTTGTTAGAATGGATTTAGTGTTTTACAAATAATTTAAAGATTCGTATTAGAAAATTAAAAGGCAAAATGAGAACCATCTACCCTTTCGTTTTTACTAAACCGGAAGTGATGAAAGAGCGACTACACGAAAAATATGTTATTGTTCCAGCAGACACGGCTGGTAACAACATCGTCTTTGTTTGTAAGGCTCATTACTATAACTGTACTTTGGAAGAACTTGGTTTTAATTCTACGTCTGGATACCCTACATATATTCACACTTCACTTTCCAGAAAAGAAATTCTTCAAATCATATTTCAGTGTCTAATACTTTTAATATACCAGTCAACCAAGGTGAGTTTGATCTACCCTACCTGTAGTAGATTCCTAAGCTACTAAAAATCCTTACAAACAAAGATACATTGCTGGGTCCAGCAAATGCTCTACCAAGCCCTTATCTTTACTCCTTACAAATTTATTAACTACTCTAAATGAGAAACTTCCGTCGTACTATGCTACAGCTTATTTTAAAAGTGGTGTAAATCAGATGTGGATCCTCAAATACTCGAAAGAACTTTTAAAAACTTTAAAATCACCAGATTTTTCAAAAGTCTATAACACCAAAACTTAAGACTTTTCTACACTTTATAGAACGATTCTTCACGATAAATTAAAATCTAGACGTTGATATCATAGACAATTGCTTCTTAAATAAAAACGGAGCTCGGAAATTTCTTGTGATCTTGTGATTGGTCATCAGCAAAATTTCTTCGTTAAAAACCACTCTGATTGACACACAAGTACTCTGAAGTTGATATTGAAAGGATGCTGTGGTTCCTCATTGACAACATTTATGTTGTCAATATCTTCGGAGACAAAGTTTTCCAATAAAATCTGTTGAAATCCGTGGGCACTAATTGTGTTCCTTTATTAGCTGACCTTTACTTTTATATTCTTATGAAGCAGAATTTATTCAAAAACATCTAAGAAGAGGAAGAGGAAAAGACTAGCTGTTGCCTTCGATTCGACATTCAGATATATCAATGATGTTTTAATTAACAATAGTTATTTTCATTCGTATGTCGACTCGATATATCCCAGTAAGCTTGAAATAAAAGACACCACAGAGTCTGACACATCTATTTATTAATATTTAGTTGTTTTTCTGACAATAGACGAAAAGCCAACTAACTACTAAATTTTATGACAAACGGGATGATTTTAGCTTTTCCTCGTTAACTTTCCTTGTTTATGATGTAATATTCAGCTATCACCTGCGTATGGTGTTTATATCTCCCAAATAATTCACTTCTCAAGAGTTTGCTCTGATTACGGTCAATTTTTAAAGCGAGGCAGGCTACTCACTGATAAGTTGATGTTAAAAGGATATCAACAGCCCCGTTTAAAGTGAGCATTTCGTAAATTTTATGGTCGTCATAATCCCTTGTAAGCAAATATAACCTACCATTGGGTCGCATCTTCGCTGTCTTAATTGTTTCATACCGATTGTTAGGCCTTTGTTTTTGTACTTAGATGACTACAGATAGTTCTGTCCACCTGATCAATACATAGGGTTCACGGCAGATGTGAGCGGTCAAGCGGGGATGTTCACTCCTCCTAAGCATCTGATCCAGCCTCTGGAATTTCCAAGGGTCTGTTGTCTGCCTTCTTCACATATTTGTATTGTTTATGGATTTTTTTAGATCGATCACTTTTAGTTATCTTTACCTTTTACATTATGACAAGTTTGGAAGTGGCCGCCGGGTCCTCTCCCCAACAATCAACAACAAAAGTGTCGAACTTGTGGTCTAAATTGTGCACTTGGTAAAGTTCACGATTGCACAACGCCACGCAATACAGGTAAAATGGGCCAATATCCCATTAGGAACGTTATCAATGTCAAATGAATGGGTCAATATCACAACAACAATGTTTTCAATGTCAAATCAATACAATGTGGTTCAATGGGCCATTGGTATCCCATAAACAATGTTAGCAGTATCAAATATAATATTGTTCAATGGGCCAATATTCCATTAACAATGTTTTCAATATCAGTAAGATATTGTTCAATGGGCCAATATCCTATCAACATATCCAGGGAATTTTAATGTTTGAATTCGATTTATGAATGTTTAAAATGAAATGAAATGCGCCAATAGCACCACAAGAATTATACGAGTTACCAACAGCACTCGTTCATATGAGGTGGGGTTGACGATTACGCCACATGCACGCAAGGGCATCTGCCACCAATGACTGTACCACATATTGGTGATGGCGTCACTACCCACCTCAGTCACCACTGACCAGCACCTTGTAGAATTAATCTGAATTATTACATTAACCACTTAGGTAGCTACATAGTCACGAGGAATGCTATCCTTTCAAAACTTACCTTGATTACTTTCCCTATCTATGAATTAACATAGCATTAATTCTTGCAAGCCAAAATGCTTATAATTATTGATATTGACCAAACATATTTGCTGCTGAATCTAGGCATACAGTGTTATTACTTCACATGACAGCCTTGATACCATGAAAGCATTTTGGATATTTCTCAAGATATTACATTGTATATTTCCACTGGAAAATTGTTGATATTTTACAAATCGAAAGACAATTGGACATACATGTACACCTACAATTTTCTTAACTGTTACTGCATCACCTCCATATGATTTGTACAAGCTGTAGATTTTTGCCCAAGAATTCACAGTAGGGGTAGCGTTAAGAATGTATATTAACTGAAATGAGTCACACCTTCTCAATTAAAAAAAAACAGGATTTTATATGGACAGCTTTTACTACCCCAAACATAATAAAAACCAAGTTCCGCATGATTTAAACACTTCGGATTACAGTAAATGCATATATTTAAAATAATGGATATTAAGTACATATGACCAATTGTTTCCAAAATAATACTGAATTTTGTAGCACAAAAAAGGGAAGCAATACTGCAAGTGTTAGAAATTCAACCCAGGCATGACAGTACAATGCTCTAAACAGGTGTGGCATCTACACTTTAAATTATCTGACTACTTGTCATGTATGTTTTACTAATATGTTTATATATAGTTCAATTCTTACAATCTTGCCAACTAAGAGAGTACTTGTATTATGCAATTACAATCGTAACTTTAGTTAGTCTAAGCATGCGGGTTCCATGGGCCATGAGCCAATGTGGTATGACTTCTAGCGAGAACCCTCTGTTGGGCCCAAAAACGTTACTGCCTAGTTGTAAAAGATGAAATTCATAATGCTTACTCTCTATAAACTAGAGCGTTTCAATGAACGCATGTGAAACTTCATTAAAGATGTAAATAAATATAAATGTAGTAAGCTATTATTTACTACTAGCATGATAGTTCATGCAGAAAAAAGCATCCACGCATAGTATAAGGCTGCGATAGAATCTGACAATCAAAGCAAATATGATTCCCAACCCTAAAATGAATAATTTAAATTGATTTTATTATAAATAATCATTTATCATTTTATGTATTAATACGTGTTTCAAAATCTTTACTTCAACTGCCAGCCTGCACGATCCATTACCGATCCCGATGTATTTTTTTAGTATTTAAATATCAGTTTGTGTGGTAACCGAATATCATACATGTACAGTTTCAAAAGTACAGTATTATGGGCTTATAAACATGTATAAATGCTAATTATCAACACCCCGCCTCTCAAAATTCAAAAGACTTAAATTAAACTATCTGGGGTATTATTTGCAAAGTAGGTCAAAGGTCAAGTGAATTATAACGCTGGTATTTTATTTTCATGATGTTTTATGACAATCAGTGCACTTACCCTTTAAATGTCAAAAATATGCTGTATATTGGAACTATTCACTGTTTTGTAAAGTAGGTCAAAGGTCACGGTCAAGGGTCGCGAGGTCGGTAACCATGACAAAAGCCATAGTGCATATCAATTAGGGATGGCCACGAATATTCGAATATTCGAATATTCATTCGATGAGTTGATATTCGAATATGAATTTAAGATTCGAATATTGGGTGTTTTTCAGATTTCATAAAAAGAAGTACTGTGATTATTAAATTTGATTAGAGCAGTGCTGGAATTATCCCTCTTTAATTTACTAGCGATCAATTTCGATCGCCTGATTTCTTTCACTTCTTTCTTATCTTATAGAATTACTAAATTACATGGATTTTGTTTTGAGTAAGGTGTTAAAGAATTGTACAATAATGTTTTATGTATAATACAAAACGTACTTTCCTAGTTTTTATTTCTTCAATGCGATTGGGTCTAGAATCGAAGACAACAAAATGAAAACCCTCTTAGAATGTCTAAAGGACGTGAAGGGTATACTTTAGTTATCAAAACAAATTTAATTGATCATTCAAATGAATGTCCACTGTAATTAATTTTGTAAAGGACTCAATTTCAGATTAAATGATTATATCTTTGGTTGTATATAATCCTGAATTTTATATTCATTATCGGGAAATTCATTAATTACCTAGGAAAATTGTCTATGGAAATATTTGTTTATATTTTAAAAACATTGTATCAAAGATTATTGTCATAGCTCTTATTAGGCAGATAATTGTAATTTATTACACGTATTGAAATCTGAACAGTATACCGTTACTACTATATCTTGCCTTTGGCAAGACGACTGATTCCTTAGTTGGAGCTACTATAAATACATATGTTTCATTTGATAAAAATATAAAATTTTATATCAAATGGAATTTCTTATTGTACAACTACAAAACTCTTCATACAATTTACTTCCAATATAAGTATACCTACGCTAAACCTTTCGTGAGAGTAGGATGATGCATGTTTAAAATAAAACAGATTTTATTTATTTTATCGAATATTCGAATATATTCGAATACTTTCATTGAATATTCGAATATGAATTATTGACAAAATTGACATGCCTAATATCAATATATGTGCAAAATATCAAGTTCATATCTCTTACAGTTCTTGAGATACAAGGTGTGACAGACGGACAGACAGACAGACGCCGGGTTAAGTGATCCCTTAGTGCCGCTCTGCTCTGCAGGCGACACAAATATGAAAAATGCTTTGTGTGTTGAATTTACTTGAAAATAGTATTTATGTAATTATCGATATTTATATATTGTTATAGATAGGGCATCTATTTAATGGTCAATGCATTGAAATTGGTATTTCCCAACCAATTAGGTTTTGAGTACCTAGTAAAACAGTTGGACTTGATAAAAAAACCAACTTTTAAATGAATCTTAAACAGGATGTGCTCTACTTGAATGATGTTTAAGTGAGCTATCCTTCAATAGGGATAGTTTCTTGAGTCCAAACAAGGTTGAATAATTGAGTCAGTTATCCTTATGAGGCCAGCTGTAACAAGATGCCAGTTGTCTTAAAATGTACTCTTTGATGTAATGTGTAGGATGTGATAGACGCATAAATATAGCTACCATAACAGCTTACTTTTTTCTTACCTCTATTATAAAGAATTAACTAGCTATCATATGGTCTCTTAAGTACCTTGTAACCTTCATACTTAAAGTCGGTCATAGATATAGGCCATCGGTGTGTGTTGCTTGGATTGAGGCACTTTATAATTGCTCTAAGAATACTGATCTGCTCATTCAGTGTTGGCTACAATAAGTTCATTTTTGGTCTTAACGAATTTCAAACCATTATACAAAATCATGACTACATACACCTCTCTATTAAAACTGTAAAAGTGCATTATAGGAAGAAGCTGGAATTACCTCATTATAGAGACATAACTTTCTGAGATGATGAAGAATGTTTATTTATAACCAGAGTTTAGTTATCAATATGCAAGATTCATTTTTGTTCTGTAGTGTTTCTGTCAAAACAGTGAAAGCCAGGATAATTGGTATTGATTGGCATTTATTCTAAAAATGTAATGTTTAGAAGAATTGGTGTTCCTACCCAACATTTTGGCCAATGAAGATGGGCCTACTGTCCCTTGAAATAGGAGTCGAATCCTAATGAATTAGCCCCGAACTGTCGGTGAAAACTGTATAGTTTCTTGAGGACTCCATTCATTATCTGGGAAATATATACCCCATTGAAGTTAGTTAGAAATTCCAGCCACATCTGTATGTCTGGTTTCATAACTTTAGTAATGTTGACATGGTTATCCGGTTTAAAATTGCTTAGATAGCATGATAGAAACGTCTGTTAAATACACGGCTATGCGGAATGGCCTTCATAAAGAAATTTAGCTAATCTACTAAACTCTGGAGGACTGTTATAGTAATTGTTCTTTTTGGATATGATGCTTTACGGTTTGAGAGATTTCTACAACTTTTGTGGCTGAGATTCGAATTTGCATTTTTATAGTGTCTATTTCTAAACCCAAGAATACTAAGCATGTGGTGGGCCCCTGGGTTTTATCAGGGTTTATGGGCATACCCATTTCAGTACACAGACTTTGAATTGTGTCCAAGATTTTGCATTGACTAGTGCCTTCCTTTCCTGCAAAAATAAAGTTGCCCAAATAGTAATGTGCTGTAGTTAAACCTGCTTGTTGACTATCCCACCATTCCATAAATGTAGAGAATATTTCAAAACTTTTGCATAATATGGAACAGCCAAATGGCAACATTTTGTCTATGAAGCAATTTCCCCTAAAAAGTCCTAGTAGCTCATAGTCCCCTGATTATACTGGTTTCAGCCTACATGCACTTTTAATGTCTGCTTTCGCCAAGAGGGTCCCCCTTCCCAACTTGTTTACACAAGTGGTATCCACAACTGTGTCAAGAGATGTGTAGCTAACTGTTGTGTCCCTGGGTCTATGTATGCGTTTATACTAGGTAGCGGTGGGTAGGACGTGTGTTTGATCATTCGCCAAACGTTTTAGAGTACCACCCCGATTGGGGATATATGAAGATCAGGCGTTGGTGGGTCTAAGAATGGCCCCAATGCTACTCTCATCTACCTCTTTCGTTATTTTAGCCTGCAAAAAATTTGAAAAAAAAAGTTCTTGGCCTACATAAAGCAACCTAAAAGTCTGTTTAAATCATTGTCCAATACTCTACCTGATTGTTCGTCTGTGTAGTCTTGAAATTACTATGAAACTACCTGAATTATAATTGGTGTGCTTCCCAGGAACCAAAGGTGTTTATTAGGAAATTGAATTGGCTGATGTTCAATTTCGTGCAGTGCTGTTGTGGTTATGCAAGTGTAAGATGGATGTATGTTATTACATTTCCTGCACCTGTGAGCATATGGGCAATTTATCCTGTAACATAAGCCTTTGTAATTAAATGATATATATGGAGATAACGAACAGTATTCAAGCTCAAAAGTCCATTAAACAGTACAAAATAGGAGCAGAGCAAACACGGACCTCCAAAACATCAGAGGTGGGATCAGGTGCCATGGAGGAGTGAGCATCCCCTGCCGACCGGTCACACCCGCCGTGTGCTCCTTGTCATGATCGAGAAACAAAACCCGGAAAGATCCGTCGACAATTCAGTGTGTAAATAATGACCTAACAATTATTATGAAAAACGTCAGTCAGCATTTGACTCAATGATAAATTGTATTTGCTGACAAGGTCATTGTATCGACCATAGAACTTACGAAATGATGAATTTAAACGAGACTGCTGATATTATTGTTTCATCAACTTATTTGTCAATAATTTACCTCGTTTTAGAAATTGTACATACGTAGAGCATGCTCTTGCGTATCGAATCAACTGAGAGATATAAACCCCGTACGTATGCAGGTGATATATAAACCCCGTATGCAGGTGATGTAAGTATATTGCTGCATAAGTAAGGGAAGTTGACGATTGAAAAGTTAAAGTCATCACGTTTATCATAAAGCTTGGCTGTTAGATTACCATTAACGTCCTTTTCAAGTAAAATATCCAAATATGAAACAGATATGTCAGACTCTGTGGTATCTTTTATCTCAAGCTCACCAGGATATATCGTATCGATATAAGAATGAAAATAACAATTGTTAATTGACAATACGTCGTCGATATATCTAAATGTCGTGTTGAAGGCCACAGCAAGTGTTTTCTTCTTTTCACGTATAAGATTTTGGACAAATTCTGCTTCATATGAATACAAAACAAAGGTCTGCTTATAAAGGGCGCAATTGGTACCCATGGGAATTCCAATAGATTGTTGGAAGACCTGATCTCCAAAAACCACACAGATATTGTCAATCAGAAACTCAAGCATCTTTTTAATGTCAACTTCAGAGAACTTGTGTTTACAATCAGACTGTTTTTTAACAAAATAATTTTGCAAATGACCAATGATAAGGTAAGTAAATTTACGAGTTTCATTTTTATTCAAAAAGCAGCTGTCAATGATTTCAAAAAGCCTCTACTTTAATTTATCGTGGGGAATGGTTGTGTATAAAGTTGAGAAGTCGTAAGTTTTTAAGCTGTTGATTTTGGTAAAATCTTGTGATTTCAAATTTTCCAAAAGTTCCTTGGAATTTTTAAGTATCCACATCTGATTTACACCACTTCTCGAATATATTGCTGCACAGTACTCTTAAAGCTTCTCCTTCACTACTGTTAATATCTTAGTGAGGAGTAAAGAAAGAGGCTTGGTTGAACATTTACTGGAACCTGCAATGTATCTCTGTTTCTAAGGATTTTTATGAAATTTCGGAATCCAATATAGAAATGGTAATTCTAATTCATTTTGGTTGTTTGGAATATTAAAAATGTTCAAAACTGATATATAATTTTGAAGAAAGGAAAATATGAGTATATTTTGGATTACCACTTGTAGAATTAAATCCAAGTTCCTCTAAAATACATTTAATAAAATGAGCCTTACAAACGAAGACAATGTTGTTACCTGCTTTGTCAGCAGGACTTTTAAAATCAGGACTTTTTTTTGGAAGGCAACTTATCCATGACCACCCTTCCTGACTTCGACTACAGGTTTGGCATTGTGCCCGATATTTGCATGCAAGTGTCACAAATTTTAATTAAAAATTATGTTTCAATTTATTTGTCGCTTTATATATCCAGTTTAACATCACAAAGCAAATATAAATGTAAATATGGCGAACGGCGTCAATTAAAATTAAAAAAAAAAATGCCAGTAAACATTTATTCCGTTGAAAATATGCGCAATTGAAATGAATGTTTAACTAAAAATAGCCAAACATGCACTGTATGAGAAGACACTGCCAGGATCAAAAACAATTTTTTTAAAAAATAACACAAAATTGAAAATGTTCTATCTCATGAACCAACCTACAAGTGTGTTCGTCTGCTAGATTAAAAGGAGGAAATCGTTTTGGACCATGGTATATATAGTCACTGTCATACACCATACAGTGTTAATTCTCCGGGACTACTTTCCATACGAGTGATGATATGGAGTTGTAGCATAGCGTAATACTGAGCTGTCTGGAGCTTGAGTCACTGTAACATATCTAATAAAGGAATCTGGTTTGTACAATTTGAATTATTCCGCGAGGCACATACGCAATATTAAAAATGGCTATGTACATGTATCACCGGATTAAATACCGTATTCCTAGATTTATATCTTTTAATTATAAAACTGTGACAACGGTTTCAAACATTGAAGATGAGGGCCCGGACTCATAAATACTCTAAGATATTTTTAAAAAGTTGTATATAAACTTAAAAATCCCCGATCCAAATATTTTCTCTCTTGTGATTTGAGTTCGACACGTGCTATACCTTACAACTGAGCATATTCGCTAGCCAAAGGTTTCTGATCCGCCACTCTCCTCATAAACTCTTGGTCTATTGTGCTGTCAACAAGTCGGGATTGTTCACGTCATGTGATCCCGAACAAAGATTTCATCATCAACAGAAATAAAAAAGAATATTAACAAAAAAAGGAATAAACAAGCAGATATAAGTATAGGTGTAGGATGCATATTTTTACTCGTAATAAAGATTCCTGGTGATAATTTTGCATATATGATTAAAGTTGGATGACGCCATAGCTATTCATAGAATGGCATGTTATCATACGGATCGTGGTTTACTTAGATATATTTACAAATTAGTCGAACAATATCAATTAACTTCAATCAAAACTCCAGAAAAAAATCCCGACTTTTGATAGTACCATAGGCCATAATAGAGTATTGTATTAAAAACCCTTGGCTAGCGAAGATAACAAAATAATATAAGTGTATTTATGTATATAAATGCATTTATGTGATCTAAATGCCTACAGGATTGTGGTATTTTTGTTTATTACTAATGTTGTATGACTGCATTGGTGTTGAGAGGCTTTTTCGGGTTATAGTTTCTAAGCGCCCTCTAGTTACTGCTATTAGCATCATCCCTATCAAATAACTTTTGGCTCCAAAAGATGTGGTTTAAAAGTTTTACCCGCCTCCACCCCCTCAAAGCTCCATACCCATTGTTTTATTGTTAGAAATTACTAGTTTTCTTTTGTTTAAGGTGTGGAATATTTTTTGGGCTGCACCTACTGCTGCATTTCAAATTTTTTAAAAACTGTTATTTCATTTTGCATTTGTAATAGATGCTCTACACACAAACATGAATAGCGGCAGAACAGAGCTGCAAATGTGCTTTAGATACACGTGAACCGAATTATTTATTATTGTCTGTATTTATGAGCACATAGATTTTAATAAAACAACTGTCTTTAAAATGATAAAAATCTCAAATTTAATAATAGTTACTGGGTAGTTGTAAGAGATTTTTTAAGGATCATGTTCAAGTTTTATGCCCTATTATGCCTCCAAAAAATTAATTGACTCCGTTTGAAACTGAATCGTCTGATTATAATTCTGCATCCTAATATTTGTTTCAACAATTGTTTCTTCCCTTAATATTCCTCTTAACACTGCCTTTTTATTTTGATAAAGAAAACTTAGTCTTTCTTATCTACTCAAGACTAACGGAAGCTTAGTATTTCTTATTTACTTAAAATTATGAAAACACTATTTTTTTTTAATCTACGTTAGACTAACGAAAAAAAATAGTATTTCTTATCTGCTTGAAACTATAGAAAACTTAATATTTCTTATCTATATAAAACTAAGGAAAACTTATTATTTATTATATACTTAAGACAAACGAAAACTTAGGATTTCTTATTTATTTGAGTCAATATTAAAGCACTACTAGTTTAGGTGCTATTTTTGACAGATTGTAGATAAAGGTAAAATTTGAAATAAAAGGAAAATTTCGAGCAATAACATTCCACAAAAAGGTTTCTAATATATCTATTTATTTTCAGATATTATTTTTTATATTATTTATAATAATATAATTATATATTATTTATTTATTTTAATATTTCAATTTACATTTTTCAAAGTTCCTGCAGCTTTGTGAGATATACAGTCTCAGATCGTAATAGATGACTTAGTAGTAGTCTTCGATAGAGCACACAGATGGGGCTTATCGACTTCATAGGCGTTTTGCAAAAGCTACACAAAGTTATAATTTCACCAATAAATATTAAGTTCCTCCAATGACGATCCACTGTCCATTTCTTTCGCCTTTACACCATGTTATGCGTGTATTTCTGTGGCATCAATAGACAACCATCTTCTTTTTTGTACCATTTTTTACATTCAATGTTAAAATAATTTTCTATTCCCAGTTTTAGAACAAAAAGTATAATCTTTTGCTTCATTCATAGGATTTGTAAATTCATCAAAAGTCTTCATCCTGTTGCTTATCACCAGTCTTGAAAGTTGGACTTCGTTGCGCATGGTGTCCTTATCCAAACCTGATGTGTTCTCTATAAATAGCACCATTTAAAAACACAGCCATTTGTGTATTGGATGACAGTGACGAATACTTATGTCCAATGACATGCACCTTTTGCTCTGTTCATTAAAATATTTTCTTCAGATGTAATTTGTTATTTAATTCGTTCATTTACAATATAATTTCACTTAAAGAAATTATATTAATAAAAATAGGAAAATATTAAATTGAATTATATTAAATCTTAATTCTTCTGATGATAAACACTTATTCAATGATAAAATTTCCGATTGTGCATGATTAAATATCTCTTATTGAATAATTGATAATTCAACTGAGACAAGCTGTTGACAAATAAGTCACAAATATTTCTAAAACCTCTCTGGAAGCTATCGTTGGGTGAAATTTTGATTGATATTTCCAGAGCATGCAACAATATGTGTAAGGTTAGTCAATTTATAGTAATTTTGACTACGGATCACTTCGTTTACCTAATCAAAACAGAGTGCTCACGGGGAGAGTGAATGACCAATCAGATGCTTATTCTTCCAAAGAACTGATCGTACCTCATGTTGTCCCCGGCGTCGGATCGGTGTTTTTACCCTAATTTACCCTAATCACGTTTTGTACTTTTCACGTTATCAATGAGACAGTTCGTTATCTTAATCTTTTACATCCTAACAATGTGCCGATACTTTAGAGAATACAGGAAACAGAAAAAAAAATTGAAATGAACTTTTTAAAAGTACATCTTTAATATCAAAACTTAAGATTTATTCAACTTTACTGATTAAAGGGATATACAAGAAAAAAGTGTTATTGTTTTATACTTAAAGCACAGAATGTAATTTTATCGCATTACACCATTTAAGATAAAAAAAAAAAGTTTCCATTTTTAATTAATATGCATCATAGTCTCCTATGTCAAGTGATAATTGTATCTTTAACATACCCCTAACACATATGCTAGTTAAAGCTCTAGTACTTCGGAACAGTATAAATTAAGATTTCTTTATAATGCTGATATGCTGAATGCTGATAAGTTGCCATCTTTATTTGATTTAAAAAGAAATTGTTGATATCCTAGCATTTATTATATGTTGGCATAGAATATCCTTGATATAAAGCTATTGAACATCAAGCATTTTATGATGTGATGTGCTAAAATGAAGGCCTCTGTGTCGGGTGCAATATGAACAATAATCAGTCCAAAGCAGAAAATAACAGAGAGGAAATGATCCAGATAAAGATTCACTGAAAATTGTGAGCAGAGTGAATACGGTTCTCTGAAAACGAAGTGGGATCAAGTGCCATAGTGGAGTAAGCATTCCTTGTCAGCCGGTCACACCCACCGTGGGTCATAATCGAGTAAACGAAAAAATTCGTAGACAATTTAATGTGAAAATAATGGCCGAATAATTTGTATGAAAGACAGTCAATATTTGACCTAAACTGATTGTATTTGAAAACAAGATCATTGTATGGACCGTACAATTTGTGAAATGTTGATTTAAAAAGAAATTGTTGATATCCTAGCAACTTCTTTGTCTTCTTTGTATCACTAAACTCTATAGCCTGTCTCGTTATAAAATTATTCATAGGTAGAACATGTTCCTGCATATCATATCAATTGGGAGACATGAACTCCATATGCAGGTGAAAATCGTATATAAGATAAGTTGACAATACTAAACTTGAAATGATCACGTTTCTCATAAAGTTATGTTGTTAGTTTGCCATCGATGACTTTCTCTGCAGTAAAATATCCAATGTTTAAGACTTTATGAAGTCTTTTATTTCGAGTACAATGGGATATAATAAAATACTCAGCCACACTTTTTGTATATAAACGTCTTAATATCCATGGGAATTCCAAGAGATGGTTGGAAGTCCTGGCCATTACACTAAGATGAGCCTACCTTTTCTCTTTGTCTCAGTTTTCAACTATTTATTTATTTATTTTTTTTTTTGTAAAAGTGAGACTTGAGATCAAATGTGAGCTCGTCTAAGGTTTGTGGCCTCGTAACCTTGCCATCAAAAACAACATATACAGACACTGTCAATGAGAAACTCAGACATCTTTTTAACATCAATCTTGGGGTACTTGTGTGTAAAATCCAAATGTTTTTAACAAAATAAGTTTGCACTTGATCAATGACAAGGTATGCAAATTTAGAATTTCTACTTTCTTTAAAAAGCAGTTGTCTATAATGTCTAAAGACCTGTTTATGAAAATGTTTATCTGCTTTGTTTCATTCTTTTAAAGGACTTTGCATTTACATTGATATATATTTGAATAGTGTTCTCTGCGTTTTTTTCTGATAAACAAAATTTAATATCTCATGTTTAAATAATTAAAGATCACCTACTACATTGCTGCAAAAAGATTTTTTCAGAAGAAAATGAGTGATTTTTTTACCTTCGGCTAAATCAGATATATACACATATACAAATGTAGAAATAATGCACGTTTAATAGTTTTGAACCTTAAGTTAGAAGATAACTAAATATGTCAAGTGTATGATTGTCGTCTTTTTTCATCAAAACTGATTACATTAGTTGCGTGTTGATTGACTACTTGTAAAGAAAAAAATGATTAAAGGATTAATAAACGAATTGGTCAATACAGAACAACAAAGAAGACAAATTGTCCCAAAGATAAAAATCTTTTTAATGTTTTAAAACAGTTTATTTTCTAATGTCCTTGAATCTTTTAACGTACATGTATTTCTTGAATAAAGTGACGAAATAAACCTAAAACATTCTATTCATGCATCGCTCTAATCTCATAGCGTTAATCTTCAAATATCAGAGACTCAATTATACTTAAAGGGCAAGCAAAAGGTTTTTCCTTAAAGGATGACTGCACTTAAGGATATGCGAAATTTGCGACAAAATAAACTTTCAAAACAAGCATTTTTCTATTCATTGCAAGAATGGTCAACATCCAATCTACAACTTTATGTAATTACGTTTAATAAAAGTGTGTATTTACGAAGTTTGAATCTGTTTTAAAAGGCAGGAGTCATCACAATTTCTTGAATCTCCGTTCGATAATGAGGACGTCCACTTTTTTACTGACTTCATACATAGCGCATGTTTGTCTATTGTTCTATGTTTAACAGTAGTTGTATATTTGCATAAATAATAATGTGTCAAAAAGAGATTAATAGACAAATATGCGCTCATGGTTAAAAAGAGAAAAAACTGCTTCTTCTTACATTCGCTCTCTGTGTTGTAACCAAGGATTGTGACATGATGAATATTATAATTCACCACGTGATTTCGTACCTCACGTAACTTTGTGAATACTAAATTCCGTCACGTGACTTGTAAGGTGGCATGTTTTGTGCTAACTAGGACATTGTGTTCGAATACGTTAAGTCATCTGGCATTGATATAAAATCTGCTTTAAGTACATTGACGTGCTCCTATTGTTAATTTCGTTTTGAAACCTTTGTCAGTAGTGTATTTGTGCCATACAGAATGGAGAGGGTGATTAGAAAGAGGGATCACGTTATTTTTTCAAACAAGTCATTGTTATTTAGCAAGTCTAATTTTAGACCTATTCTTACAATGTTAGCTCCACCTCTCGTGCATATCTTATGATCAATCAAGGGCAGGTAAGTGTAAATTCTCTATATTTGGAAAGCAGTAAGGACAAAAAACATTGAATCATTTTATTGTAACACAGTCTAAAATCATTTTAAGATTTAAATTTGGTTCCAAATTGACAGGATTCTTTCATTAACATACAAAAGTACGATGGCCGATATGGGCCGGACAAAAAGTAACCACGAGTTGTGTTTGATTTGCCGGCAATTCTTAGATGCCGGCAAATCTTAGATACCAGCAATTCTTATATATAATATTTAATTAAAATGCCGAGGATATCGAGGTCACAGAAGTCTAGTTAACTTAACAGGACAAAAGGTTTGACAAAACACAGAGTACTGAGATAAGTGAGGAGGAAAACCGCATACAGACAATGTTTAAGGGGTTTCCAGACCTGTGCACTCCACATAAACGTGTATTAATATCTTTTAAATTCATTACCAACCCATATTTTATTTGATCTTCAATAGTTGTGTTATTGATTTTAATATCAAAGCCAGTGTTTCCTCAAATACCAAATACGCTGTGCACTCTGCCTGTTGATTGACGGCCCAGCTACATGTAGTCAACTGATTATATGTTTTAAAAAACTTGCCTGGTTATTAAACTACCATAAACAATTAGGAGGGTGATAATGAGAATACAGAAAACTTCTGAATTTGTGTTGTCCATTTTAATCTAGGCCCTGCCATATCTTAATGAAATATTATGAAAAACCGGAAAACAAAACCTCTGTTACCCTGAGGATGAAGAGCAGTTTACACTTGGCGATTTGCGTATGTATATCTGCAGGACCTCATATATAAAAGAGGCCCGATATACATTACCCAAGAAATGTTTTTTTTCTAATATACTTGATTTTCAAACATTTTGTAAAAAGACAATGAATGTAACCCAGACCAGTGTTAAATAGCCCCCCCCCCCCACCTGACTTTTTTTTTAATTTTCGGGGAGGGGGATGCTGCTTTCTAGCCATTTAAATAGCTTGACTTCGTTTTGATATGTCATAAATAATGCCACGTATCGAGTGAAACTGTTGTCTTTGTCAAACCGTTTTCCCAATTAAGATAACTTGACTTTTGAGACCTCTATATCCTCTAGTATTTTAATTAAATATTTAAAATAAGAATTGCCGGTATCTAAGATTTGCCGGCATCTAAGAATTGCCGGCAAATCAAACACAACTCGTGGTTACTTTTTCCAGTATCTAAGAATTGCCGGCAAATCGAACACAACTCGTGGTTACTTTTTGTCCGCCCCATATCGGCCATCGTACAAAAGTGAAATAAGGTTTAAATATAAAAGCAACAGAAGCAACTGAAAAAAAACCCAAAAACCGGCGTTAAGTGCAGTCATCCTTTTCATGATAGTCATACAAATAATTATGTCGCATGTACTACATATGCAAAATTACCTCAATAGATAATATACAGATGCGTAAAATGAAAGAAAAAGCGTATGTCACATTTTTTATCTAGAAAATAAGATCATGAACAACACTGCTTACCTTGATTACAGGTATAAGAGCGTACAAAATCTATTCATTCTGCCAAAGGAAAAATTTGAAGAGATGTTTAAGTACCAAACGTAAAGTTTTGAAGCGATTTTAAATTACCAAACTAAAAGTAGCAATGTTAGATTACCAAAAAAAAAAAATGTTAAAAGTTCTACGCACACGTACGTAGACATTTTTAGTGAGAGCCTAATTTAAATGCTGCAAAAGAACTTGGGTTTTAGTGCTAACGAAGAGCCTACCGTTACATTTACCCCACAGTGGGACAAAGTGACTCGTATTTGGATGTTTCCTCACTGCTCAACGGCCATTAGGGTCGAGTAAAGGGCAAAATTCACAGCCTTTCCTCGGCAAGTGGTGACGTCCAAAAATATGTGAAATTTTCAAGAAAGAGAGTAAAGTTCTAAACTGCCAACCAATCAACTGTTACATAAACAATAGCTGGAAGTGGTCGTCTATTTATGCGTGAGACAAATTAGGTAAAATTCAGGGTAATTTATGGTCAGAATTGCCAATTAGAAGAAACAAGCTCCATATCGGTATTGTAAAAGTAATTATTTATTCTGACTGCATTTAAGGTCAAGATCTAGTAAATGAATTTAGACTGCCTTTTTTATGCTAGATCCATTATTTATATAGAGGAAAAAAATACAACATGATTTTAAATACGTTTATTATGATATTGGCGATTGTTGGTCGTGGCATTTTTAAAAGCAGCAAGGGGTCGCCAAGCATAAAGGGCGACCCCAAATTACAACAAGCAGCAGCAGCAGCAAACAACATGAAAGCATATACATATACTATTAATAAGCATAAATATGGCCGTTCCGGGTATACCGCGAACGGTAATTAACTTTACAATTATATTTTATGTTTTTTACATAAACTGTACATGTTTGTAGAGTTATATCGTTCCGGGTTAACCGCGAACGTTACTCAACATAATTATTTTACCAATCAAAGCAATGCATGAATTTGTTGAAAGCAGTACACATTTTGCACAGTAACTGAGTTTGTTTTAAGCAAGCAAAGCAGATCAGTTCATGAATTTGTTGAAAGCAGCACAAATTTTCAACGTAAATAAGTTTGTTTTAAGCAGCAGCAGCACAATGAATTATAGCATCAGTTGAATGGGTCGGCGCAAACAGAAACATGAGATGACACAACGGAAAAAACAAAACACCCATTTAATGGAATGCCATGTTGGAATTCTTTACGGAAGGATGAACACAATTAAAAGTTACAGCATAAAAAGTCAGGCCAATGGAATGCCATGCTGGAATTCTTCACGCAAGGCTGAACACAATTAAAAGTCACAGCATACAAAGTCAGGCCAATGGAATGCCACGACGGAAAAGTTCAAGTGAAGTGAATCCTCTAGTCAAAACCTGAAATGATAGAGAAAACCCACAGCAGACAAAAATTCTTAAAATTTTTGTTTAACTCATGATACAAAATTCAACCTTTACTCTTTACCTTTGGGAATGGGATGGGTTGGGATTAAAGAAAAACTGTGATTGAAAGTATATTTTTCTTAAAATTCTGTCTGCTACAAAATTCGTGTACCTTTCGTTTTTGGATCCAGGGCAAACAGGAGGAATTTGAGATATTCCCATCCCGATCTAATTATTTTCTAGCAAACCCAACACAAATAGCAGAAACTAAGCTTTCCTCATAAAATAAGCGTATCTATTCTTTAAATTAAAAGATGCTATTATTTATATAGAGGAAAAAAATACAACACGATTTTAAATACGTTTATTATGATATTGGCGATTGTTGGTCGTGGCATTTTTAAAAGCAGCAAGGGGTCGCCAAGCATAAAGGGCGACCCCAAATTACAACAAGCAGCAGCAAACAACATGAAAGCATATACATATACTATTAATAAGCATAAATATGGCCGTTCCGGGTATACCGCGAACGGTAATTAACTTAACAATTATATTTTATGTTTTTTACATAAACTGTACATGTATGTAGAGTTATATCGTTCCGGGTTAACCGCGAACGTTACTCAACATAATTATTTTAGCAATCAAAGCAATGCATGAATTTGTTGAAAGCAGTACACATTTTGCACAGTAACTGAGTTTGTTTTAAGCAAGCAAAGCAGATCAGTTCATGAATTTGTTGAAAGCAGCACAAATTTTCAACGTAAATAAGTTTGTTTTAAGCAGCAGCAGCACAATGAATTATAACATCAGTTGAATGGGTCGGCGCAAACGCCACATGGCCGAAACCTTTGGAAACCACAGGTTTCGGTCACCCCATAAAATGGGGAAGCCGCATTCAACTGACCCACGACCAACAGCCCTTAATATATCCTATTTACTGGGTAAAACTTTAATACTTAAACACTTGCTCCTGATCCCCCCCCCCTTTTTTTTTAAATTTAAAGATATTTAATAGACAAAAAATATGTGCCGTTTCCTTACTGATGTTTTAATATGCAAGTTTTACGAGGAATTATTAAGAAACAGATTTTATATTAGCTTATCCCTGGTTTAATTTACAGCAAATATATATATATATATTATATATAAATATAATTGAATAACTAAGGTATTAAGATGCATTACATCTGGAGCAAACTACTGCCCTGTCATTATGAAATGACTGGTTCTAGTACACCCCTCATTTCAACAGCAGCACAAGTATCAATTTATTCAAGCTGATTTAAAGCAACCTTGTTCTGGGGGCAAACCATGTTACTGATACTGGAATCATTGATACTGTTATCATTGGAAATCTTTGCTATTGAATAAATCATGTTATTGTATTTTGTAAAACGTCAGCTATTAGGGAATAAAGTCCCACTTATAGTGCTTACATACGTATGTTTCATATCCAATGTTTTTTTTTTTTTTTTTTTTTTTTAATATCCCCAAAGTGAATAAAATGAAATGTTGAAATTTTCAATACTTGGTATGCCAAATAAAAATCTTTCTTATTTAGGATTAAATGAATACTTAAAAGCAAAATAACCTTGTCACCATACTTGAATTCTATTTTTATAGGTTCTAACTCTATTCAAATTGCTTTTCCAACCAAAATAATCTTTATAATTGAGGAGCCTACACACTATCAACTTGATCCTTCCAGTTACTGAACGACATGTACAAGGATTATACATGTGTAACTTGTAAAATTTAACTTCTAATGTGTCTTATAGACTCACAAGTTATACAGAATGCCTTCACTACCTAGAAACAGGGCAGACATGGTCACTAATAAATGACTAATAAATACAGCAACCCCCTTCCCCTATCTTACTGGATTGCAAGAACATTTTACTTCATCCTATTTATAACAAATATGAATTATTGTGTAGACATTGCCAGACAGTGCATTATACTCACAATCCTCAAGGTAAAGAGACCAGGGCCAGAAAATAATTATTTTTGTTTACTGGTCACTCAGGCTATTGCCTTAAATTTTTACTGGTCAGCTTAGTACTTTCACTGTCCCAATTGGCCAGTAGATTCTAAAAAGACTGGACAAGAACAAAACCATAATAATAAATTAAAGTAATATTTATATATATATATATATATATATATATATTGTGATACTTAGAAGTACAACTTAACAAAACAAGAAACAGTAGAAGTTGGGACACACAGTCCTGTCAAGTTAACTAGCCCTACCGTGAATGAATTTTATTATGCATAAAAAAAAAATGCTGAGATTGAAAATCCACTGGCCCCAGACCAGCGGACCATCAATTATTTCGAGCCCTGATAGAGACTAATATAATTTTAACAAAATTTCCTCAATTTAGACAAAAATTGAAAATAATATGATGGGAAGAAGACACATTCTGCTTAATAAAGGCTTAATCCATACCTTGAACAGGTTTGCAGCTAAAAAGTACTGTTAAAATATATGTGACGAAACCATGTGAACTTTTGTCATGCATTAAATCTTATAGCTGACAAACAAAATTTTGCTGTTGATTCTGCATGAATGACCTGTTCAAAGGGTAGGAACCTAACTTAACTGGAAATAATTTGACAAATACTTTAATTCCTAGTCCATAAACAATAGCTTTGTATTTTCCTAAAATTATGCTTGTAACAGCTTAAGTGGCTAAAGATGTAGCTATTAGGTGAAATTCAAATGGGCTGGATTGAGAATGTTTCTGCCCCTGGATCTTATATACCTGAGTGTAGTTGAAAAAATTTAAGTCCTTTGATTAATTGCCTTCTGGTTTCATCAATTAATTAGCTACTTGTAAAAAAGGAAACAAAAATTATGCCTTCAGTCTTACCTTCAAAATTCCCATGCTACCTGTACATGAATCAGTTTGAAGTTGTATTACTTATGTGTACTTGAAGTGACCTACACTAGACCTTGAAATTTATAAATCTCACTGAATCTTTGAAGAAATACAGATACTCACAATCCTGGTAATTCTACTGTCATGATGGGCTCAAAAGGAGCATTCCTTGCATAGTACACTTTTCTATTGAAAACCCTATCCCCAAAGAATTATCATTTCAACTTGAGAGTCAGATACTAATTATCTTACAACAAAATTGATTTTATTCCACAAATTTTGAATGAGTTGCTTATGTCCAAAGTTGCAGTAATATTTTAAACCCAAGCACGCGTTTTAGTCTTCTTATCTGTTGTAAATTGTTCCATGAACTTCTTAAGTCCTACTTTTCAAAAAAAAGGAAATTACTATTTGAATTATTTTTAGTAAACCATTAAAATATTGCAAAAGTTTTAACTGAAAACAATCACTGACAAACCTGACAAGTCAAATGTCTAAACAAGAAGATAAAATTTCCAGTAAACACAAGTATTAAACCTGATTGAACTTTTTACCAACAGAACTTTGTTATTGGGCATGTAAATCATCTTTTGAAGCTTTATTTAAGTAACTTTGTCAGAAGCAGAGAATTGGAGTATTGATGAATATACACATTCAAATGGTTTACATTTCTGGGTCACACAGAACACCCATAAACTTTTAATACCTACCCACACCTAAAAGAATAAAATTTGTTAATCAGCTGGTCTTAGTAATATAGCAAAGATATGTTCATGAACATGAACCCTTGCTCTAATTGATCAATGATTTGTCAGTTTCCTTAATTAACAAATCTATCTCCCTAATTTCCCCAACCCCCAAATATATTGGAAAATTCTTATTTACTAGTGTAGTGTAAATAGGTGGAGTGCAAGTGCAAGACTTAAGAGTACAAATGATTAGGTGAAACAATATGGGGCATAACCTAGGTCCTTAAAAATGCTCAAGTAAAATACCCTTGCCCTTGATTCAGTTTGAACAGTGTCAAATTTATTGTATGACATACACTAAGGAAAATTATTAGCTCTAACGAGCAAATGAGCTACCTTTCATAGCAATTGAATTTGATAATGCTTACTAAGTGTGCGTAGGAACCAAGGGGCAACTACACACTTAAGAAGCTCTTAATATAATTTTCAGTTTACATTTGAGGTTAAAATATGCAAGAAATAAAGCATTGCCTTGTCCGGTTGGTTAATTGTGTGTTGTTTAATGTGGAAGACAATGTTTAAGACCTGAACAGTTACACAAGTCATAAATTTATGCATGAATAACACATAAGCCTAATTTATGGTAAAAATTATCCCTTAGGCTACAATATTGAATTTTCCATACTTTGCTTCCACCCCCACCCCCCCCCCCCTTTCAACATTTTTAGTTGCTCTAATTTGAGAAAATATTTTTATTTTATTTTATTTATTTATTTTTTTTTTTTATTTTTTTTTTTAAATTCCCTTGTGTAAACCAAGAACATTCAATTTTATCAATGCTATGAAACATGACAAACGATCATTAGGCCTATAATGTTTTGATGCCTCTATACCCCCCCCCCCCTTTTACCACATTTTTTTTTAAAAATATATATATATATATATATATATATATATATATATATATATATATATAACTCTGATTTAAGGACTAGGGAGACCAGAACATTATATATGGCTTAAGGAGACAATATACAGATTTTTTAAATTTGCTTTTTTCTAAAAAGAAATACCAGATCAATGTTCTATAGAACACCATTTAGTCGACTCTTGCTTTATTTTTTCATTATAAATGCCTCCTAAAAATATATGAAAAAAATGGTCTCCCTAATATTTTATGTTTCTCTCATATGACTTAAGGAGACCAGTGTATACTTTTATACATATAACTTGTGGTTTAAGTAGACCATTTTTCTTTCATGGTAATTTCACTGATTATGGATTAATTAACATATTGTTTCCAACCAGAATAGTTGCGGATGGTCATTGGTCAAGCTCAGCAGAAAGATATTTGTGTTAATGTGACTCAACATGATCAGTACAAAATCTTGGATATAAAACTAAAGTCATTGCACAAGTGACTTATATAGAGAGTAGTTGCCCCCCTGGCGCAGTGGTTAGAGCGTCTGCTCTAGAGTAGAGAAGTAAGGAGTTGATCCTTACATCGCAGGTTCAAATCCCACAGTTGGCTGGGGAGACCGATCCTTCGGATGAGACCGCATAAATCGAGGTCCCGTGTCACAGTAGGTGCTGGCACGAAAAAATCCCTTCACTGCTCAATGGCTGTAAGTGCTGAGTATAGGACAAAATTTGCAGCTTTCCACTGGCATGTGGTGGCGTCTCTATATGAGTGAAAAAATCCCGAGAGGGACGCTAAACAACATACAATCAATCAATCAATCAATATATAGAGAGTATAAGCCCAGAGTAGCTTGTTCTGATATCCACAATTAACTCTCAATGCTGTCGCCCACATGTTGCAGTGGTAAGAGCCTATGCTCTAGAGTTGCCGTGTTAGGAGTTGATCCTTATGTCACATGTTTGAATCCCACTGTGGGACGTGGAGACCGGTCCTTCGTACAAACCAAGGTCCAGTGTCACAGTAGATACTGGCATGAAAAAGATCCTTCACTGCTCATTGGCCCTGTGTGCCGAGCATAGGTCATTTGCAGCTCTCCACCGGCAAGTGATGGCGTCTCCATATGAGTGAAAAATTCTCGAGAGGGACGTTAAACAACAAACAAACTCTCAATGTCCAATACAGTTTAACCTGAAAGTGAATGCAGACATAGACATGCAGACATAGATTAGACTTATTCTTTAGACCAAGTATAGTATACTCCATATTGTTTTGTTGAGGACACAAAGTTCACAGTGGAAATCAAGTAGTTTTTCCTGCTATTTATACCCAGCTTCTTTTAAACCATATAGTCATTGAGTGCATTCACTTTCCAACTAATTGATGAAGTTCTGAATCATACCTATATTTGTTTAAATTCTTTGTGATTTAAGAATATGTTTGACCAGTTGAAACCAAGAGTACATGTACTACATAAAATTTCAATGTTGTGATTAAGATCCAGTATAGCAATATGTAGATGCCATGTTCAATATACATATTTGCTATCATTAAACTTGCAGAGACCATGAATCAAAATAATTCAAATGCTTCAAAATCATTTTATTTTTACTGCTAGTCAAAATACAGTCACTCAAGCATATCCTTTGTTAATTTGAAAAAAAAAAATGATAGTTTAACATTTATTATTAATACCATACCAAAGCACAAGATAGTGCACTTCTTACATAATCCAATGATTCATGCTGTGATTTGACATATTTAGATGTTTCTCATTTACAGTTCAATATACATGATATACAAGTACAGTGTGACACTAACCTAGTATCAGTTGAATGGATCATTACTATTCTGTTTTTAAGAAGTTTGCAGGGTAAAAAGTATAATAAAATAAAAATGTTGATACATTTATTGATTGCATATGCTAAAAACTTTGATAAAATATCAAACTTTGTATCATAACAGCTTTTACAAATTAATTCAATACATTCAAAGGTACAAAAATCAAATTATTTTCATCCACAGTTTTATCATATTCAGTTGAACAACAGCTACATCTATTATATAAAATGTATGGTAGTTGGCACTGATGGTATAATCAAAGAATACAAAGCTCACTTCTATAAATGTTATCCACTAGTAAGGCAAAGTCTCACTCAACAAACACTCTGGTAATGTATATCACCTGAATCCAAAATCTATGCAAGTTGTTCTGGGTTAGATTTAACTGCTCAATAACCCTGAAAATGTATGTTACATCCAGCATCAGAAGCAGGATGCATCATCTATGTTTACTGATCACCAAAGAGTATATTGTTACTTTGAATGAACCTTCTCTAAAAAACTGGTCATTAATCCAGAAAATCTAAGTCAAATCAAGGATTGGTACCCTGAAACATTAACATACATCATCTTTGCAGGTTTGTTCAACATACAGTTTATAATTACATGAGAATAGGACTGCTCAAAACACTTACTCTTGTGGAGTCCCCCATGTGGCGCAAAGGCTAGAGTGTGTAATCTAGAGTCGCAAGTAAGGATTTAATCCTTAAGTCTCAGGTTCAGATCCACTGGGGATGTGGGGACCAGTCCTTCAGATTCGACCGTATAAACCGAGGTCCCACCTCGCAGTTGATGTGGGCACAAAAAAGATCCCTTATTGCTCAATGACCCTGAGTGCTAAGTATAGGTCAAATTTTGCAGCTCTCCACCAGTAAGTAGTGGCATCTCCATATGGATGAAAAATTCTTGAGAGGGATGTTAAACAACAAACAAACAAAAACAAAAAACACATGAAGAAAATGTTGATCAGGTCAAGCATCTGAAGTAAATCTGTTAATGTGCTTTAATCCATGCAAGTTTGTCCAGTTAGAGCTTAGGAATAAACCTTGCTCCTTAAATTTTAACTGGGATGACAATGCTAGGTATATAGCAAGAACTCATCTAGACTGTCCAGAAAAGCTTAAGAATATTTAGCAATATCTTACTTGCATGATTTAAAAAAATCTGCAATCTAACATTATTCTAAAACAATTTCAACAAAGTTTCTAATTTTCAACAAATTCAATGCACTATGAGATGAATTACATTTCTAAACCACATACACTCTACTTAAAGTGCAATATACATGCATTATACTGTATGTTAAATCTTTACAGTTCTCTTCAAGTACTCTAATAGTATATAAAATATGAAGATTACCAAAAGTGATCAAGCTTTAAAGTCCATTGAAACAATACAAAATTGGAGCAGAGCAAACACAGACCTCTAAAAACACCAAGTGCTATGGAGGAGAAAGCATTTTCTGCCATGTGCTCCTTGACATGATTGGGCAAATGGAAAAATCCACAAACAATTCAGTGTAAACAATTTTGATGAAAAACATTAGTCAACATTCAACTTAATGATAGATTAAATTTGCTATAACAATTAATTTACATGTAAGTGTACACACATGTATGCATACCCAATTTTACTAAATGAATTATTTCACAATATCCAAAATTGGACAATAATATATAGTTTCTAATCTAGCCAGACAACAGGAAATTTTCATTATCACTTAAATTACATGAAACTATTGATGTCTGTGAGCTACAAATTATATCTAAAAATTATATACATTTTAACAAGTGTTTACAGTTTAGTGTATTTATTATACACAAATGATGACTTAATTAATAAGACATACCAGTAAAGTCCACAGATTGACTTCCAGATTTCAGCTCAAAGGCTTGAAGATTTTTAGTGGCTTTTTCTCTCATAATTTTTTTTTCACTGAATATTTTCATTTTTTTTTCAAGACACTGTTTTTGTTGAGGTCTTTTAGCAGTTTGATGCAATCCAAGAACTCTGAGGGCAATTTAAGAACTCCTGAATTTCTTTCTTACCTGGCAAAAATAAAAATTTAAAAGTTTGAAATATATTCAACTTACATGAAGAAAACTAGTAAAACTAGCGATAATGTAATAGACCTTTCAGATGTTCCAAAGCAGCTACATATACCTTATTAAAAAATATAAAGTTTGAAGTATTTAGAGTCACCTGTATTCTGAACAAGGGATATGTGTATTTGACAGACAGATGAATGAATAGACTGATCACTATAGAGCACCTTAGTCTTTTTTCAATAATCATTATATTAGTGAAAATAAAATAGGAACTAGAGTGCTTCAAGGAATGTATATGTCGCCTGCTAGGTATCTTCATTAAAGAGGTAAATAAATCTAAGAGTGGTCAGCTATTAATTTAATATTAGCATGGAGGTTCATGCATTTGCCTGCAAGGAAAAAAAAGGATCCAAAAGTAAAAGACTGGGATAGAATCTGGCAATCAAAAATATAGTTCCCCAGTCCTCAAATGAATAATTAAATTGAAATTATGATGAATAACTATTTATCATTTTATTAATACACATGCAGGTGCTTCCAACAATCCTCGGAGGAAAGAGATTTCAGACTGTCTTTACTTTGTCACTTTGTCAGTCAACACGATTCATTGTAGAATACTGATCCCAATGTATTTTCATAGTATTTAAATAAGTTTGTGGTAACTGAATTTCATACAGTTTCAAAGTATAGTATCATGAGCTCAAAAACATATATAAATGCTAATTATCAAAACCCTGCCTCTAAAAATTTTGGAGATATAAGGTGTGACAGACGGACAGACAGACACCAGGTAAAGTGATCTCTAAGTGTCGTTCTGCTCTGCAGTTGACACAAAAATGAAACTTAGTCAATTTTTGAGCATGCATATCACTTCAGTGATGAAAGGAATGCTGAAGTGGTAAGTCTATCCTAATTATTTGAAAATACGGCAACCCCATTGGTCAGAATATAATACATATGCTGTCCAGCCTTAATTTCATTGGCATAAAGCAGCACAAAACAAGATTTGATTGGATGGTGCAACTTGTTTTTCTAGGGGGCGCTGTTGCAACCCTGGAAAAGAAAATAGGACTGGGGCTTGCCCTTTGGGGGCACTTACTGACCGAAAGTAAACAACAGAAATAGCAAATTACACTAGAAATATGTCCATAGGCCATGAATGCCCCGCCGAGTGTATAGTAATGCAACATGAAATTTTGTGTTAGTATATGAAGTTTGATGAGAATATCTTGAAAAGTTTCTTTAAAATTGAAATAAAAATTTTAAAAAAAAATGAATAGATGATAAGTTCTCACCAAATTATGTATAGATGCATAGCCTTAGATAACAATATCTTAAATGGTTTAAAACCATGCAAGATGCAAATTAAAGAAAAGTGAGGTCAAGGTCACAGGAAAGGTCAAAAATTTTTGAAATAGTTGAATAGGTCTTACTAATCTTACAGCATATTAAGTTTGATAAAAAATATCTTGAATGATTTCTTTAAAACTGAGCTAGTCACAAGCGTGGCGCCATGGTTAAAGCATCTGCTCTAGAGTCACGAAGTAAGGAATTGATCCTTACATCACAGGTTTGAATCCCACTGTGGGATGTGGACACCAGTCCTTCGGATGAGACCTTATAAACTGAGGTCCCATGTCGCAGTAGGTGCTGGCAGGAAAAAGGACCCTCACTGCTCAATGGCTGTGAGTGCAGAGTATAGGACAGAATTTGCAGCTTTCCACTGGCAAGTGGTGGCGTCTCCATATGAGTGTAAAATTCCCAATAGGGGCTGCAGATTACCTGTTATGATTGACCAAAATCCCTACTAGGCTTTAAACTCTTCATTCTTGACCTGTATATCGTCAAATGAGATTTGTCCAGTTAATTAAGGTAAAAATTACTAATTGATAAAACTGTAAATGATTTTTTTTTTACCTGAGTCAGATTTTTACTTTTCTTAAAGGTGTCTGGATTTGACTGTTGGTTCCACCTATCTCAAGGAAATGATCTGTAACAGTAAATGTTAGAAATCATAATCTGTTCTCTATCTCCTATAATCACGAGAAAAGGTGTTAAAAATTAACAGATGGAGATAAAATCAGCAGTCATATTAAAGGCTTTTTTCAATCATCAATTTATTAGTGAAAATCATAAAAGTATTAGGCAAAAATGAAAAATAAATGTTGTCATTAATTAACCTTGCATATCTCTACAATTTTCTGATAAGAAAATTTATACCCGATAGATGCAATATAATCACCCTTTGCCTGCCCCTAAATTAAATTATGAAATTTTGATAGATTTTGATTTAAGCAATTATTTAAAACAAGGTTTTTTTAGGGGCACGTACCCCTGCTTTAGATTTATATAAAAAAAAAAAAACTACAAAAAACGTGAAAACCTATTTCTATCTTACTGGTTTATATTTATTACAAATGTCCTCATAGTCAGCATAGCCCAGAATGGTAGACCGCAGACTCTCACCATGAACATTTTTTTTTTTTTTTTTTTAATTCATAGATTTTATTTGTGCTTTCACATATACAGACTATACAATATATTAGTTAACATTCAATACATTCTTTCATTTCTACTGCCTGATACTTCATATTAAATATAATTTCTTTGTAGTAAATATATGTTGCATTTCAAAATCACATTAAAATTGTATATGACATATTGTACATTTTAATGAATATTCACTGTGAAAGCTTTATATACAGAGATAAAATTAAAGAGAGGAAAAAGGGGGTGAAAGGGTGCAAAAAAGTGAGGTGGGGGGAACAGTATTAAGTATTTTAACATACTTGTACATTTGTATATAAACTTGAGAAAAATAAATACATTATATCATATCACAAATAGTTTTCCAATATTTTTCATATTCTGAAAATTTAGTTTCTTAAAAGTATAACTTTTTCGACTAATATTCTATCCACAATATTTTTTTCTAGCATTGAGATGCTTAGTTTAGGTACATTTTTAAACCTACTAGCAAAAATAAATTGCTTAACAGTAAGTATTAATATATTGTGTAGTCTAAACATGTTTTTGTTGTTGAATTTGCCAAAAAGTATATCCTTTCTATCAAAATTAATGGTAAAATGAAACTTATTTATAAACCATTCCTCAATGTGACACCATATTTTTTTAACGCAGAAACACTCAAAAAATAAGTGTTCAATCGTTTCGACATCTTGTTTACAAAAGGAACATACAGGTGAATCAATTAGTTTGAGATTGTAAAGGTATTTATTTGTTGCAATAATCCTATGCAGAATTTGAAATTGCATCCACTGAAATTTTGCTTCTTTTGTTACTTTAAAAGGAAGTTCAAATATTTTATTCCAGTCTATATCGCCAAAAAATATTCCATTATTTTCCCACTTTTCTAGTGCCTTAATTGCTTCCTTTTTCTTCTTAATGAGTAAACTATACATGTCTTTACAGCCTTTTGTACTTTTATAAAAAATATAAAGTGAATTAGGGATAAAAGGTCCAGTTTCTCTTTTTTCAATATCAATACTTTTCAATGTTTTTAAAACAGCTACTTTTAAACCTGCATATTCTACAAAATTTGTTTTTACGTTAAGATTTGTGAGGTACTCAAGGCTTACAAATTTTCCTTCAGAGTCAAACAGATCTCTTACAAAAACAAAGCCTGCATCAAAATAACTTTTCAAAAATATGGATGAGTTGTTCATTTTAATTCTTGAATTAAACCATATATGTTCATGAAGAATTTGCATATTATTTTGACCAGAGTCAATGATCTTTACCCAATTAAGTAAAACCTCTTTCCAAAACTTGTTACTTATTTTATTACACATATTAACAGTAAAGTCTAAACCTCTTACCCATAGAGATTCAACTTTTATTCCTAATTCTGATTCAAGAAGTTTTAGCCATTTTGTATCTGAGTTAATTAGTCTTCAGATCCATGTTGATTTTAATGCACATAGAAAATCTACATATTCAATCATTTTCAACCCCCCATTTCTATAATCTTGAATCATAACATTTTTCTTAACCTTATGAATTTTACTTCCCCATAAAAAGTAGTACAGGTCTTTCTCAAATTCGTCTAGGAGTTCCTTATAAGGGTTCGGAATAGTCAATATCAAATGGTTCATTTTTGGTATAATCAGGGATTTAATCACTGCTAATCTACCAACTGGAGTAAGTTTTCTTAACTGCCATTGTTTTATCAACTGCTTTATTTCATTTAATTTTGAGGGGTAATTCAGATCAACCATTTCATCTAAATTAATAGAAAATTTTACACCAAGAAGATCAAAAGTAGAATTATTCCAATCTAACTTCCATCTCGAGTGATGAAAAACTTCTTTGGAAAATTTTTTACTGCCAATCCAAACCATTTTAGTTTTAGTGAAATTAATTTTCAGACCAGATATAAGTGCAAAATAGTCAAGTTCTCTTAATATACCATCCATAGACTGTGGTGATCCATCAGATATAATTGAAGTATCATCAGCATATTGTGAAAGTTTATATTCCTCCCCATCAATTATAATTCCTTTTATGTCTTTATTATTTCGAATCAGAATCCCAAGAACTTCAGCACAAATTAGAAAAAGATATGGGGAAATTGGGTCCCCCTGTCTACATCCCCTCTGAGGGAACAGGTAGTCAGAAGAAATTCCATTCTGTATTACACATGATTTAATTCCATTATAAAAAGTTTGAATCCAATTTTTAATTGACTTCCCAAAATTAAAAAAGTCTAATGTTTGGTATATAAACTTCCATGATATAGTGTCAAAAGCTTTTTCAAAATCAATTAACATTAATAAGCCTGGAATCTGCTTTTGTTCTGTGTAATGCATTAAATCATAAACCAGTCTAATATTTTCACCTATGAATCTTCCCTTTAAAAAGCCAGTTTGGTCCTTATTTATTATTTTATTCAATACGGTTTTCAATCGTTCAGCAATACAGCCTGAGGCTATTTTATAAATCACATTCAACAAACTGATTGGGCGCCAGTTTTTTAAGAATTGTTTTTGTTTTCCTGGTTTTGGTAGGCAAGTTATTATACCTAACTTATTTGATTCAGTAAAGTGTGATAATTCATATGAGTTGTTTATTGCTCTTGTAATAAAGGCACCTATATCCTGCCAAAAGAATTTGAAGAATTCACAAGTAAAACCATCTGGTCCGGGACTTTTCTCATTATTCATATTTTTCAAATAATTAAGGACTTCAGAATTGGTCAATGGGCCTTCAAGACTTTCTGATTCTTTTTTATTTAATTTTGGGACATCATATATTTTTAATTTGTCATGAATACTTCCAGAATCCACATTCTCCCTACTTTTAAAAAGATTTTCATAGAACATTTTAACTTCATTCAAAATATCAAATTGGTTAAAAATAATTGTTCTATCCTCCTTTTCAATTTTAGGTATAACTTTACTCTGATAGTTTCTTGACTCTAGACTGGTAAAATATTTTGAAGGTTTTTCTCCTTCTTCTATCCATTTTACTTTTGACCTAATACATTGACCCATGAACATTTTTAGTGTCCTGGTTCGAATCCATTTGTTGGCACATTTTTATTTTTTCAAACTTTTTACCTGTATAAACACTAAAGAACGAGTGCACTTATGAGCCCCGGTAAAATGTGAAATAATGAAGAATCAAATTAAGCTTAATTTTCCATCTCAGATCATTAATTGATATCTAAACCCTAAATTCAACAAATTTTATTGCTGAAATTCATGAATATACAAAGAGCAAAGCCACGTTTTGTATCATTATATCAAAGTCATGCCGCATAGAGAAGTTTGTATGTACATGTATTTGGTTTTAGGAAAACGGGAGGGTTAGGAACACAGAAGGGTTAAGAGAGTTTAGTGTCGTTAAAATGTCATCATAAATAAAAGTGTCAAACATTTTTAACATTCAAGCAAGACAATGGTACCAGTATTGAAAGCCACCCAAATACACCTTTTTTCATTTTAAAATATAAAGGAACTAATGTTAATACTTATTGCATTATTTCAAATGCAAGCATACCAATTTCATAGTTTGATCACTATGGATACAGGCATCTATACAACTTCATTCAATTTTTTTCTCGGGTAAAATAGCGCAAGAAGTATCATTCGGCAAATGTGCCTGTCAATGATCCACCATCAGATTGTTCAAGTGTCTGATTTAAGATTTAAATGCCTCCTCCCCTTGATTTAAATAAACGATTGAAACTCAAAATGGGTTTGATATGACTTTCCAGATCTATAGGCATTTAAAAAACTTCATTTGTTTCAAATCCATGCTGATTGATGTTTTAGCGTGATTTTAATTAGAAATGTCCACTTGTGTTTAACTATTACTAAAAGAGAACAATTTGGTAATATATTCTAAAGTAATACAGCACTGAAAAAGGGCCCATTAAGCATTCCTTAAGTGCACTTGTCCTTGCACTTTGATTTTTTTATACAGGCTTTTGCATTTTACTTATATTTTCTTCCTTAAATGCATGTTTGGTGTTGATATAAAAGACATCTACAGAAATGCAGATCATAAATTCTCTTTAACTAAATGCAATCAACCGGAACTATACCTCATTGTAAGCACACTTTGTTCGAGGACACTAATCATTCACTTTGTGTTACTCGATACTGCAGGTGTCAGGAAAAAGAATCTTGCTGAGCAATAACTGCTGTGTTTTCCTTTCAAGAACATAATGACATGTAATAGTACTGTTGTGCCAGTGGGAGAGATACTGTTCTATGCAGAGTAGATGCAGTTCATTCCTTGGGAAAAATGTGTGCATTGGCGATATGTTATGCTAAAAATGCATGAGGGTTTTCAGATTAGAAAAGAATGTGGTAAGGTCAGTTAAGGTTTTATGTCCCATTGCCATTACTCAGTCAGACATCAAGAATGACCCTCATACAAAGGATGTATAATTCTGTAAATACTGAGGTAGGATCATATGAACACACAGTTGACTAGAATGAAATATATCGAGATAACAAACAGTATTCAAGCTCAAAAGCCCATCAAAAAATACAAAATAGGAGCAGAGCAAACACGGACCTCCAAAACATCAGAGGTGGGATCAGGTGCCATGGAGGAGTAAGCATCCCCTGCAGACCGGTCACACACGCCATGTGCTCCTTGTCACAACTGGGAAACAATGGAAAAATCCATCGATAATTCAGTGTGTAAATAATGGCCTAACAATAAGTATGAAAAACGTCACTCAGCATTTGACTTAATGATAAATTGTATTTGCTGACAAAGTCATTGTATCGACCATAGAATTTACAAAATGATAACTTTAAACAAGACTGCTGATATTCTTGTTTCAGCAACTTATTTGTCAATAACTTACCTCGTTTTAAAAAAATTTCAAACATAGAGGATGCTCTTTCGTATCAAATCAACTGAGAGATATAAACCCTGTATGCAGGTGATGAAGGTATATTGCTAAATAAGTAAGGGAAGTTGACAATTGAAAAGTTAAAGCCATCTCATTTGTCATAAAGCTTGGTTGTTAGATTACCATTAACGTAGAACTAAAGCAATACATGAGAAACAAGAAACTACACACATGTGGCCTAAAGTCAGTGATCGGAACATACATCGATAAGCTTTTTCTAAAGACTGAAACCAATATTGGTCCTAAGGTCAACTCAAATTTTTAACTAGAAGTGTTCCTTTGATATACTATATTTTACTTATTTTCTATAGACTTACTATACCCTGAAAAAAAAAATGGAAAACAGGAACTAGCTGTTTAAATGACCTCGACCACCGAGGTTAATCTAAAGTTTGTCCCTGCCTACCTGAAAAACAGACTACCTCGGGCAGTCAGTAATTTCCAACTCTGGTTATGAGATGCTAAATGTTCAATATTTACAATCAAATGCTTATATTTACATTTTTAAATTCAGGATAGATTGAGAAAGTCAATAAAATCACTTCTATATTATGTCTGTATACTTCAACTGAGAAATTAGTTGAAACTGGTTCCAGAAAAGAAGCTGAAAATGTTCAATAGTTTACAGACAACACTTGAAACATGATGACTGAACAAACACAGATAGCAATAAGTAATTTAAATGACTCAGGTGAATTATAACCTGTTCAATCTAATAGATCCATCTTTTTTCTAATACGACGGTTGATCCAAAAGTTTGTGAAATTTAATTATCTCTAAAATTTTATTGTGATTTGATGAAAGCAAACAATAGGCATATTTATAATATGGAGTCTTTATGCAACAATACTGGATATTTTCACCATGTTCCAATTACCAATAAGGTCACACGAGCTTTCTGAACATTGATAGTTGTAAAATCAGGGGGAGACTTCTACGTAACGTCAAGTTAAGTATGTCATGTCACATTATAGGAGCGTTATAGGAGCATCTCACCCTCATGTTCAATTCGACTAAGTAATTCTACAGAATATTCTGCCTTTTTCTCCTTTTCTCTCTCAAGAAAAGCCTTGGTATCCTCTCACACGGATCAACTTATCTTAATATTACACTCATATTTCAAAAATACTCCCCATCTTTGCATATGGTGTTCCAATTTCAGAAGCAAAGTCAAGCACAGTACGTCAGCGGTCAACGTCCATCAACGCTTTTAAAATTTGTCTATGAGAAAAACAGACCCTCCAAAAGGCGGCCACACCTTTAATCAACCTCCATGGAAGATCTGTTTTTCTTAAATTTCTAATGCCACTGGTAAATCAGTTGCTTAATGCATTTTTCTCCAGCCTGTATCAGTAGTATACCCCTTTAAGTCAGAGTGTTCCCAAGATTTTAACAAAACTTATAACTTGACCAAAATGTGATGTTCTCTAACAATTAAAATATGAACAAGAAATCATCAACTAATAATCTAAATATCAAGTTAAATCAGTAAAACTCTCACAGAAAGGTATATTAGTGGTCAAGCAATCGTAATTATGACAAAATTTTCGTTTTATTTGCCACTTAGTGCAGGATTTTTCTTATTTCACGTATTAAGAATTAAAATGATAATGAACGAGTAAATGTCTCCCCTGCATTTTCAAACATCCTTTGCTATGGCAACTGCCATAGAGTTACTATCATAAATATTTAAAATATTGTTTATTAAAAAAATTCAACAAGTGTCTATATAATTCTTATTTGTAATTTTCAACCACTTACACTAATAAATAAATAAAAAATGAAGAAATTCCATGAACTTTCGAATCAACCCTCGTACATGTCAGTCATTAAATTTATATTAATATACAGTATGCATAAGGGAGACCAAATGTATTATTACTGCATTAAGGAGACCAACTACTATCCACATGTAAATCAGTATTTAACCACTTTCACTAATAAATAAATAAAATATGAAGAAATTCAACAAACTTTTGGATCAACCCTCATACATGTCAGTCATTAAATTTATATAATATGCAGTATGCATAAGGAAGACCAAATGTATTATTACTGCATTAAGGAGACCAACTACTCTCCACATGTAAATCAGTATTCAACCAATTTCACTAATAAATAAATACAAGAGGCCCAAGGGCCTTAACGGTCATCTGATTATAATACAACAATTAAGAGGATCCACAGAGTATAAAATGAACTGAAAGGTGAAGCTTTGTTGCCCAAAAGCAAGAAAAATAGGGTGATCAGGATCAACAAAATAATTAGTCTAGTGTTCATGAACAGTTCATAAATTAGGTTCTAATCTGTTCCCCATTTATCACTATCACCATACAGTTATTAACAAACTATTAGTGCTTCTGTACTACCCGGTATTTTAATTCCTTGTTGAAAATCTCTTACATTGGACTCTTTTGGTCTTTGATGAACATTGAATAAGACAAGTTATTTTTGTCTCAATTTTATTCATCTATTACTTACAAGTCTACCTGATCATTAAAACTATGAAAGTACTTTTTGTATTATACGATAAAAAACCTTGCATAATTCTCTTATACTATTAACCTTTCAAGTACATTATTTACAGTGATTCTCACGTCTGAGATTTTTCTCAAACATGCGTGCCACCAACGTTTTTCCCGACTCAGCTGAGAAAAAATTCTGAGATTTCTCAGAAAATCTTGAGATTGATGTATACCAGTCTCAAACAAAATCTCACAATTTTTTTTTTATGGTACAATGATCGCAAATGTTGTGACAGTGCACATTTTAATCAATAAATACACGAAATTAACATACAAGCACAGAAAGGATGTTAATTTCTCCCAAAACTTGATTATCCTGTGAAGGGGGGGGGTTAATTACGCGCATGTAAGTATTCTTATTATATTAATATTGTCCACGCATGGAATCAAGCACTTTAAACTTTACCAAAAGAAAAAAATAAATAAAGAAAAAAATAAAGAATAGAATATTCTAGTGGCACGTTCGTACATAACATTTATATCTTCATTCGTACAGGAATTAATATAATTAATTTAATTCATATTTAAATGAGCTATTTGTGACAAGACATTTTTATTACATGTAATTCACAATGTTCATGTATATCAGAAAAGGAAATATGATTAGATAAAATATCAAAACTCCTCGGTCCCGTATTTTTTTTCTCAGGAAGTTATATTTTACTATTTATTAAGGTAAATATTATACGAAATATTAAAAGAAATCTGTCTAGAATTTCCTGTACAAATTCTTCTGTTCTTTCGAAATAATATGTAAATCACCATTTATTTATTACAGATGATAGCAGTCTGTCTAATTTGGTTCTTAATTAAATCTATAAAATTCTTGATTGAGAATTTGGATCGACTTTATACTCACAATGTATTGTGCGTACTTAAATCCTTGACCATTTATATTATTTATAAGAATAAACTTGACTTATGACCATTCTGAAATACATGTATAAATCACAAGAAGGACTGCATCTATTCAAATGTACTTGCTAGCTATAGTACTTGCAAGAATAGATTCTTTTTTAACAAACAGTATTTTTTAGTACGACAACTTACATTTTGAAGCAAAAAAGTATGATCCGTAGGTTCTTTTTTTTTTTAAAAATTACATCATTACGCAGTGAAACTTTTATTTACGATACAATTAGAAATTAATCAGTTTCTCATTACTCAATGAGCGTATGCGAGATTGATTTGGGTTTTCAATGTAACGATGATTATTTGTCAAGTGGTGCTATATTCATTGTTTATTATTAATCTAAAAAAAAAAAAGAAGACTTTCCGAGACATTTTGTCACAGGGGATCATAGAAAAATGCGATGTGTTAGTTTGCCGCTTCCCTATACATGCCCTTAGTTCAAATTTCAGCCGGTTTTTCTTCCTTCTGGGGGGATATGAGCTGAAATTCACCGACAATTAAACAGTTCCTCGAGAAATTTCCTTGATAAATTAAATCCTGTAAAACTAAGCATGCGTATGTTACCTGCTCCTGGATATGTTTGCTGTTTTTCCACAATTATGGTATACTCGCGAAATTTATTACAGCATGTGAGAAATTTACATGATATAGGCCTACTGAGCATTTTTTTTTTTGTGGATCTGCTAGAAAAAAAATTCACTCAGGTTTATTCTAAATTTAAATAGTCCCTATGACTCATATTTTTTTTTTTTTTTGCTATGGAGAATTAAGAATTATACAGATATATCTAACATATATAACAAACAAAGAAAAATGATTTCTTTTAATCAGTCTGGGGAATATAGTCTTGATCCGCCTACCTGCTACATGTAACGTCACAATGGTGGAAGTGACGCCTCGGTGTATGTTTTTGTGTGTTTATGTCGACAGACGAACCAAGACTACAAAGTTTAGATATGTTTTTGTGTTATTCTTCTGTAGGGATTTTTTACGGGGGGTTCAATGAAAATTGTCGCAAATGTCGAAATGGAATCCTCTTTGTTGAATGACTTGAAACAACAAATAAAAGACGAAGGAAGTGTGGGATGTGTTTTTTCGTGATATTCACTAAAATATTGCATAAATAACTGACTAAAAGGTAAATTCAATCATTGATTCAACAAATTCATGCATTTTCAGAAAAAAAGGTTGTATATAACAACGAGAATAAGTCCAAGATTTTTCTCAAATCTCAGCTTACGTGAGATGATCGAATCTCAGAAATGTTGGTGGCATGATGTTTTAGGAAAATCTCAGCTGAGGCAGAAATCTAAGATTTGAGGTTGAGATTTGAGCTGAGATTTTATACGTTGGTGGCCCCGAAGCCAGATGTTCAAAAATCTTTATGAAAACTTTTACTTGTTTTGCCTCTGATATGCCCAGGTGCAGAGAAGATTTTCAAAGAAATAATGCATTTTTTACTACAGATTCACTATATTATCAATAGAGCCCCCCCCCCCCCCCCACACCTAGAAACACCAGAGCCTCTCACCCTGGGACCAGAAGTTTGCTCATCATACATGTAAGTAATCACTTTGTTTATCTGATTAACACTAAGGAGCAGACAGGATTATTTAACAGAATTAATGCATTTTCACTATATCATCAAGAGCCCCACCATTACACCAGCACATCTGACCCAGGGGTCATGCAATTCACTACTCTGGAAGAAGCAATCATGCTCATCATAACTATATGCTTAGCTTCTTTGCTTTTTAACCAGAAGCAGAAAAGAGTATTTTCAAAGAAATTTTGCTTTTTCACTATATAATCAATAGAGCCCTTCCCCCTTTTTCACCATAACCCTTGACCCTGGGGCTATGAAATTCACAATTTTGGAAGAGGCAATCTTGAATATCAAAAACAATGTACTTAGTTTGTTTAAATAATACCCAGGGGCAGAGAAGAAGATTTTCAAAGAATTAATGCATTTTCACTATATAATCAATAGAGCCCCGCCCTAACACCAGAACCCCTGACCCTGGGGCCATGAAATTCACAATTTTGGAAGAGGCAGTCTTGCTTTTCATAACTATGTACTTAGTTACTTTATTTAATACCCAGGAGCAGAGAATAAGATTTTCAAAGAAATAATGCACTTTCACTATATGATCTATATTGCCCCATCCTAGCACCAGAACCCCTGATCCTGGGGCCATGAATTTCAAAATTTTGGTAGAGGGCTCAATGCTTATTACAATGATGCGAACAGTTTGACTGCTTGATGTCCAGGAGTAAAGAAGAAGATTTTTAAAGATTGCATTATTTTTGGTGGTTTTAGCCCCGCCCCTCAGGCCCCAGGGGGACAGGGACCATGAAATTCACATGCAAGTCTAAACTCGACGTAATGAAGATTTAGATTTGCAAACAAGGTCATTACACTGACCATAAATTTCTCGACATGTAAAATTCTAAACAAGGCAGTAGAAAGCTCTGTATCATGGACTTAGTTGTCAGTAGGATGTCTTGGTTCAAAACAGTTACTACATAGAAGATACTCTTGCCGTTGCAAAATTAGTTGAAAGACGTAGACACCATCTGCAATTGATAATATAATGTGATTTTGTTTTCTTGCAGGACATGGCAATACTTTTATTCTTCTCATGTAGAAGTTTGCACATGAATTCTCCTTCATTAGAACATACAATAATAGGTCGGCAAATTAATGATCACAGTTTTTGGAAATGCGAATTATGTAAAACACATTGTTTGAAGGCTTTCATACCATCTGATGGTTTTGGGGTAAGAATCGTGATTTCTAATTTTCTTTAAATTTTCTACAGGTTTTTTAGAAACAAGATTTCATTAAAATCACTTCTTTAATATGGTAATTGTAGCACAGTGCTTCTTCACAGCATTTAGATATTTATCTCATGCACATTTAGAGCAATTTTTGAAATTTAAATATGGTATTCTTAAACATTTGTTACACCATTATACAATTACACAGGTATTTATATTTACTTCGAATTTTAACATGAAATTTGATTTGAGTAACATTTTTGTGGACATCCATGGGTTTTAACAGGTCTGGACGATTTTAATATTAATTGCCATAAATGCACAGAATAAACAACATGCTAAGGCAATCTTTAAAATAATGTTTGTTTGCCCTCTCCCTTCACCCAAAGATGCTATATACCAAATTTGGTTGAAATTGGTTGAGCGGTTTCAGAGAAGAAGCTAAAAATGTTCAAATGTTAATGTACGTCGCACGACGACGGACGAAAACGGATAGCAATAGGTCACCTGAGTTACTCAGGTGACCTAAAAATATGAAGAAATTCCTCAAACTTTTGGATCAACCCTCGTACATGTCAGTCATTAAATTTATATAATATACAGTATGCATAAGGAAGACCAAATGTATTATTACTGCATTAAGGAGACCAACTACTATCCACATCTAAATCAGTATTCAACCTCTTTCACTAATAAATAAATAAAATATGAAGAAATTCAACAAACTTTTGGATCAACCCTCATACATGTCAGCCATTAAATTTATATAAAAATAAATATGCAGTATGCATAAGGAAGATCAAATGTATTATTACTGCATTAAGGAGACCAACTACTCTCCACATGTAAATCAGTACATGTATTCAAAACGAGAGATTTTAATACCCTAGTAATTTACATGTTTAGTTACATGAACTAAATCTATTTACCTTTGTCATCACGCAAGAACTGTTTTACATTCATCCAACTTTAACAACATTATACATGCATACAGTGTATGCCATACATTAGGAAGACCAGATGCATTATTACAACATTAAAGAGACCAACTACAATGGAACAATGAGACAGTATTCCAAAATGTTCATCCCAATACCATAGTAATTTCCCTTAATTTGTTTGTATTTAGATGACCTAAATCAATTTATCTCAGCCAGAATTGGAACAAAAAAGCTAGTCACACAAGTGGCCAAACACATGAACAGACAGATGGACATGATGATTCCTATGCATATATACAACCATGCTTATATACACCCAAAGTTGCCAAAGTAGAGCAGATGCAGTGGTTAGAGCGTCTACTCTAGAGTCGCGGAGAAAGAAGCTGATCCTTACATAGCGAGTTTGAATCCCACTGTGGAATGTGGAGACCCGTTCTTCAGATGAGACAGACGTATTAACTGAGGTCCCGTGTCACAGTAGGTGCTGGCTCGATAAAGATCCCTCAATGCTCAATGGCCGTAAGTGCTGAGTATAGGACAAAAATTTGCAGCTCTCCACCAGCAAGTGGTGGCGTCTCCATATGAGTGAAAAATTCTCAAGAGGGACGTTAAGCAACAAGCAATATACACCCAAAACTTTGTTTGCAGAAGATTTTGTGATACATGCTTTACAAGTATACATATTGTTCATAAGGGAATAAAAATGCTATAATATATCATTAAGGAAAGCAACTGAAATTAAATGTGCACTTCTAATTGAACTAAACAAAATTACCCTTTGTCAGAATGTAGATTTATAAACAGGAAGGCTGTTTTTCTTCATTTTTTCCATGTCAGATTCAGACTGTTCTTCAAAAAATTCTGGCATACACCCTGTAAAAGTGAACAGTGCAGATAATAAAGAGCTTCTAAATAAACTGCATAATATTTAAAAGATCCACTTAAAAGGGATAACAAATGCATATAACTGCATCAAGGAGACCAACTGATATCCATATATATATAAATCAGTACATGTATTTTAATTGTGATATTTTAATATCCTAGTAATTTACATGTTTAGTTTCATGAAATAAATCTATTTACCTTTGTCCAATGACCAATGAGCACAAGCACTGATTTTTCCTCTTTTTTCTTAACGGAATCACCAGGGCCAGTCTGTGGTCCATATGATTCTGGCATATGTACACTCTGTAAAATGCATATTTGTACCATGTACAGGCATATGAACAATATTTCTATACTACATACATGCATCATTAAACTTAATAATCTTTTTTTCCAAAATTCATTATTCATAGTGTTTTGCTGTTAGCAAAATTCAACAAAAACTATACTGTATATGCTCGCCTATAAGGTGGTCTGCCTATAAATCAGTTGTATTTTTTGAGGTTATTTTGGAGGGATTTGCTATTGACCCGCTTATAAATCGATACAACTTTTTGCCAGAATCAATTGACAATTTCAAATCAATGCTCTGATGTTTTAACCTGGTTTCAAAATACTAATCTTTTTATGACTCACCTATAAGTTGGACATAGAGTATATACAGTACCTGCATTATACATGCATTAGGAAGACCAAATGCATTATTGCAATATTAAAGAGACCATTGCGGCAAATGAAATCAATGTATGAATTGTATTCAAAACTACGGGTGTACTAATTTGTCTGAAGTATATCGTGATATAATGTGATACACAAAGACTTGAACAGGATATGTACATATACCCACATTCCTAAATGTAACAACAGTTTAAAAATCAATAATTTTTTTTTTTTTTTTGCAAATTTCACTGTCTAATTTATGAAATATAAAATATTATTTAAAACCATAAAGCATAAAATGGTTGAAAGCTCATTTAATACAATAACTGACATAAATAGGATGTTTAATCTACATTTATTAATATTGTGGGTCATCACCCCATTTTTTGTGAAGGAATCGTGAAAGGCATTGTAATTCCAACTTGCTCACAGAGCAAGTTTTACACAGAGGACCAACTCTTTATTCAAAATTTAGTTTACATACTTAATTTTTTAACAAGTTTAATGGGTTTATAAAACTTTAAACTAAGTCAAAATATTTTGCTTTCTAAATATGGACAAGAAATGTTTTTTGCTTAAAATCACCTTAACTTCAGATAAAAAAAATGCACTGTGCTCATCCTCTTCAAATGCCTTGTTTGTAAATAACTGATAAAGGGTACATCTCACAAATGCTTCATTATTACAAATGTCTTACAGTAAATATAGGCATCACCACAACTTATTTCATTAGTAAGAATAAACCCTTAAGCAATGAATATAAATGCTGAAAAGTGGTGCATTGTTAGGAGTTGATCTTACTACACAAGTTTCGAGATTATCTCCATTGCACTCGGCACACCTCGGCCGATTCGTACCTCATCAAACGTTTGATGAAGGTGACGG
This sequence comes from Saccostrea echinata, assembly GCF_033153115.1. Lineage (NCBI taxonomy): Eukaryota > Metazoa > Mollusca > Bivalvia > Ostreida > Ostreidae > Saccostrea > Saccostrea echinata. Next base: position 5,246,433 of record NW_026889809.1, read on the forward strand.
AATCAGCCGAGGTTTGCCGAATGATCTCCATTGGTGCACTCTTTTGTTATGGAGGGAAGTTTTGTTTCCACATTAGCAGGCAGGTGGGACAGTTATTTATATATTGCATACATTACGTCATTGATATACTGTGAAACCTGTCTTATCCAACATGTTGAAGGGGAATAAAATCAATGTCAGATTAGACAGTGTGTCGGATTACCCAGTGTTGAATATTTCTGAGCATTATGATAAATGTCAGGTGACTTCATACAGAAAAAAAAAACATTTTTCGTTAGGTTAAGAGTACATGTGTATTTAATTGTCAAAGTGTGTGTGTGTGTGTGTTTCTTTGTTGTATAAAATATACCTTCGGCTGATTAACATTTCTTTGAGACACATCATTTGTTACAGCACTAGTAAACTCTGTAGTAATATACGATAATTTCTTTTAAACGTGCAAAACAGATGGAACTGCCAATCACTTCGAGTTGTTGCAATTTAATTTTTAGCATTTTACTTACTAACAGTAGATATTAAATATTTTGTCTACCTTCTGTAAACAGTGGTTTTATTTTTTTTTCTACACTACATTTCTCTCCGATTTTTTCTGCATTGTTAACTTCTCAAGATAGACTGTGCTATTAATACCCTCTCGTGACTTTTCAAACAAATGGGACGTACCTCTAAAACATTGTTATTGCGATTTAATTTTTATCAAACAACATTAACATTTTAAAATTTAATGGGTCTACTTAAAGTGGAAGTTTTTTGCTTCCTGCAAATCTTTTATGTGCACAGTCTCACTTAATTCAGTGTATATTAACCCGGAAATGAAACATTTTCTATTAGACGAGATGCTGTTTTCAAATTGTGTGTTGTCTACATGTTATACAGTAGTTTGCTGTACTCATTTTTTAGGGAGACATGACTTTAAAGGACTCTGACTGCATGTTTGATTTCAATTTCAAGCAAAAAATCTTATTTATTCTGTTAGGTAAAGGCAATCTAAATATCAGGTACTCCTTTTTATTTTCTATCGCGTGGATGCTATTTTGTCAATGCGAGAATAAAATTGATAACAACGAAGAGTACTGATTGCCTAATTTTTAAATTCAAACACAGTTCATTTATTGTTTATATAAACACCATCAAACTAATACATGTAATTAACTACTAAGTAGACCAAGCTTGTGCCCAAATGGAACTAGCGACTAATTATGGTACAAATGTATAATTATGTCGAATTACCCAGGTAAAATCATAAGGTAATTATCTAGTCTTGTCGACAAAAAGCACCAGAATTCGGAATGTACAGTGGTCGGAATATACAGTGTTTTATTCTATATATATTATAAAGAAATTTTTGGGAATAAAATATTTAAGTTTTAATGGTCGGAAAGTCCAGTGTGCTGGATTGCACAGTTGTCGGATTGGACAGTGGACACTGTAACATCATAACTGATTGTCGGGATGCACTCTTCAACTTGAAAATTAAGGAATTAAAGAAAAGGCGTCAATTTTTTTCAATGAACAAAAAATCAGAACAAAAGAAACTAAGAATCAGAACAAAAGAAATATCAGTGGATAAGGCCACAATTAAAAAATTGTTGGTTTGGCATTGCCGATTGAGTCTTTAAACACTTGGGTCAGTAGGTAGGGAAAATATTTTTTTTTTTTTTTTTGCTGATACAAAAATTAATGCTATTAAATCAATTGTGTTGTATTATTGCATTTTGTTATACAAATTAACAACTATGTCAAAACAGATATGAAATTTCACACGTCATACAGATTTCTAATACAGTTTCAGGTCTTGAGTGACAATTATGAAGCAAGAACTTCTGCTTTCTGCTTTCTGAGCAGGAAAGGGCATATACAAAACAAATCAAACAACACTAACAAATAAATGCTGAAATGATACATCGTGATATGTAGGTATATTGGGTTTGGATAATACACAGACATTATGATACGATACATCTCTCAAAACAATTTTATGATTCAATACATGAATCTAGACATTATTTAAGTTATAAAATTTTAATAAAATTACTTTCTTATTAATTTTTTTCTAAGGATAAATTAACCATAAATGTACAAACAAACAAACAAAAAAAAATCAAAAATCAAATCACTTGAATTGAAATTTACAGCAAGGTATTGCTGTAAAAATTATCATTAATATATTTGTCTAGGGAGGAATTGATGGGAATTGCTTTAATTTGTCTTTAAAAATTTCAAAATGATTTATAAATCATGATTGTCAAATGTCAATAAATAACACAATAAAGTAGATTCATCATTTAGTGTAATGGCTAAGCATTCAGATTTGTTGTGTTTCTCATATATATACTGAAACTTTGAATGACACAGTTTATAAACAAGCTGTCTTCTCTGTAGTAGCGGCACTAGTGAAGAATCCAACATGTTTCAAAACTTGTAAGAATGGCCTGATTTGAATGTGTAAGATACAGTTGCAATGCCAACCATGCCAACATTTGGCATTTGTTTATTTTTTAGTTATTTATGAACCAGCAATAATTAGGGCTGCACCAAATATATTGATACATATCTAGATTAATGAATATATCGTATCCAAAAAATAACTTAATTCCAATACATTTTGGGCAGGCAGTTTTTTTATGTAATTCTGTGAAAAAGTTGGGAATTTCAATCACCAAAGATTATATTTAACTGTTTTGAATTAAAACTGATCAAAAATGATATAATCATTAAGGAGGTAGCACATCTTAGATGATTATTACAAAATCATAAAAATACATAGACAACTTTACTTAGCATGTTGATTTTACAGTCAAGAAAAGTTTGAATTTGAAGTGTAATTTTTAAAGACAGTGAGACAAAAAATTAAAAATGAGTTGCAAAACAATTATTATTTTTATAAAATTCATGCATAATGATTTATAAGACTTTTTTGACAGAATTGTTAAAGAATCCAATATATTGCATATCGCATTAAAAAATGTCTTCTTCTTTTTTTTTGCTCAATACACAGCCCTAGCAAAAATGATATACAACAAGGACTTTGATTGGATTATTAAGGCCAACATTTTTTTATTTTCTGTTTTACGGGAATTTTTTTCAAAAATTTGAGTCGGGGGGTCGAAATAAAAATAAAAATAAAAGCTCGGAATTTAAGCAGTCGGTCAGAAAAATAAAAATAAAATGAAAAAATGCAATAAAATTTTTTATTTTTAATTAAGGTTGGAATTTTATTTGTATGACCTTAATTTGTTAGAAAAACAGTGCTATTTGAAAAACTTATGTACACAAAACACAGAATTGGTACTGTTAATGGATCAATGAACTATTTTAAATTTAACTTTCTCTTAGATATTTGGAGCAGGGGTGCATTTCTAGTATAAAGCTTGCAGTTTCTAACATTAATGCAAATCAAACATACAAATCTATAGTCTTCTCTCAAATGTCAAATATCATATTGTCACCACAGTAAACCTATAGGACTTCTGTCACACCCCTCATAAACTTTTCAGAATCTTTTATTTTTCGGTATTCAGCAAATTACAAGATCTGAGGATTTTGGACTAGTTCTGGCAAAGTTATGTAGAAAATACAGTGAGACATTCAATGGATCAGCTAAAATAAATTAATTCACAGAAGTGCACATGAGACATGAAAAAAAGAAAAGTTGAATAATATTTTTTTTTTCAACGCACTTCCAATTAATATATACGTAGGTTGAAAAAACGTACCACAATATCTCTATTGAAAACATATTCAAACTTCCTCAATCTGTAGTATATATATCTTTTTATCCTTATGTTTTCTTTCTGAGCATGCTAACTTTCAATATAATTGTAGAAAATACACATCTTTCCCATAGTATACACATGTAAAATACACATGACAATATTCTGTTTACTGCAGAATTTAAAAATTTAATTGTTGAAAATGGTTCTAATCCACAACTGTTGAATGAAAAAAGAAACCAGGTCTTGAATTGAAATAATATTTGTAAGGGCGTATCATTTACAACAATACTTTTCCCTAGTGGTAAAAAAAAAGTTGTTTTACTAAACAAGAGCTATACATATACACTACATCAGCTGATATGAATACGCTGAACAATCAATGTACATTAATTTGTTACATAGCACGCAAAATTCCATAAAGCAATAAAAAAGGAGATAATGTCTTGTATCAATCAAGCATCAAGCATATATACTGATATATCTTCGTAGGTAATTCTGAATTCCAATATTTGTCATAAAACGAGTGAAAGTTGTGACTCGAATTTCCTCAGTCACGCCACTTTCTACCAGTTCTACATAGTTCTAGTGTTCTGTCGTTACTTGTAAAAGAAAACATTTCTGTCTTAAAATTAAGTTTAAAAAATCTTCAAGACGTATTTCAATGTATTGAAGCAATTGTCAAAGATAATACGTACTCAGAACCTTTCAAAACAAGCGGTTGACAGAACCTCGATTTCCACGTGGCCCTCCGCATGACATTTGATCAAGATCACTGATTCGTCTATTTCATTCAATCTTTCATTAAAATTTATACTTTTTCTAATATATAACATTGACACGTCACTTTTTAAACTGACTATTTAAAAACACGTGAAACCCTCCGATTCTGACATTTTGGCGCTATGCTGTGCAGTGACTCTTCACGCAACGAATACTGTGATTGGATGAATCTATTTACCTCAGCCAATGACAAATCGCATTTTGAAAGGCTTGTAAAAAGGTTATTTATATTTCTTTTATTTTTTCAGAGACTATAAATAAACTATCGGCGGGAGAAATAAAAATAAAACTTGAATTGGGGACTTTTATTTTTATTTCATTTTAGCCCAAATTAGGGTCGGCGCTCCCGTAAAACAGAATATAAAAAAAAGTTGGCCTAACATTCATTCAATTGATCATAATTATTAACTGTTATTGCACTTTCATTTTCAAAATGTTGTTAGGTATGTTGTTTGTTCATTCTTTTGCATTGATATTATATAAATAGTGCACGTTTTTGAGGGTAACAGTTGAAATTGACACCCCAAGGAAAACCATTGTCAACCGACGCGTCAGCGGAGGTTGACAATGGTTTTCCGAGGGGTGTCAATTTCAACTGTTACCCTCAAAAATGTGCACTATTTATTTTATTATACTGAATGTCTTATTGATTTCGGATGTCATTAAAAAATTCGGAGATCGTCGTTAAGTTCACGCTTAGAAAGCTTTCAAACTCCCCGCGTCTATTTTTCTCAATAAAAAAGCTTCGGAAAAGATTTACCAACCTCTTTATTGTTTGTTTGCTACTCAAAAAGTCCTTTATCATCTAAAGTTAGCACTCGCAAGGATGTTTCGTCTGTCGTTTGTCTTTTTCAAGTAAGCCACATCGGACGCAAGCTTTTATTGACGTCGTTTACTCGGTTTCTTTCAAACGCACAACCGACGTTTTGAGAATTCTACGGTGAACCGTACGCGCATGATTTGAACGCATGTGATATTTTCGTAATGTTACCCGTTGTCAAGTGTGTTGCTAACGCTGAGGGTAATATTACGGATTGTTAAATGTGTCTTAACCAATCAGATTTTAGTATTTAACATGAAAGTATAATAATATAATTTATAAAAGAGTATTTTAGCAGAAAAAAATTATCAATTTACCTTTCTTGGAATAAAGACATGTTGACCCTTGAGCTGAGATTTTCTCTCTTTCCATAGATGTGTTGCACTGGGGTCCACATGATTCTAGCAGAGACCCTGTAAAAAAGGACTTAACTATGGAAAAACATGAAGAATATATGCCTATTATACATATCTTAAATTCTAATAAAAACAATGTTTTTTAATTAAGATCCATATATTTCTAATGATTGACATAATACAAATTCAAAATAAAATATGCATGTCTATATTATACCTTAAGCAGACCAATTGCATTAATACATCCTTCAGGAGACCAACTTAAATCAATATTTGAGAAATATTTGTGAAAACAATAAATTTGTCTACTTTACAGTACTAAATGTACATGGAATCTATTGGATCATGTTACTTTAATTGACCTGCCTTAGTTCAACACAGTAATCTAACAAAGAAATTGAGCCAAAACAACATTTTAAGACTTTTTGAACAGTGCATGTTCCTATCATTTCAAAACCATTACCAGTAAAAAGCTAATATAGGAAAATGATGACAATTAATTAATATTGTACTTTCAGGTATATTAAATGAATCAATCTGATTCGTCAAGAAACATTTGTTAAAAAGCACTATTACCCACTGAATAATGAAGCCACGCCCTCCAGTGTCGCAACAGTCAACATTGCTTGACGACGGGTGATATTCCAAAAAATAGTGACTGCGCAGATTTATGCGCTCAAGGTTCACTATTATTTGTATTTGTATAAAACATTCAGTATAATATAATAAATGTTGCATGTAGTTGAGTGTAACATTGAAAATTTTCACCCCTTGAAAACCAAATACGTCAAAAAGGGGATAGGTTTCTTTTCCAACTTCTATATAGTTTCGCCCCTGCAAAAACTGGTATAGACCTAGGAAATGTTTAAACGGGCTAAGAGAAATCAAATGCATCGAGAGTACTTTAATTGTTTTTACCCAAGTTACATGCCAAAAAAGATTCAGAAAGACGTCACATAAAGTTAACGTTGATTTGAACTGAAGTTAGGGTGTCAAAAGTCATTCACGTCCAAAAGTGACATTGATCATGTGTGGTAGATAATAAACTCCTACGAGCAAAATATGCTGGCATAATCAAGTGAGGATCTTTCCCTAATCCTATATATAAATCCATTTAATACAATATTATATGCACTTAAGCAGCTGTTTATGACATTGTAAAATTATATAAACAAGACCAGTTTATATAATTTATAACAAGACCGGTTTATACAATTTATATACCAGGGTAATTAATAATATAATTTATATAATTTTATCAAGATAAGTGTATGGGGTAGAGGGAGCAGACATTGAGAAACAATGTTGTCGGACCTCATGAAACTAAACTAACAGTCTTCCAAATAACCCGGGAGTCCAATGCCAGGGACCTGTTAAATTTGCAGCTGGGCATGTAAAAATTGTCAAATTACATGTCCGAAGAGGGCATATGTGAATCTTCTTTCATTGTACGATCTTTACTTGCCATTTATTCTGTCCTACCCCCATTATTCCCGTAAACGTTGCTATATGTAATGTCTTAGATGGATTGCCTGTCTACATTCTCGATACGACCTGTCAAATGATTGTCAATCTAATCATTGAAGTGTTTAGTTTAACCTATTTGTTTTCTCGAAGTTTCTTGCTAAATTACGAGACGTTCATCGATGCCACATACTGTGGCACTACAGTCATGATCCCATTTCTGAAATTCAGTTCAGCTAAACCTGCCAACAAATGACCAGCATGCAACTCAAAAGTTATTAATGAACAAAAACGCTTTAGAAAATGGCAATCACGGTGAATAAACACACGTGGTACAGTCACGGAGAAATACAATGCTGAAAAAATTAATATAAAACCTTTATACCTAATTTTTTTTTTTGTAGCACAATACTGGTAAATGTAAGAATTTTGAGTAGGGCATGTACAAATTTGAATGCGCTGGGTAAAAATGATAGGTCTACATGCCCGAAGGGCATGTGCTGAAAAAGAATTGTTGTGAAGACTGAACTAAAGTGACAGCGCCGGGTGATCATATAAAGTCCCTTTTATTACATAATAATTTGGCAAATTATCAACATATCACGCTAAAATTTCCAACATATCTTAACGGTGAGAATTTTTATTTTTTAAGTTGAAACCCTGTGACCTGTGAAAAAAATGAAATTTGTATCATCTAAAGTCTTAAGATGTATCAAGGTAATTTTCAAAACAAATTTGCGGTTAGGGTTATAAATGAAGGATAAAACCAGAGACCTCGGAATGGAATACTTGGAAGTCTCTGGTTTTATTCTACCCCAACTGGAAGTTGTATCCCATCTAAAGTCTTAAATTTAACAATGTATCGAGGTAATTTTCGAGGAATAAATGAGTGCTCTACAATAAAGAGTCTCGACCAGAGACGTCTGAAACGATCTATTTGACAAGAAAAAAGTCTCATGAAGCGAACAATGTCATTTTAAAGTAGGTTAATGATTGATATATGAACAAAATACGAGCTTGAAGCAGGGTGCCTAAAATTGAGTTAGATACCTTGTGGTAAAAATAAGTAGGGGTGCACCGTATATGAAACAAGTGCCTGTGATTGATAGTCTGAAATTTCTCTTCACATAAATATTAAAAGCTTGCAGTGATCGCTATAAATCTATACAACAGTCAAGTTACATATGGTAAACTAACATAAAAACAAGATTACAACAGTCATGATTACAGAAGGTATATTTTGTCAGTAGGTGAATGTAAACAGGTAAACACACGTGGGACAGTCACCGCAAATAAATGAACCACAAAACGACTTATAACATTAAAATGTAAATATTCATCTGCACACAGAGTTTTGCATAATAATTTTAAAAAAGTGTAAATTAAAATATAAAATAAACAAACCTCAAACCTTGTAACAAGGCTTGTTTCCCTGCATTCTTATACCTGGTTCTCTGTCACTGAAAATGCAGGGAACCCAGGGTGCGTTATTAACTCGTACACAGATTTGTTGATACGAATAAACCTATAAACATATATATACGAAATACAATATTATCTTAAAAAATGAAGAATTTCAAATTGCTTGAAAAATTATCTTTATGTAGTTTATAATAAATGGTTGTAATTGTATATTAATTTCTATCTATCCATTAAAATTTGATATTTATATCAGCTTATGTATCCGTCTGAACAATTATTGTTTTTACACTCCCTGTCACATCTTCATAGTTAAGCCTGTAAGCATGGTAAGTAGGAATCAATTTCAGTTGAAGGGGACCAAAACCAAACATTTTTTAGTTTCATTTGGTGGGGGGGGGGGGGGGGGTATAAACCCCAAATGATCATTTTATCTCCGTCACTGAACTGCTGAAAATAATGAAGGGAACTAGGCTGCGATAATGATTTGTAAAGAATTTCCAATTGCTTGGAAAAAAAAAAGCTTTTCGTGTATGTGGTTTACAATAATGGTTGTACTTGTATATTTTCTATATATCCATTAAAATTTCATAGTATCAGTATTTCACTATTTGTAAACATTAACTGTTACAATAATATTAAATAAATGTTACACTCACTGTGTAACATTTAGTTACTGTCACATCTTCATAATTAAACGAGAATATTCCCTTCCGTAAATATTGCTATATATCTGAACTGTTACCAATTAATCTTTCTTTGGTGAAAGAAAACCTCAGGGATGGAGAATAGGCCCGTACGTAATTTAGTTGGAGAGGGGGGGGGGGGGGGTGAGCACAACCAAACAACATTTTTCAGTTTCAGGTTGGGGGAGGCTACAAACTAAAAATTTCTTAATAAGCAAAAGAAAAATACATTACCAGAGGTTATTATTTAGGGGGGCCAAAAGCAAAAGTAAAAAATAGATCATCAGAGGTTATTATTGAGGGGGTCCAAACATAAAGGAGCAATGTTTTCTATAGTATACCTAAATTTCATTTCGTACGTTCCTTCAGCCATGTATTGTATCAAATCTGCTTCACCCTTTTTTTACTGCATATGTATTTTAACAGCAGAGGACCACATTATATTAATAAATAATTATTAAATTACAGCTATTTTTTTCTTACAGGGTCTGTTTCATTTATACTATATCATGATGATCATGTCCTGCATGATGTTTACAGAAAGTTTAATTTAAATTTTTAAGCTCGACATAGCTGCGTCAACTTGCGAGACTATTTTTTTCTACGTTCGGCCTAATCTTTAAATATTTTCTGCAATTTGTTTGTGGACTTGCATAAAAGAATTAAAAATATAGGGGCCTATCATTTAACTTTATTTCGAATTTCCTTCAGGATTTTATATACCGAACTATAGTCTAATGATTATTTAAAATCATACTTTTTCTCTTAAAAGCTAAATTACTAGGCAAAAAAACAAAACAAAAACAAAAACAAAAAAAAACACGAATGTTTGTCTTGCGTATTCTTAATTACAACTTATTACTGTATCATTTTAGTTACTTACCCAAATTTCTCAACATTCATGGTGTTCAGAGGTCATTTTCTGAAAACTGAAGAGGCATTCCGATGGCATTCGGAACAAATGACGGAAAGCACTTGCTAAGAATTCAAAACATGGTCCATAAATTTACAATATTTTTCCTTTTTAGGTTTTTAACATAAAAAGTGGAAAACTAAGTTAAAGAAACACTCATTTGAACATATCAAAAGCGGAAAAAATATATATGCTAGATTTTTTGTTTAATTGCATGTTTTTCATGGTCTCCAAAATGCAGAAAAATTATCCTTTGAAATTATACGTAGGTTATACATTCTTTTCTTTTTTAGGGAAGATGATAGGAATTAGACAACTTTTGAATGTTAAATAACAGAGTTAAAGATTAATAATATTTAATGGCAGACTGTTTATTTATCTATAAAAAGACATTTGCAATACTGATGAGGTCAAAATAATAGGGAGACCGAAAAAGGTCGCCTTAATCCAGTGGTCTCCCTAAGCCAGAAAATATATCCTCCTTGGTCTCCTAAAGCCATATGTCATATATATATATATATATATATATATATATATATATATATATATATATATATATAATATTTATTATAAATATGATGCTCGATCTAAAAATGTGAAAACACGAATTCATAAATATTCCTGAAATATGTTTGCATGTAAAACAACAAAGTTTCAATGAAGATCACGTCACATGCTAACATGGGAACTTTTCAATCCAAGCCAATCGTGCATTACCCCGTAAAAGAATAATCCATCGATGCGTTTAATCATTAAATCTGATATTTATCGATGATATTTTATGAAATTATTTAAGAAAAACTGTGATTGAAAGTATATTTTTCTTAAAATTCTGTCTGCTACAAAATTCGTGTACCTTTCGTTTTTGGATCCAGGGCAAAGAGGAGGAATTTGAGATATTCCGATCCCGATCTTATTATTTTCTAGCAAACCCAACACAAATAGCAGAAACTAAGCTTTCCTCATAAAATAAGCGCATCTATTCTTTAAATTAAAAGATGCTATTATGACGTCATAATCAAATTAAACTTTCTTTTTTCCCGTACTTTACGGCTGTAATAGAATTATGTAGAAAATAAAGTATTTTTCTGGAATTCAATTTGAAATCATGTGAAAAGTAATCCCGAAACCTATATTCAATTTAGTATTATTTTAAAGAAAAAGCTAAGAACATACATATTACCGTTTTCTGAGAGACTGTAGGCAATCTGGATACATTTAATTTGTCTGATATGGAAAAAAACTCCCATATTCATGACTGGTTTTCTTAATTTTTCATTGAAAATGACAGTTTAAAATATGATTTTTCGTCTTGTTTACCTACAAATTATACCCCGAAACACCTTATTTTACCAAGCTATACTTATAAAGCTTCATTAAAGGAATTTATTTCTTAAATTTGAGGAATCTGTAGGCTCCTTTTATTTACTAGATCTTGACCTTAAAGTAATAATTCACAATTTCTATAATCGATATAGTGACGTTGTTTAAAAATACAAGCTGTTTTAAGATCGAATGTTGACTGACGTTTTTCATAAAAATTGTTAGGATATTATTTTCTTACTGAATTGTCTTCAAAATTCGCCGTTGATTTACCCGATCACGACAAGGAGCTCACTGCGGGTATGACTGGTTGACAAGGATGCTTAATCCTCCATGTCATCTGATCCCATGTCTGATATTTTCAGCCGTGTTTGCTCTCAATTTGTAATGTTCTTTACAGTTCATGTTTTAACTTGTCTCTTAGAATATGCTTAAAAGTCCTTATACGTTGTTATTAGATGCTAAAATAGACCAATTTGTTTATGCAAGATGTTCATAAAGAAAAAATGTGGCTAAATACTTATCTAAAGCAGTGGATCAGAGTATGATTACATATCCTATATCTTTTGAACAAGAAAACACATAAAAAATTAGATTGTTTCTTTGTTATGAATGTAAGAGTGTAAATTCATCCCTGGTAAGAGTTAGACTGACAGATTGTACCAATCTTAAAATATGAGCCAAACTGAAAAAATAAAATTTTAACCTGACATTTTATATTTTATAAACAAACAAGTCAATTTTATAATTACCTATTCCCTGTCAATTCGAATCCCCACATGACTCCTTACTTTTAAAAAAAAGGTTTAGAAACAATACAGAAGTAGCACAGCACTTACATCGTTTTAGTAAAAAAATAGTTTTGCTCGATACGAGTATTCATCTATACATCCAAATTAATCTCATATATGTAAGTATATATATATTCTTACATTTTATTACTTTCTCATTGATCATAGCTTCAACTTAATTTTGAATATCAAATTATCCTGCCGTTATTCTGAAGATTAGTAGAAAATGCCATATTGATTTACATTTTGTTTCTTGGGAGGTGTTCGATCAATAATAATTTAGAACGAGGATTATATGAGATTTTCTCCTGAAGATCAAAAAAAAAAAAAAAAAAAAAAAGGCTGCAGTTTCAGAATACCAATATTTTTTCACGAATCCAAACCCATCTTTAAAGTGCTTTACAAAACGGAAAATAACTTTTTTGAACAATTTTTTTGTTAACAAGACATGCATTTTTTATGTTTGATATAAATAATATAGGCTGCAGCACTTGCTAAAACTACTTATGCTTTCAACACAAGACAAAGTTGATTATTAAGTTCTATCATTGTGTGTGCATGAGAATTTGATTTCGTGAAAGAAGAAGTCTTGAGCTGTTGTATATACGAAATTTGGCATTTCTTGAAAGGACATGGATTCCTGTTTCTCTTCATGCCACGGAAACATCGAAAAATTACATCCCGCGAAAATTAGTGATTTCACAGTATTTCACGGTATTTTGTTTTGCAGTGCTTTTAAGTATAATTGGTCTCTACTCTTTGTTTTAAAAATACCATAATTGAATGAGACATTCATAATTACAAAGCATTTGGTCACTATCTCTAGAACCACAAAAATTTTAACAGATTGTGAAATAAGTTGTTATAGATGTATGTTATCACGTTTAATCCTTCAGATGTGAGATAAATAAATCTATCCTCATAAACACTACCATAATTGCAGCTTAATTTAACTGAGATTGCAAAATAGCTAAAACAACATAACAGGAAGTCTAAGGGACATAACGCTTACCGGACTTATCTTGGACCTCTGTTCTTCCTCAGAAGATTTTTAAAAGTATTTCTTCTTTATTCCCATAAAAAACTTTGATTTCATATTATTATCACAACCTAGTCCCAAGGGGTCATTACTAAACCAAACTTGAGTCCACACAACATGGATTTTTGTAAAATTTGACCACAAATTTAAATCACGATCTAATCCAAGGTTGATAAATTAAAATAAAACAAACTTGAAATGAAAGATTATGAGAGTATTTGATATGAACATGATTTTGTGGCCTCGCTACTGTTGAACAGATTGTTGCCAATTCCTAACATATTCTCATGAAAAACTTTGGAGTCTCTATTTTATCACTACTCAAGACCCAGGGGCCATGATTTAAATAAATTTGAATTTGCACTTGGATGGAATGCTTGCAAACTTAAAGAGAAAGCGTGGCCTAGTGGTTCTAAAGAATTTAAAAGACTTTTTATATTCTACTGTAAAGTACTGATTCTTAATTTTAGCCCCACCCTAGCCCCCGAGGCCATGATTCAAATTAACTTGAACTGTGGCCCACCCTGTACCTGGAGACTATAATTTAAACTAACTTGAATCTGCACTATCTGAGGATGCATTCACACAAGCATTCATCTGTTCTAGCTCAGTGGTTTTGAGAAAAAAATTAAATGACTACATGTACACCAAACCAGACTTTCACTTTTTCTTCTTAAATATATCCGCTTGCAAAAAGGGCACACCTCTTTATTTTGAATAGACTATAATTCCCTTAAACAAGAATGCCTTGCGGAAAGTTTGGTTGAAATGGGTAGTTTAAGAGAAGAAGTCAACAATATGAAAAAGTTTAGAGCCAGTCGGACGTAAAGGGACGAACAGAGAGACGAGGGAAGGCAAGTGATCAGAACAACTCACTTGAACCTCTGTTTCTGGTGAGCCAAAATGTTTTATATTGTTCAAGAAGAGTCCTTTCTTTATCTTTCATTTCAGGTATAGGACATATTTTGCACATCTATTTAAAAATTATCTGTTTTCTTTGAAACGTCTTTTTTTGGAGGATGTAAGTTTAAGAGACATGTACAATTGGGCACATGGACATTTGCATAAAAGTCGAAGGAGTAGATGCTTATAATCCTTAAGGAATATTGAAAAGGTCATACCATCTGTAAGATGTGTATTGACGATGAGTGCATGATCTTTTTTTTATAACTTTAAATGTAAGTATAAGAAATAATCGTCCAGAATTAAGGATTCCTTGAATAAAATAAGCAGTGAGGCACATTGGAATTTATGATTCGCTATTTGTTCGAATTTATTTTACTTACATACTTTTTAAAATTACAAAACGCATGTGTTCGTACGTAAATAGATTAACCATAAACCCTTCAAAGCTAAGGCAGCAATTTCTTATATTTTTACATTTTTACCAATTAGAAGTATTTCTCGTGCTAACATTTACTCAAACACTGTGAACTAGATAATTTCAGTATGCACTCGAAAACGATATATATGTTGTTGAATCTTTAAGTAGCATTTGGGAATCACATGTTTGTCATTTAAAACCATTACAAAGTTAAATATTACGAAGAAATTATTATTTTCAATTAAAACATCCCTTGAATGAGTACTAGACAATCCTGCAAAGATCCTACTTTCTCCAATTTCTATATATATAACTTTCTTTCTTTACTTATGTACTCTTAGTATTCATGCCTCTAGTTTACTTTAAAGACCCGACAACAAAGGAGTTAGGAGGAGATAGACCAAATAACAGATTCATCACCATTGGATATTAAATGTCTCATAAGTTGTATTGACGCATAATATATTTTTTCTTCACAAAAATTTATTCCCCTGCGAAATAAATCACTGCAACAAACTTTTCGCCGCTATCTTGATTTTTTTCTAGAACAGACACATCAATTTTATCCCAAGTAGTCGGTGATAATAATTCCCTGCTACCATATCCATTTTGCTGTCAGACTTCGAGGTCTTGGGTGACAGACAGAAACTGAAAAGCACATTATGCGTGCCAATAAAAACATCCTCTTCAAACTCTATCTACTCATTCAGAAATCCGAGATACCACTAAAAGGGTCCGGAAGTTTACATTCAATACTCAAATTTAAGAAACGGCTCCTCTAACATTGTAGGAATATTTATCCAAATGCGTTGATTATATTTGTTTTAATAACCAGGTTAACAGAGTATAGTCCAAAAAATAAGTTTAGCACAGAACTACATGTATCATAATACAATGTCGTATAAGGATATCCATGCTTGAATTATAATTATAATGTCAAAGATTGACCAGATATTTTTTTTCACTTATTTATTTTATTATTTTTTTTCTTAATGTATCCTTACAAACTTACAAACAAAAGATACATAGCAGGTTCCCGTAAATGTTCTATCAAGCCTCCTTCTTAACTCTTCGCTAAAATATTAACAGCAGTGAAAGAGGAATTTCAGGAGTACAGTAGAACAATATATTCGAAAAGTAGTGTAAATAGGATGTGGATACTTAAAAACTCCCAAGAAACTTTTAGAAAATTTGAAATAACAAAATTTTATCAAAATCAATAACATCAAAACGACTTAAACACTTTATACAACCATTGCCCACGTTAAATTAAACTTCTTCTTCTTTTATTAAAAAATAAGTGAAAGTCGTAAATATACCTTGTCATTGGTCATTTGCAAAATAACTTTGTTAAAGAACATTTCTGATTGCACACACAAGTATTCTAAGTGGATATTAAAATGAGGCTTGAGTTTCTTTTTCAGAATATCTATGTAGTTTTTGGATATCAGGTTTTCTCATGGGCACTAATTGCTCCCCTTTATTAACAGAACTATTTTTGTATTCATATAACAATCTATCATTAAGTGGATTGCTGACTGACGTTTTCCATTAGGATATCGTTTAAACACTACAGTATATTTTCCGTTTGCCTGATCTTGACATGGCGGGCATGACCGGTCGACAGGGGATGCTTGCTTCTCCATGTTAATTTTGCATTTGTAATTTTAAATTTTTTTTTGCAAAGAATAGTACATTATCCAGTAGATTAAATCGTTATGCCTTAATGAATATAAAAACATTTCATTGTGGATAGTTAATCTGTCTCTAGTAATACTCCATAAATCTACAATATTTCAAGATGTTTGAATGTTTATGATATCTTTATCAAAATTCACAAATCCATGCTAGAACTGTGAATCAACTCCACATGTAATTAACTTCATAAAAACAACAAAAAACTGCTTAAGCTTGAATTGTTTAACGTTTAAAGTTTTAACATTTAATATATTAGTTTGTAGGTTTTACACAAACGATGACCTATCATCGTTTTAGAAATTAAAGTCTCCTAGAACATAAGGTATTCTGTAAAACAAAAGAAACGTAAAAAAGCATATAAAACGCCCTTGGGTTGCTGATATTGAAAGGAATTGGATTTTCATTGTTGATGCATTAAACAAATCAGGATATTTTTACATTATTTGAAGTGAATATATTGTCCTTGTAATGAATATTTTTACAATGAACATATTAGGTTACACTGCACAAGTACCAGACATTGGGATTGGCAAATAATTCTTTACTGTCATGGAAAACTCTTTTATGCGATTTTTTTTTCAAGAGACCCCCAAGAAAACATTTCTTTTTTTTTTTTTTTACTATTTTTCCCAAGGGGTGTCAAGGTTTTATATAATGGTCTTAATATATATGCAGTGTTCTTTTCTCACATTGCGGAAAAAGTCAGCTGTTAGAGTTAATGTTCTATTTAATCTTTCAAACAAGGTGTGGTGTGACAGTTTATTTTTGTTCATTATTCTTTACCAATTAAGAATATTTTTCCCTTAGGGGATAAGGTTTGTGTTATATAGGTTGATAGTTTAAGATAAACTCACAGAGTCCTACTTCTCTGCTTTATACACTAAAAAAACCTTAACTTCTTCTGTGAAAACGACATGAATTTGGTCATTTTTTTTTCCTACAGAACGAATAAATAAACACGATCAACACATCAATGACAAGTTTTTTATAGAGGACCTACCAGTTGTAACTATTCTTATTGATAATATTGCATTTATAGTTCACCAGTCTATTGGCATCTGTCATGAAAATAAAGAAGAAAGCAAGAAAAATAATGCAATGATGAAATTGTCTTAGCTTTGTTCCACATTTCAGCAGGTTCATTTTCTTCTGTGTTTTTCATCATCTTGTTATGTCTTTGTGAAATGCACAAATGTTTTGAACTATTCAGAATGAGAGTTTTAGGAGAGTGTTAAACTTGTTCCTTGCCATTAAAAGGCATTCGATTAAAATTATCCCTGTTTTTTCTCTTAGCTTTAAACAAATGTGGGCTCTATTGAGAAAGTTTTTTTTATTATTATTTTTTTCAATCAGCCACTTTTGTGATTTGAAAATGCGAAGCTAGAGTATACTTTGTTTGATTCAAAAAATGAGGACAGAATTGACGCATGTATCATTTTTGATTATGAAAAGTTAGTAATTATTGCAAGTAGCTTCCGTCGATTATTAGAAACAGGAGAAAGTATATTTTTATCAAACTTCGTGAATAGTTACGACGGCAATTTCATGCATCAGTGTGACCTACTTATTGTTTTAAAAACGGTATCAAGAGTTGCCAACTATTAATCACACAAAATTCTACCCAGATAATTATGACCGTGGCTTGAAGAAAAACAAAATGACCCGGGTTACAGGTTTTAATACCAAAATTAAAAGAAATGAAATTCCGTGTTTATGCAGGATCTCACGTGGTATCAATCTCATGAATAAACTGTACACCATTTTTTCATGTGGAACCGTGCGTCTTAAAACCAGTGAATTTTTTTTTCTTTTTAATGTCAAGAAATTTATTTCTCTTTCATGGATACTCCTCTAAATACCAATGTTCATAGCACAGTGCAATACTGTGTAAAATGAATACTTTGTATGTTTCAAATGCAAAGATTATGTATATATTACCATGTATGATATATTTTCTGCAATCATAACATTTCGGTGGGGGGGGGGGGGGGAGGGGGGTATCTCGAACTAGAAATGTGTTATAATCTTTTCTGATTACCCCATGTTTGGGATAGAAGTGATGGAAGCACATTCATCTTTCTTTTTTTCATGTGATAAAGTTTATGATTTTCTAATCAATGAAGAGATCTCCGAGAGCATGATTCCTGGAGAGGGATAATTAAGCATTTGCCTTGATGAAATAATAAATTTTAATTATTAAATAAGAAATTTTAGATATTGTTACTCAATGTTTAAGTGTTAGATGAAATATACCTAAAAGATACATCAAACGGCGATTTTTCAATTGCGATTAATACCATTGTCAAAAATATATTTTTTCGTGAATTTTTCATGATGCAAGTTTTTGACAGAAATAACAGGCACTGAGCTCACGAAAGCTGATCAATTGTTATTCTATAATTACAGTCTTAAGTTTGGCCTGCTTAAGGACTGCATGCAACAATTAAACATATTATTTACAAAAGTAAATTAAATACAAACTTCGTTTTCTAGATCAGTAACCATGCTCAGAAGTTCAATTAAACATTATACAAATTGTGAATAGAGCAAATACGGACCTCTGAGAAAACAGAAGAGGGATCAGCTCTATAAAAGCTTTACAAAAAGCTTTATAAGGAGGAAACTTAAAACGCTTGTTTTTTTGAGTGAGGATAAAGAACTAATTTTTCTTTCGCATCGCATTTCCTTTCCTTTTTATTTAATTATTTTTATTATTAGTATTTTTTTTTTGCTTGCATTTCCACAAATAACATGTTTGATGCCGCTGTGTTTGATTCAAGCAGAACTTGAAAGCGAGAGTTCGTGATAGTGTATATGTAGGAGGATGAAATAGGCCTGACATATTCATTGATGACCTTCCCTTACACATGTCCATCATTCAAACATTGATATGTTTGCTGATGATGCAAGTCTGCATGCTAATGAGACGTGTATTAAAACAGCTCTAAATTCTTACTTAGATAATTATGAAAAATGTATGCTGAAGGGAACTCAACAAAGAAAATCGTAATCAAATAATCCAAAGCTGAGTTTGCATGTTTCTGACAAACATCTTGACAGTGTTGAAAGGAAAACACTACTTGGGTTTCACATAGATCAAACATTAAATTTTGATAGACTCAGTCTGCAAATCTTTAGCATATAAATTGAATTAAAAATCAAGAAATTTCTTCCTCTGAAAACCAAAAAAATAAAAGCTGCTTTACAATGCCTTTATACTCCCTTCTATTCTATCTGGGGTTATGCACCAGGTAGTTTCGTGGAGAGACCCCATAAGTTCCAAATCAAGCATTAGAATCTACATGTACCCGATGCACCCTCAAAGATTGTCTTTCCCCCCCCCCCTTTTTTTTTTAATAAGGCTTGCTTTCTGTTTTGAATTTAGCAAGTTTACACAAATGCATGAATTGTACAAAACATTTTACAATCAGAACCCTGCTTACCTGCATAATTTATTTTTTTTTCAAACTTCTAATTCTTATGATTTAGGTTCAGAATCTAATTTTGACCTTTGACTATCAAAGCACCGAACACATTTGTTAAAAAATGAGTCGAATCAGAATAAGATTTCCTCAGGTTATGTGCACTGTTATTAAATTACTTTTTAACATTATTGTTGGGATTTGATTTATTCCTGTTATTCCAGTCCTAACCTATATTTGATTTTTGCCTAGCGAGAAAGCAATCTTTTGATATTTAGGGATAAGATATTGCTCAAGTTGACAGTGTTTAGGAATATGATTTAGAATGTGCTCGAGGCCTGTTGGCTATGAATGCTTTGTAAAGTTTGATATGATTTGAAGAAATGAATTCGGATTCTTTTAATTTGTCTTTTACCATAATGTACTTTCAGTAGTTACTCAATGTCCGAGACACGATGTAGTTACGATATCGACAGATTGCTTTTTTATAGTTTGCTAAAATATTTCTTTTTACGTGTGTGCATATTAGAATACTTTCTGTTTCACAAAGTTTTCCATACTGTCAATATCGTATCGATATCGAATCATGATTGTTCATTGCATTATGGTTACCTCCCTTAATATTGTGTTTTTAACATGTGAGTTACTTGAAAACTATCACCTTATGAAGTTTTCCCTGTAGTGTCGATGTCGATATCGACGATATCGTATCGATATCGAATAATTTTCTTCATCAATCTTGTGGCTGTATCACTATATATAATACTGTGGGTATGCACTTTCTGATTATTAAGATTGCCCTACCGTCGATACTGTCGATATCGACGATATCATATCGATATCGAAACATGATTGTCACCAACTTTCACCCTAACCCAAAACCTTGATTTAACCCTTACCGCTGACGATAACAAACCTAACCTTTTGCTTGTCATCCATTAATTAACATATTTATGCCAATAATAAAGCAATATAGACATCGCTTTTGGCCTTGTATAATTTTGTTAAAAATAAAATATTTTTTACAAATCAGGATCGATATCGATACGATATCATAATGATATGGTCGATATCGACGACATAGACATAGCACTAAGTCTTATATGTCGTATCCAGTATTTCCAATATCATAGTACTGATAAGGATCGATATCGATACGAGATCGACAAAATATTATCGATATCTACATCGAATTCGTTCCTGGACATGTATGTTGAAGCAGATTGGAAAAATATATATGTAAGTCAGAAGAAAAAGATCAAGCTAAAAAAATCCAACTAAACGTTAAAAACTGAAAGCAGGAGACATACATGCCATCTGGAAACACCAGAGGATGGATCAATTTTTAATTTCAAATAGTGACAAATCTTTATTTCTATGATTTTCCAAAATCAGTAACATCGAAACATATAATTAACCATTGCTCATGTTAAATTAAAGACAAGGCGTTTTAGCATCACAAACACTGTTTCTTTAATTAAAAAAAATGGAAATCGAAAAAAAAAATCATATCTTTTGATTGGTCAGCATTACAAACACTGTTTGTTTATTAAAAAATGGAACTCGAAAAAATTCATATCTTTTGATTGGTCATCAACAAAATAACTGTGTTGAAAGCATTCTGATTCTATACACAAGTACGCTGAAGTTAACTTTAGAAAGTCTCCAAAGTTCTTCATTGATATTTATGTAGTCTTTGTACACTAGGTTTTCCAATAATGTACTAATATACCGTAGCGAGCCAATTATGATAATTTGTTTGCCGTCCTGTTTAAAAAAATAATTTGATGAAGGAAAATTTATTAAAAGAAAATCTCAATGAAACGAAAACTCTTGCCGTGGCCTTCAAATCGATTGTTAAATATATCAACGACGTTTTATCAGGAAGTAATAGTGATTTTCATTCTGACATATGAAATTTGAAACATCGAGGTGTTTGATATATTTGTTTTCTAATTGAGTGATTTAACGACTGAAGGCGTTAAGGGCAAATTACAATAAATATATATGACAAAGTAGATGACTTGGCCATCTAACAACTACACTAAATAACAAACAGCTACACTATGTGGCAAACTTGATGACAAGCTTTTCCATCTTTAATATTCCTATTTATGTGGTAATATTCCACTATCAACTGTCTGTGTAGCAACTGATATAATACCGAAGAACATGTTCTGGGTACGATCAATTTTATTTCTTAAACTGATATAAGTTATAATGATGTATAATTCCATGTTTCCTCGATTCGATAGCCATTTTACAGTGATCGGGATCGAAATCTAAAAATTACTACGACTTCCTTCTGCGTATCTGCTGGCTTCACTTATGAGCAGACCTTTTTAAAATCTTATTTCCAGTATGTATTTCCATATACATTTTACATGTTTTTCCGCTTGCCGTTTGGTTTGTCAAAAGCGCCCAGTGTACGATTGCTTACGATTGTAACCTGTAAATAACTGTAATTGCCGATATTTAAAAAAATTAGTTCTGCCATGGCCACTGAACAATAAAAGTGTAGATCTTTGTACTTTTTCTCTAATAAAAATAGTTATCATGTGATTGGCTACAAAAAATTATCCTTAGAGTTAAGGATAGTGACCTTGATCTGACCTTGACGTCAAACTCTGATCTTACTTATAAATTAGGGATATTGTCTTTTTGAACCTGGGAAAATTTCATTAATTCTTAAATACAATTAATTTGAAAGGAAATCATCCTTGAATTGTTCTTTATTAATTTTTATGATAATTCATCCAGAAAAGGAGTTTCAAAGCTCTATAACTTCTCCGGAACACATGGTCACACCAGATAAATGAATGCTCTCTGTCATACTTGGCTTATATTTTATACGTTATACATCACTGGAAAGATGGACGAATTATACAATAGTTAATACACAGACTTTACAAAGACTTATTTCTCCTACCATGTTAACAATCGCTCTAGTTCAGTCATTAATTAATTCACTGATACTTCTGTTCTTGTCTTAAGTCATACCTGACCTTAATAAATATTACGAATTTCCACTTGCAGAATCAAGAGAGACTTCTTTCATATTTAGGTCTAAAGGAAACAACGATACCATCAGCCAAACTTCCAATGAAAAAAGCGCCTCAGTTTTTATTCTTTAGACTAATCTACCTACGATACTCATTAAAAATATACTTGTTGGTACACATGTAAATATTATACGGTATCGATTTTGATGCACCAGGTGCGATGTACTACCTAATTGCATTTCATATAAATCCTAAATGTTGTTTTTCATTAAATTCTCAAACCGCTAGTAAATACCTGTATGCATAGGAACTGCATACAACCAGGCATTTTGTAAGATGTTAATTTTCCCGTCAAAACTGAAATGAGATCCGTATTAAATATCAATAAGACTCGAAATTCTTTCGTCTTAGAAGATGATTTCCCTTTTCTTCCGCTCTACCGTTATATTTGTATGACATGATATAAAACCAATTATTCAGTTCGCTTAATTAAAAGGAAGTTTAGAATAATCGGAGAATCTCAAAACAAAAAGGAAATGCTACATGTATGAACGGCAAATGTATAGATTCTTTTTTAATAAGTGATATTGATTTAACAAAAACTTTGTCTGCGTTTTTCTTTCCTAGCTTAAAACCTTGTGTCATAAATTCGCCTAAAACATAGAATGTGCATTACTCTTGAGCGTTTTATTGCTAAAAACTGCAATTTACCACATAAATAAAGAGTTAACAATTACTAGCTTGAGAATCATGATGTAAAGTTTTAGGTTTCAAGGTTTCATAACAAACCAATATTGTTTTTTTTTTAGTTTAACTAAACAACTTTAAATGTTAACATAGACATATACATGTATACGATGGTTGTCCCAGAAAAACACAAACTTCTCAATATTTTTTTTTGGTTGTTTCACTTTTCACCATTTGTTTTAAAGTGCATCAGCATCGACATGGTTTTGAATACTATATAGAAATTTCAACGAAATATTTTAATGAATAAGATTTTCCTCTTAGTTAAACGTAGGCCAATGTAAATAAAATCTTTGTTTTACGTCCCCGGGTAGGTTTTCAGTAAGTTTCAGTAAAAAACGAACACAAAAACAAAATTTAGTCGTTTTTTCAACCGAATTTCCCTTTCTATTCGATTTTCAGACGACTTTATTCTTAATCATTGAGGGAAAAAAAATCCGAAGTAATAAAAAAAGCAAAACTGTATAGAACTTAATGTGCGTGCCATCATATTTATGGTTAGGAATCCTCATTGTGTGCAATTACAGTTTTTCATTCGATTTAAGCAATTGAAAGAAGAGAATACAATATATAACAGCTACCTTTCTCATTTATAAGTCAATATTTTGCTAATCATTGAATGTGTTTTTTTTTAAATGTGCTTTTTGTCGGACTGAAGGGTACCATTTAGAAAAATTCAAGGACGTGAAAAAAGATATCACTTACATGGCTTAATTCGTGGCGTTTGTAAATTTGTTTAGAAATTATGTCCCTTTTCTTTGGAATTTTAAAGATTGACACAGAGATTTGACACTATATTTGATTTTTAGTTGATAAGGAAATTTACCATCTTGGACATACAGTACCATAGGCATCGAAAGATCACGAAAATAAATTCTTTGAATAAGGAACTTCCCAACCCCGAACTAGAACTTCTCGAGAAATTAAACAGCCATCTCCACGTATGACGGTCAGCTTCTGACTTTTCAGTTTGTCATTTTTGGGGATCTACCAACCACCTCTTCCATTGCTTCCATCTCTTTTCCTGTATGAGCAGGAGTCATACTCCACTCAGTACAGTACTGAACGATAATTTGGTACGCTGACTAACTTCCGATGTCGCCATTTTTGACAATATCTAACGGAAAATGTCTGTACATATAATGTCATATACTTGTCATTTATGGTGTTATATTCATTTTCACGAATTTGTACTCCAGATCATTGTTTTTATCGAAGTAAATTTTGTCACTATATATTTTCGTACAATCTGGTAATAAAACAAAACATACTTTTTTCCCTATTTTTACGAGAAATGACTTGGATTTTGGATATTTGTTACAACCTTGTTACCTAGATTTTGGATATTTGTTACAACCTTGTTACCTAGATTTTGGATATTTGTTACAACCTTGTTACCTAGATTTGAATATTTCTCATGACGCTAGTTACCTGGATTTTGGATATCTGTTAAAGCTCTTTAAAATCTTTTTTTTTTAAAGTTTAAAAACTTGCCCAGACCTAAAAACCTTTTTCGATGGGGGTGGGTTGTGAAAGACAATCTTCTTCAGACACATGTTTCTTTTTACTATTTTTATGAGGAGTCTGTGTTTCCTGGTTGGTGGGAGGCAAGGTCATGATTTTGTTACCTTTACACAGAAATTTAGTAACTGAAAATCTCTGGAGTGGACCCTTAATTAGATCAGCACATGTTTATGGAATGCAAACCGGGATACACATTTATGTTTGACTTGTTAGTAGTATAGTAATCCTAAAGTACAGAGAGAGAGAGAGAGAGAGAGAGAGAGAGAGAGAGTTCGAGAGTTCATATTATTTGAATATGATTTCAAAAACAGACAAGCACAATAAAAAAAACCATTTCCCTATTTCAATTTTGGCCAAAGGGTTTACTACAGAGCATTCATTAAGTACATACATGTATGTTAATCAACTCTACAAAAGGAATGCTTTCTTTGCTTATATTGAAATCCTAAGGAAGCAATACTACTATTACAAAATTCCAGAACAATCGTATATATTTTATTAGGTTTACCTCAAAATCTGTTCGATTTTTCCCTGAGGCACAAACTTTCCTCAAATCTCATTAAAACTCATGTATCTTTAAAGAATTTTACGAAACACAATAAAAATCACAACGTCCTTGCAGCTTTATGAGATTAATCGCTGTTCTCTGTTCACCTTCTCAATTTGTACTTTTTTAAATCCAAAGTAAGGTTTTTATTAAAAAAAAAAGATTTTGAAAAGGAAATTAAAATACATTCCGATTTGGTGTCAAGAATTTCATCTCGCATTATTCTAGCGTTTTATTATTTGTAATGTATTCTTAGTATAATGCCATTTTATGGAATTTTAGTGGTTCCACGATCGTATTATTTTAAAATGTCTGAGTAACACTTTCGCTCACCTGACTTAAGTCAAACTCATTTTAAAGGGTGATTGTAAAATGTCAAAATTTGTTTGAAAGGAAATCATGCCTTTGTTATCTAAGTCGTTATGCATTTAAACGAAAGACGATGGAGGAACAAGGTGTGCAGAATGCCTATAGCTTCAGAAATATAAAAATCAAATTCAATGTATGAATTTAGTCTTTAGAAAAGTTCTTATTATCAAAATTTATGAAATCATGACCCTAAAAACTTTTCTTGGCAAAATTATTCTTATGGTTTCGAACCCTTAGCAATAAAAATCTTGAGTATCATTTTCCTTTGAGACTAACACGCTCACCACTACACTACAAGCTTCAGACAAATCATGTCATTTAAATCATGTTTGTAATTAGACCGTTGACTAAATGGACTTTAAGTAATTTTCAGAAATATACGAATGCAGTTTCATAAAAGTGTATTTTTAAGTTAAAGTGGTTCTTTGCTCCATGTTTTTGTTAAATGAAACAGGTATATTTTTTCGCATAATTTGAGGACAAACTTTCAAAAAAAAAAAAAAAAAAAAAAAAAAAAAAAACAAATATAGAACGAAGAGCGACTCATCAATTTTTTTTTTAATATGAGAAAATGGTCCTATTTGCCCTCTTTGGTGTGTGTGCTATCTATTTCAAAGAAAAATAATTTCAATCTTTGTGGGTTTTTTTGCAAATTGTGCAGATTTTGCACAAAGTTTTCTTAATGTTAGATGAAAAGATCAAAGAAAATTTTGTTAAAATTGTGATTTCAATTTTAACCTTCATATTTGTCGCAAACATGGGCATTTTGCTCTCCTTTTTTCAGAATAATATTTTTTTTTGGGGGGGGGGGTGTCAAATAGATTTGAGAAGGTACAGTGGCGATGAGGATGATAATTTTTCACCTAGATGTTTTTAATCAAAAGATTTCAAACAAAAACGTTAGCAAGAATTCATATGCATAAAAGGACATTTAAACGAATTTTGCTTGCTTGAGGAATGATTCCTCTTGACGCTCTCTGGTAACCCTTTACCGGTCAATATCACGAAATTAAATTTCTCATATATTGTGTAAAAATCACATCCATATAACTGCTTTATCGTACACCTTTAAGACATAAAAAGGTTCAAATGTACGCTTTCGTAGGTAATTTCAAATTGATAATCTTCAAGATAAAACTTTGAAATTTCCATGAGAGCAATTGCAAAAAAAAAAAAAAAAAAAAAAAAAAAAAAAAAAAAAAAAGATGTGGTTTACTAGTGCTCTGTTAGTAGTTATAATGTTGAATATAAACTAATTGAAGTATAAAATGCTTTGGCGGCTTTTCATCAAGATAACATATTAATTATTTGTAATAAATACCGAAGGACTTTCTTTTGTTCACTTAAATTAGATAAAACCACTCTGACCCCGCGATCAATCATTTCCTCACGCAACCAAATTAATAAACTCAAAACCTGATATTTGCTCAAAATTCATTTTGTATAATCATTATACGAAAGACTTTTTTAAAAAGAATAAATCTTCAAATATTCTCAATGTGGAAGCATTTGCGAAAGAACATACACATAACATCGCTAAGTAGCTGGAAGAAAAATTGGCATTCAGATTTCAGGAATTAATACTGCTTCCAGAATATAGCTTAATCGTTGATGCCACAAAATTGAAATTCTCAGTGAAACAAGACACAAGGGAACACAGGAGACACAAATTGAGAAATAAGGAGATTTATGAATAAGCTTTGAGGTGCTTCCATGAACCCTTCTGCCAGCAGGGTTAATACGTCTGCCCCCGTCTACAGAAAGAAGCACAGAACTTTGCTAAGGCTTTCGACAATAATGACTGTGACTTAAAACATTTTAACGCACTCATACATGTCCTTAGGGAGAGTTAATGTCAACAATGCTGATGTAAGGGCTTGAGAGGAAAACTTAAACGAATGAGACGGGTTTTCTTTTGTTTTAAAAATAAATTTTGCCTGATCTAAATTTCTTTACTTTTTTGTTAGAGATACCACCAAACATAACCTGTATGATGAAATATGTGGAGATAACGAACATTATTCTAGCCCAAAAGTCCATTTAACGATTGATTTATTGATTGTATGTTGTTTTACGTCCCATTCGAGAATATTTCACTCATTAGAGAC
This sequence comes from Saccostrea echinata, assembly GCF_033153115.1. NCBI lineage: Eukaryota > Metazoa > Mollusca > Bivalvia > Ostreida > Ostreidae > Saccostrea > Saccostrea echinata. The sequence goes on from NW_026889809.1 coordinate 5,274,481, forward strand.
GTCACCACATACTGGTGAAGGGTTGCAAAACTTAGACATTTACTCGGCACTCAGGCCATTGAGCAGTGAGGGTTCTTTATCGTGCCAACGCCTACCGTGACACGGGACCTCGGTTTTTAAAGTCTCATTCGAAGGACCCGCAACTTTCACTTTAAAGTGCCGAATGCTTGGCGAAGGAACAGTTACTACCTTTATTTTACTCTTACTTACTTAATTACTTAGGTCAGTCGTGGCCGTGATTCGAATACACGATCTTCCGATCACGGGGCGAGCGCTTTACTATATCAAAGCCGAATGCTTGGCAAATGATTGGAGGAGAGCCTTTTAAAGAGAGTACTAATGTTAATGTATCTCTTAATGCTACTATGACGGTAAAAAAAAAAAACTATACTTCATTCAGACATAGGAAAATTTGAAAAACAGAGGTATTTCAACAAATTTAATCCGAGATTTTGACCAAAAACAATTGTTACAACTTGCCTTTTTCCCAAGCTTCCACATATTAAAAAATAATAACATGGTACTTGAAATGTGTCTTATTGACATTTTAAGGCCAATTAACAACTAAGCTACATGCAAATTACAAACAGCATGGCTTCAGCTTTTCCACCGTTAAATTTCCTTACTTGTGTAGTAACATTCAAATATCACTTGCGTATGGTGTTCATGTCTCCCAGCGGATTCAATGCACAAGAGCATGATCTGAGTACGATCAATGTTTAATCCGAGGCGGGCCACTGACAATAAATGATGAACAAGCTTTCAACAATTTTGTTTTAAAGGTTAACATTTTTATTCTTTCGTTGGATTGTATTTAGACTGACATTTTTAATCCAATTGTTAGGCCATTGCTTTTGTTCATGACTAAGTACAGTGTATAACTTTTCGCTGATCATTACCAAGGGCACACGGCAGGTTTGACCGGTCTAGCAGGGATGCTTACTTCTCCTAGCCACCTAATTTTAACTGTGGTGTTTCCAGGTGTCTCTGGTTTTTGCCCTGTTTACAATGTGTATTGTTTAAAAGATTTATCGTAGAACCTACGTCGTATGACGTCATACTGAGAAAATTAGTTTAGACTGTCTTTTTGGTGCTAGATCCATTATGACGTCATAATTAATTTAATGTTACTTTTTCTCGTACTTTCTTCAAGAATGTCTCATGTAATGAAGTTACTCAACTGTGATAATGTGAATGACATGCAACTATTTTGAAGGAAATCAAAAATCATAAGAAATCTAAATAGTACAATATCTTGATGAAAAGTGTCTGAGTCAAAGATCTGTTAAAAATTGTGTGTAAATTTTGTAATGTCTATCATGAAATGACGTGCATTCCCTTTCATAATTATTTGTTAATTATTCATAATGGTTGGTGTATAATAATAATGTTTCCCTAAAATATCATCTTTTTAAAAAAAATAATAATTTTTTGATAAATATTCACATTGTAAATCTGAACGTAACCCCAAAACAGTAATTTAATAATTAAATCCTCGGTAAGGGCAAAAAGGTCAACAAAAGAAGTATGGATAAATAGAGTGTTCTCATTCGTTTGCGGGGAAAGGTACATATTTTAATCACTTTTTGTAATTATTTGGGTATGTTCTTCATCATATTAAAGATTGAAAACATTCTGACAAAGACTTTTGAAAAATATTTACAAATTTAGGTGGTAAATTGACTCAAAAAATATTGAACACATTTGCCTATATTCATTGAAATGTGGACTTAATCTTTTATGTCAATTGAATAAAAAAGAATTTATTCTTGAATAATATTGCTTAATATGATTCAGTTAATAAAGTCTATAAACGACGATGTTTGAAGAAGTATTTTAGTGATTTATTATATTCTCTTTATGACCAGTACTCCTAAAAATGGCTGAAAGTATGTAGTCGCCGTGTAAAATTATCATTCCAAGTTGCACAGACTGCACTACATTTAATAACAAGGAAACATACCATATATTTTTAACTGTTTGATAAGCGAGAGCTAATTTATCATTTTGAAAAGTTTGAAAATCTTGTGACAAAGACTTTTCCGACATAGGTTCTACCTTATGAGATCGACCACTATTCGTTATCTTCACCTTTTTTACATTTCATTACGTGTCTACCATTTATTAAAGTAATCGTTAAATATATTTAAATATATTGCGTAAGAGACTTGAAATTTGAGGGGGCTTGGTGTCCATGACAAATTTAAAACTAGTTAAGCCACCTAGAAGAATGAGCTCTGTATAGAAATTGTATTAAATATTACACCTAGTACACGTGTGTTGTCTTTCTTTACTAAGTAATATTTTATGACTAGAAAAAAAACCCACTTATTTAATAATTTTAGGTTCTTTTATTGCGACCCAACCTCCTTAATTATCAATTAAATACTCACATTAAAATGCCATTATAGACGTATACTAGTATCTACATTTTCTAGGAAAATTTATATTCGTAATAATCACTCTAAATGAATGATTTTAAATGCCTAAAATGTTTCTACGAAAATCTTCTGCCAATCATTGTAAGATTAAGCTTCAAAATGTTATGGCATAGCTGAACTTGAAGTTTATTTAAGATAAAATAACATATATGTTAAAGTACTACAACAATTACGTAAAAAAGGAACCTTAGTACATAAAATGTTGTGGCGAACACACTGGTCACAAATTACGATAAAGTGTTTTTCTTAATTTGATAAAATTATGAATGCAAAAATGAAAGGGTATTGATCTTAAACAAATATAGGTAAAAATTAAACGCGATTTTGTCCGCCTGGAAATAGCCAAGGTTATGTGACCCCGTTTTAGGTAACCTGAATCTGAACCGAAACCTCTTTTCTGACCAAATTTTTTTCGTTTTCACTTTTCATTTTTTTTTTACTTTTTCAGAAGCACTGGGCCAATTTTAGCAAACATGCCACAAAATATCCTTGACTGGAGAGGAAGCTTTGTATAACGAAAGAGTCACGTCCTCTTTCAAGAGAAGAAAATAAAAAAAAATTAGTGAAAATTTAATGGCATCTTTTAAAAATCTTATCAAGAACCATTGGTCCAGATGAAATTTATATAAAAATTTCATTACATAGTATAGATTCAAGTTTGTTCCAATCATCACCCCGGGGTAAAGCGGGGCAACAGTAAGCAATCAAAGTTTTACATTGGTTAGTCTTTAAACAGTGAAATCCTGATTAGCCATCCTCAGGTAGTGTATATTCAAGTTTGTTCAAATCATGACTCTGGGGCAACATATAGGAATCTATGAGAATTTGATCTTTAAAAATCTTCTAAAGAAGAGTTAAGCCCTGATTATTATAGTCATATTAATATGGAAGCATCCTCAGGTAGTGAAGGCAAGTTTGTTGAAAAGTTAAGATTGGGCCGCAATAGGTGATCAAACTTTTACATAGGAATATATTGGGAAAAAAAGAATAGCAGTTCCATAGTAACTCGGATGAGCTGTCTATGTAGGTAGGGACTGACCCAATCACTAGACAGGACGTGTGTTGGTGAGGAACTTCAATTATTTTTTTATTTTATTTATTTTTTTTATTTTATTTTATTTTTATTTTTTTTAATTTTGGTTTAGCTGTATCTGCTTGAATTTTTAAGTTTCTAAGCCATCAATTTTATTTTTCTATTATTAATACAATTAGTGCTTTTTAAACTGATCCCATGTGTTTAATGTAGTGCTTTATCTAATTTGTTATTATGATGATGCTTATTTTTTTTTTTTTATTTTATTTTTTTTTTTTGTTCTTAATGCAATCATTTTGCTCTTCAGTTTTCGTTTCTTTTTTCTTAATTCTTAAATTTGTTTTATCTGCCATGCGTGTGTATATATGTACATGTGTTTTTTGCATGTTAATTTATGTTGTAAATGTTTTCTCTGTGATATTTTTAGCTGTGATAGTCGGTTTAAGAGCTCTACAGAGCTCATGTTCATTTGTTAAACTTTGTAAAAAATGCCGACTTTAAATAAAATTTACTTACTTACTTACTTACTTATGAGCGTTGTGGCCCATGGGCCTTTTCTTTTTACTTTCATTTTGTTACGTTAAGGCCAAGCTTCTCTAAATGTGCCCAAGATGTTGAATGATATGGATTTTTGATGATATCATTAATAAAGGATATTACTGAAAACTTTGAACAGAAAAATGGCTAGTCAGCGTTTGAATATTCTTCGATTGGATGATGCTCCCTCACACCCCGAGTGCTTTACGTTGCATTTTTTTTCAGGGAACACGATATTAAAATTGCAGCCAGTAAAACAATGCATAATATAAACATTTGAAAGAAATTTAGGAAACGACATCTATAAAAATGGTTTGGGAGAGGGGTTTAAAATCTTTAAAATTTCTTTTTTGGGTGCAATCTATATTGGATTAATAGCAGCTGGGAGTAGATTGACAATCATTAAGTTTTTCAAAAAGTGGGGCTTTGTATGTGTAGTGACGATGACGATAATTTTGATAAAAATGGTGATGATGGTGGTAATGATGATGAAGTTACATTGTAATGATGATGTTCCATTGGCGGTACGTGTAACAGCTATTTATAGAGTTATTTTATTGTACCGTCAGAGAATAAGTTAAAATTAACAGAAACGTAAAGCAGTCATTCTACAAAAACATGACCAATTAAGAATTTTTTATGTCGCTTACAAATTTGCCGTTGTAATATCTAAACTATAAATTTAAAGATCGATTTTAACTCTAAGACTTAACATACACACATGGTTTTGTAAATATTTACCGATATATATGCAGTTACAGTTTTGATATGAACAGAATGTAATGTTGACAAGAACAGATATATGGGTTACCCCATATCCAAGATATTCGACTTTTAATTTATTCGAATTTTCATTATGCTCAGATGATTTCTAATTAAAAAAAACTATTTACTGATAAAAGGTCAGAGATACTCAAGCTGTAGAATGTCAACTATACAGTATACAATGGCCATAAATATCCTAAAATGACATAATATTTAAGCTACTGAGTTTCAACATCTTTTGTTGATTAAAATATGCATGTGTTAAGGAAACTGCATGTACATATATAACGTTACATGCGTGTAGTGACTTATTATCACAACGTTGCAGATGCCTAAAAAATAGTTTTAATTTCCCATAGAACATAGACTAAATATAATTAACCGTATAATTTTAAAGATGTATTTAACAGCTCACTCATTTTCAGGAATATTTTAATCCAGATAGCATGTTACAGGCCTGTAGCAACGTTTTCAAAGTGAAGGGGGGGGGGGGCTCCGAAAAAATCCCGCGTACTACGGGCCTGTGCTACATGTGTACCATCTAACTTTCCAATGATAGAATCTTCTGTAAAAATTCGAAACAAGTCCAAGCAAAGATCAAAGATAGCCCAATTTTTTAAATAGCAAAACTATAGAACTATCAAGGATAGATTTTAATTTATTTTTTAATTTTGTGCTATTAAAGTAATATCACTCATGGGTCAACAAGAGTAATCAATGGACTCGTCTAGAGATGCATTGACGGCCGTTGTTAAACGCAAAGTAAAGCGCGAGATCGGTTGCGGCTGTGGAGCGTCACTGAACATTCCTTCGTCACAGAATAAAATCCGACATTTAACACTTTATATAGACTTTGAATATAGAGACGTTTTGAAGATAAACTACATTTTTGTTTCTAGAAATCTTTTTATTTACAAAAATAGTATATTTTCGTGTTTATAAACTGAGTAGATCAATGACCTAGCATTGTTTTAGATAACTCAGCCCCTCTAGCTCAGTCTAGGGCTTGAGTAAAAAACCTGCACTTGTTATGAAACTGGTGTATAGTTCTTCCTCATGTCCGTAGCAAATACTAATACCCATTCTACATGATCTAAGCGTCGCTAGCGAACGGTGCACATACCTGTGCTTGCAAGACCAAATAGACTAGGTTTACACACGTGCGAAGATCCTTTCCGACGAGCTCGGCAAATCACGTTGCTTTGCCGAGAAGTTACGATTGCAGGTGTTTAACAATAATATCCATTCCGTTATTTAAAAAAAAAAGAGAAAAAAAAACACACACAGTTAATGATTAACATTCTCACTCAAAAGAAAATATACGGCAATTAACGAACAATAATCATGACAGGTATATAATTGGTGAAAAGATTTATCACTATCAATCGAAGGATGACCTATATATTTTCGTGAAAAAGACTGAGGAGGCAGAGAGCGTAGGAATATGAAAACTTTTTATTTCCTTTTCTGGGGAAAAGTGATTTTCTTAAAACCTTTTTACGTTAATTTTGTTTTCTTTAACGAATTAAATATACATCATTATTCTTAACATTTGTTGTAATGTTGTATCTACTGATCATGAATGGAACTATTTTCTTCGGAGCAATTGTGTGAAGAGTACCTGACTTTAGTAATATATCTTGAATAGATAATATGCACTGATCGAATATATTAAAAAACATATTCCACTGCAAATCTTAATGTCGCTTCATTTATTTACAAATTTCAAGATGAAATTTTCAGCCGTAAAAGCGTTCCGAATAGATTGTAATGAATGTTAAAAACTTTTTTTTTTATCTTATATGAAAAGAAATCAAACCACCTCTCGCAAAGAAATGCATGGACACTCTTTTATGCAAAATTATAGCATGTCGTTAAAAATCGATTAACTTCCGTAACGATTTTGTTTTAAATTTCACACATAGAGTGCAGATTTCAAAAAGAACTGAAACTTATTTGAAAGTGACCAGGGAACCTAATATCATCGATTCTAGTTGCGAGTCAGCTATTTTAGACGCTTACATTTTCAACATAACAAAATGAATTAGACAAATTAAAACAGTTGTCTCTCTAAAAAATTTAACTTCCGAAACGATAATTCAGGAAAGTTTTCGCATTGAAGGTATAAAGATTTTTATTATTTTGGGAGCGAAATGCTTCATACTTTTGTTTAATATCCTAAAACAAACTTTAATTTTAACCATTGCCGAGAATTTTAACTTTCATTGCTGGGAATTAACTTCCATAATCATACTTTAGCGTTCTATACTGAACATCAGAAACGAAAAACTGGTCAAATTCGGCTTTATTTAAAAAATGATAAGACTTGTTCAAGCATTAACTTCCGTAACATTATATGAACATTCCGTAATTATTTTCCTCGTAATCACAGTTTATAAATTTCGTTACGTGACCATGATACGTCAAAGGCAACAATGGCTGATCAGCTGTATACGTTAATCTTACTAAAATGTACGCGATACAAACTGGTTTTTCTATGTTATGGACGACAAAATCACCGATTTTGTCTGTTTGAAATTGAATATTAATCCAGCCTTATATGTTTGAACCCTTAGCGAGAAAAAATCTGAAACATCTGTAAACATGGTAAATTAATTTGTTAACAGTGATGATAGCAAGGAAGACGAAGCGAAGAAACTCGCCTGTACAATATAATTATGTACAATATAATTATAAAATTTGTCATCTCATCACAGGATGTAACCAACTTTTTTCACAGACCTTTGATCATTCATTTTATTAAATAATCTTAAGTCAAATAATAATGTAAATAGGTCATCGAATGAATCTTCATTGAAACTAGAAGAGAACGGGACCGGGGTAATTGATAGTTTGGAAAGGAACTTCATTAAAAGTATGCAGTGTCACTGAATTGTCGCATATGCATTACAGCAGTATGGCGCCGAAATCTGATTGAAATATGAATATCGCCGTATTTGAATTTCAACTCTAAATGATATATAATAATAGTGATATATATAATAATACTAAAGTTGAGGATAGAAAGCTAAAGTCATCCCGTTTGTCATACAGTTTAGTTTTTAGTTGGCCATAAACGAATGTAGTCAATAAAACATCTAAGCATGAAACAGGTGTTTCATATTCAGTAATTTGTTTTTTTATTTCGATTTTACTATGTTATATTGAGTCTCTCTCTCTCTCTCTCTCTCTCTCTCTCTCTCTCTCTCTATATATATATATTGAAATTACCAATTAACGTGTTGGTGTTACTAAATGCCGAATTGAAGGCCACGACAAAAATGTTTGTATTCTCATATAGGAGTTTTTGAAAAGTCTGCTTTATCAGAATATAAATATGCTTCTCACACTTTTTATTCATTCAACTCTGAGAGTGGGTTGAGGTCTTCCCCTTCATATTTTTGTCCGTCCTCTTGCATACTCCTTGACCTCGACGTTTTTTATAGTGTAGATGACTTGTGGATTGTGTTAATATTATTGTCTTGCTTTCGGAGGGTGACAATGAAATATCTTGACATTTTGAAAGCCTTTTTGAATCAAAAAGTAGTGATAGGTTAATAAATTGGTGGCCTGAATAATACCTCCACTTAAACGAGCAATTTTGAGCACCATTGCCAAAGATAATTGACATTTCTCAGCATCAACATTCAATTTCTTTTTCTGTGAGCCAAAATGGTATTGAATAACCATTCAGCACTTAGATTTTGAATTGGACATGATTATCATGAAAATTTGCTTGATTTGCGACTTAACGATCTTGGATTTTGTTTAGAAAACGTCTATTTGGTCCTTCCAAATGTGAATTCAGCAGGAGACAAATCAATTCCATTAATAGTGGTTATACAAATATAGTTCTACTGTAAGACCTCAAAATCGAAATAATTTAAGGTGTACCAGGACCATGAAGTGAAAAAAATCTAGCTTATTATTTTACCCATATTTTGCATTTTACTGATTTAAAGCAGTTATATAAGCAGAAGTCTAACTATCTTAAATAAATATCGTCAAACAGATAATAATTTTTAGTGTCGGTATAAAGATTTGCATCTTCATGTTTACGTGTCCATAATTTTTTTTTCCATAATCAGATTATTTTTGCACAGATAAACATCTATGTGAATATGTACATGTACCTCTACAAATATTTCAGAATATGAATTGAGTTTAAGGACATACGCAACGTAGTTTGAACTTTATTGTCTTTTTCCCTGGAGTTGAAGAGTTCCAATACTTAAAGGAATTATGTGCTACATCTGTATGTTTATATATGCTGTTGAATACTTCTTCTAATACAAGTTTGGATAAACAAAACATCTAGAATATGTGTTTAGTAATTTTTGTGTATTTTTCTTTGAATTATACAAGAATTTTCATCAATTGATATCTTTTCAAAACCCCTGGTAATACATGCTGATTTTTTGTCGACGAGCATCTGATGGCATTATAATCTTAAATTAAGAATATCTTGAAAAATTATCAGTAGGTAAGGTACGTTGCATATGTCCTTAAAATTTATAAAGCAACATTTTGAATGGGACTGTACTTTTCAAGACCACTTAAACAGCAACTGAAAAAGTTTCAGTGGAGAAAAAATTAAAATCAATATTTCAATATCTATAATAGAACTTAAATCCTTTATACTCCTGTAGCAATATCGAAAGGTGAAGATTAGCTCAATATTGCAGACAAAAAAATACCTCATATTGCACTGACTATCACTTGTTGTATACATAATATATTGACTGTGTACTTGATCTTCATGCACTAACAGATTAATATATGACGTCATTGATCTGTAGCAGTAAGAGAGAACAGAGGAGTGGATCATTTTTTTTTCACAAATGGAAATATTGAGAAAAACGTTTAACTTTGAAATCAGATGATGAAGGTGGACAATTTGATTTTAAGGAAGCTCTAAACACTAATGAAAAAAGTTTTTTTTACTTGGAGAAAATTATATCGTATAAAAGTGTATTTATCGAGTTCATCTAGTTCATTTTCAACATAGGGTACCTGTCATATATTTCTCTAGATAAAATGTTCAAAGACGATTGAGTTTTTAATTAGTAAAACAAAGCTGATGTTTAAACAAAACTGCACGGGGGAAGAGAGAGAGAGAGAGAGAGTAAGGCATTAAACTGTCATCAAATCTTCTATTCTCATTTTGGTATTACATCTGTTTAGTGTTTATTGTTAAAGGAGACAATGTATTATTGATTTTAGATATCAATGTCTGTAAAAACCTATATTTAGTATTATGAGAGACAGTTGCCATATCCAGGAAAAGGGAACGGCGAATAGCATAGTAGTGTTCAGAATATCAAATTGGATTAGACATCATTATGCTCTACTTCCAAAAAGGAGACAGCTGATGTACAATAATATAACTTGAATTTTTTTTTTATTATAATTGATTATAACAGATGTTATTCTGCATAGTAATACAGCATGCACTCCTGTCAGCGAAGGGAGAGATAGAGGATATTAATGACTTGTAGTGGAATATAGAATCTAAATATCACGAATTGGAAAGGATTTTCTAATGATATTTTAACGAATGCAACGCAAAAGTGAAAATGTAAAAAAGAAATCCTGTTCCACCAGGGAAAAAATTTCACATCTAGCAAATAAAATGAGAATTTTCTGCCTACAGGATTTTCTGATGCCTCTTCAGGCTCTAAGGGCTAGGGAGTGTGTTGCTTGTCAACAGGGATACTTACTCCTCCATGGTATCCGATCCTACCCATGATGTTTTCAGGGGTCATTGTCTACCCTGCTCTTAAATTGTATTGCTAATTGGCCTTACCTTTACAATTCACTTTCTCTTTATAAGGCCTTATAACTTTTCTTTGGAAAGCCCTATTGAAATTGCTCTGTTTATAATCTTTTTTCTGCCGCCTTTTTTTTTTTTTTTTTTTTTTTTTTTTTTTTTTGAGTTTCAAGATTATCGCAAAGATTTAATGTCCATGAGGATTTACTCCTTAAAACATTTTTGCAGCTGAATCTGCGTATCTGAACGTTTACCCCTCATTGAGTTATTACCCCTTTGAAATAAAAGCTTGTTATCTCTGCTCCTCCAAAACAGTAAACCGCAAAACCTTCATGAATGTCTTCACTAATTTCATAGACTCTCTGGCATATTCAGTGGGAAAAGATTTATCGACCTCTTTAAGTAATCGTTGACCATAAATTAATTTTTAATACGATTAATCATAGAGACATGAGACCAACTCCATTGAAGTTTTCAACCTTTGACCTTGAGATATATATATATATATATATATATATATATATATATATATATATATATATATATATATATATATATATATATATATATATATATATATATATATATATATATATAACAATCGTAACACTGAAAATAAAAACAAAAATATTTTACAAAATGAAATGAAAAAAATATTTCTGAGTAGACTTCACCATTAAATTTTTATGCGTTACGTTAAAAAGATAAACGATATTTTTGAAAAGTTTAATTAAGGCAAAAAAAAAAAACAATTCTTTCTTTGAATATGATCAGAATCATCACTAAGACAAAAATATAGCAATTAAAATCGTTTTTTTTTTTTTACATTGTATTTTGACATGCTTAAATATTGTAATTGCTATTTATTTTTCCGGATTGCATGGTCCCTTCATCACACACTAGTTACAGTAATTCATTAACATGTACTCCAAACCTCATCATTTTCACCTTTATTCAAGTACAGACAAAATTCTCTCCCATTTATCCTTTTCATGTTATGGAAATCACCATGGCAATTAGAGATTGGTGAATAATGATTATATGGATTAAGTTTTATGAATGTGACAACATGACTGTTCATTATAAAGTATGGCGTAATTTTGACAGATAACCGTCAATAATTTAAAGGAATATTGTTGTCTCCAGGTCCCTCAGCTCTGATATGGTTTGTGTAATATTTGTGAAAGCTGTGCTCTCATAAACTAACAAGTGGTGAGATCTGTACATAGGGTTTAGACATGCAAGCGGCATTATAACTGTGAGACAGTTCCGCGAATATTCTATCAGTAATTAATCATATTTTATCAGGTCTGAGGTGGTTGGTATAAGTAAAATATCAATAAAGTCGGATCTGTAGATAAAAGCATTACCGATTAAGTATATACCGGTGTAGCATAATATTTTGATGCCGCGATATATTGAACCCGGGTTCAATATATCGCATAATATTTTGAACCCGGGTTCATTTTTTTGGCTGCGATATAACGAACCCCCTTATAAAATATTGAACCCAGTGGGTTCATCATATTATGGTTATAATATATTGAGTCCCCTACTCTTTTAATTTAAGAGGGAGGGGGTTCAAGATATTATGACCATAAAATATTGAGTTCCCCTACCCTTACATTTAAGAGGGAGGGAGTTCAAGATATTATGACCATAAAATATTGAGTCCCCCTACCCTTTTAACCTAAGAGGGAGGGGGTTCAAGATATTATGACCATAAAATATTGAGTCCCCCTACCCTTACATTTAAGAGTGAGGGGGTTCAAGATATTATGACCATAAAATATTGAGTCCCCCTACCCTTACATTTAAGAGGGAGGGGGTTCAAGATATTATGACAATAAAATACTGATTCCCCCTATCCATTTAATTAATGGGGGAGGGGGTTCAAGATATTATGACCATAAAATATTGAGTCCCCCTACCCTTTTAATTTAAGAGGGAGGGGGGTTCAAGATATTATGACCATAAAATATTGAGTCCCCCTACCCTTTTAATTTAAGAGGGAGGGGGGTTCAAGATATTATGACCATAAAATATTGAGTCCCCCTACCCTTACATTTAAGAGAGAGGGGGTTCAAGATATTATGACCATATAATATTGAGTCCCCCTACCCTTACATTTAAAAGGGAGGGGGGGTTCAAGTTATTATGACCATAAAATATTGAGTCCCCCTACCCTTTAATTTAAGAGGGAGGGGGGTTCAAGATATTATGACCATAAAATATTGAGTGCCCCTACCCTTTTAATTTAAGAGGGAGGGGGTTCAAGATATTATGACCATAAAATTTTGATTCCCCAAAAATTTTAATTTAAGAGGGGGATTCAAAATATTATAGTTGCAAAGTACTGTCCCCCATTACAATTCAGTGGTCAGGAAGAGGAAGTTTTAAAGTATTATGGTATTATACTTGTTTAGAAAGGGAGGGGGTTCAAGATATCATGACCATAAAATATTGATGGCCCTCTGGTTTTTTGTATTTTGGGGTTCAGCAGAATAGTGTTTGTGAAATATTCAACCTCTTAAGAGTTCTCAAAATCTGGGAATAAAATAATATGGCTGTAAAAAACAACCTCACCCTAAAGGTTAATTGTGGGGTTGGGGTATATCGATTGAACAGTAAGGATATCGTAAAATATTGAGGACCCTATTGTATGTGTGTGTGTGTGTGTGTGTGTGTGTGTGTTTTGGTTTTTTTTCATGGCGAGTGTAATAATTTCAAGTCACTATGATTGCAAAAATATTGAATTTCTGTTACACTTTTGAGGAGTTGGGTTTTAAATATCATGGCTGTAAAATATTGACCCCACTTAAAGGTTCATGGAAAGATACAATGGCTTCAAAATATTGACCTTCCCTCTTACATTTTAATTTTTCAATAGGTGGGTGGGGGTTCAAGATTTTATTGATGCAGAATTCTGACACCCCCTCCCCTTTTTTTACTTCAGGGGTTCAAATTTATATGGCTGGTAAATATTGTTCCCCAATGAGACTTCCTTAGGTACCCATTTCTGTTTAATGTTGCTCTCTCCCTTCATAAAACACCAAATATTCCAGTTACACTCTATGGAATGAACTATTGAATCTCTAGCCCTTTGTGTTGACTGGCCATTCTCGTCTGTCTGGTGGACAATCGAGGAAATTAACCAGATCTGTGTACTGAAGATGACGTTGTAAATGATTGTATTTGCTTTGATTAGCTCGATTTTAACACCAGAATGATGTATGTATAAGCTAAACACCCCTCAAACTGGGCTACCCAATTTTTTACACTCTCTAAACACTATTTTGAATAATATAGAAACCATCAAGGGGAAACAATAGACAGTTGGTATTGTTGACCTCCAATGACACCTCCCTGTGTACACACAATACACAGGTACTATATCCCTGTTACCTTCTCAATGGGGAGATACTACATTGCTCCTTGAATTTTCTTTTTTCAAATTGTAAATTATACCCAAAAAAATAATAATAAATAAAAAAATAAATACCTTATGGATGGGATAAAAGACAGAGAAATAAATATTTCATAATTGTTTTTCCATCAGATATATCAAGTTATTTTAGTTATTTGATGTAGAAAATTTGAGGTTTGATGGTAAAAGACAATTAATTTTAATTTCCTGATGGCAATTTCAGACTTCAATATTTTGATTATATTATTGTGAGACGGGTGTTAGATACTTTCACTTCCTTTTCCATAGTAGTCTTTAAATGGAGGTTCAATACTTCTCAGCCATAATATTTTCTATCCTTTATAAAATGTTGTGGGGTTGAACATTTCACTGCCATATCTTGAACCCCCTCTTACCATTCAAAAATTATTTTTAGGTCAATAATAATAACAACCTCCTAAACACATATATGTCTAATAGGGGGTACAACATTTTACAGCCATAAATCCTATCTTAAACCTCCACCCCACCCTACCAAAAAAAAATTTTAAATTAGGAAGTACAACATTCCAAGGCCATAATCTTAGGAACCTCTATGCTTTAAACAGAGAATGTCTGTAATGGGGTTCAAAATATTATGGCCATAAAGCTATAATATAATGAACCCGGGGTTCAAAATATTATGGCCCTAAGGCTATAATATATTGAACCCCGGGTTCAAAATATTGTGGCCATAAGGCTGTAATATATTGAACCCCAGGTTCAAAATATTATGGCCATAATATTTTGAACCCCGGGATCAATATTTTATAAGGGGGTTCAATATTTCGCAGCGATATTTTGAACCCGGGTTCAAAATATCGCGGGGTTCAATATATTATATGACAATGGTACCATATTAATTTTAGGAATTTCGGGAAAAACTACTTTAAGCGACATTTATTCCTTCTTTTTGTTAGGAAATATCGATCTTATTACAAGTTTAGGTACCCGTTTTTTTTTTTGATTTTTTTTTTTGCATGATCTGGTCCGTCGCATGTTCTTCCTTCCTGTTACAATATTTTCGGTTTAATTGGAAGTTTTTTTAATTTTTTTTTTATTTTCCAATTGTTTGATCAATATTCTGTTTCAAATCATCATTGCACATATACATGTATATATATATCAAATTTAACTAATTTGCTCTTTGCTAAATAATCACACTTTTTATTTCCTTTGTTCAGTAACATTCAAATTTTGAAGGATAAAAGTACTGAGACAGTCTGATATTACTATTAATATCGGACTGCTCTCTAATAGCTGACTCCAAAGGTAAATGTTTTAGACTGCAAGAACAAGGGAATGACATCACAACCATGTTTTATGTAAAAATAAATAAATAAATAAATAAATAAATAAATAAAAAAAACGACCCAACGATATGTTGATGTGCAAACAAGGTCTTTATATTGAACAGAGAATTTGAAGAATGTTAACTTCAAAAGGGAAAGTTGAAACCACCGTAACATCAACTTATTTTTTCAGTAGCCTGCCTATTAAAACGTTATGCTCTTGTTTGCCTTATCTGTTAGGGTACAAAAACACCATATGTAGGTGATATTGAAATATAACTGCATAAGGGAACTTGACGATGGAAAAGCTGAGGTCATGAAGTTCGTGTTATACTGTAGTTGTAAGTTGCCCATTGAGGAGGTTGGATCTTGCTATCAAAAGTAATGAGAATTTTTTATCAAGCATATTTTTAGAATATATAAACACAGTTTAATTAAAAATCAAAACAAAAATGGGGGTCAATGCGCTTCTTTTGGCGCTACAGAGCATTTATTTTGACCTGTAAATACGTCTTACACATGAGTCAATTCTTAAAGTTTTTCCTCCGATATTTTATATTCAAATAAATTATGGTTTTGGTTTTGGTATGTAATTTAATCATGGAGTTTAATTGAATATAGTTTAATTGGCATTGTAGAATTCAAATTTTTTGTAAGAATTAAAACATTATGCAGAATTTTTGAAATATAGGTCAAGATAAAAATCTGCCCAAAAGCTCAGGAGCGAACCTTGTTAACGTCTTTAGTCAGTAAAACTTCCAAATATGCGACAGATGTGGCAGACTCTTTGGTGTCTCACATTTAAAGTTCAATGAGGCATATCAAGTCATATGAATGAAAATAACTTTTATGTAGGTATTGTAACAATCTGTTGTATTTTATCGAGATTATTTTTATTGTACTTTAAAGTGGCAGCACATGATGGAGAAGTTAAAAATATGGAGAGAAAAAAAAGAGTTAAATACGAAATAGTTCTGAATTTATTTTTTTAGAAATACACATTTAATAGCATTGATATTGAAGGAAAGAGGAATCTTAATTAATGAAGTTGGCTTGCATGGATATTTTTTCTGACAGGGTAGCAACTTCCTGCACTATTTACTGAACACTCATGCGCTATAATAGAAAGTAAAAGAACATAGCTCAAGATTTGAAGTGTTTTGTTTTTTTTTTTCGCCAAACAACCGCGGACACTTCGGTAAAAAACTTTTTTCCAGAAATTTTGAAATTTAAACCTCAGTTACATATAATAGCATATAACTTGTCAAATAAGGACATTAATATATTAGTAAATTTGGACACTAAGATATTTGTTAAAATGGACATTTAAATATTAGTAAAATGCACTGAGTAACGGCGACCTTTACATTAAGACTAGTAACCAAAAGAGTGAGAGTACATCTTGGGATAAACTTATAGACTTACAACGTATTCATAAGGAGATGTCACCAGAAATAGGTGTTAATTTTTAAAGCTATACAGCTTATAAGTACCTACATCGTGTCTTTATTACAGATTCCCTATTAATCAAACAAACAACAGATATTATTTTGCTTGTTTAATGTGGCGCTTCTGGCCGCGGTGATCAATTTGCTGGGGCTTCCACAGGGCTGCCCCACAATCAACAATCAATACAACAAATGTGACGACCCAAATCGGGCGCATCATGCACTGGGTAGGTCACAAGTGCATGAACGTCACCAATTCAATTATAAATCAAGTTCAATCAATAAATCAATAATCAATCAAGTTCAATCAATCAATTCAATATCAATCAAGTCAACTGCTTGTCAATTACAAGCCAATGCACAAATTCAAATCCTGAATTTCAATTTACATGTGCAATAGGATAAACAATGGAATGAGCGTAAGAATATGTGTTGCACTCCTCCAGTTGCGTTGAGGTGCGACGGAATACGCAAACACACAGAATTACCACCGCGACATCGGTTGAAGTGGACGCTGTATCAAGCAGGCAGTCATCACGGAATACGTAAACACACAGAATTCACCACCTTGACATAGGCTGATGTGGACGCTGGACCAATCAGGCTGTATTTACGGAATGAGCAAACACACAAAATTCACCATCGGCACATCGGCTGATGTAGGTGCTGGACCAAGCAAGCCGTCCCTACGTACATATAATATCCAAACACACATAATCCACCACCGCGACATAGGCTGTTGTGGAAGCTGGGTGAAGCAGGCAGTCTTCAGCTACAATGACATAACAAAAAGCAGCAGTATTTGTTCTAAAAACAAGAGGAGGGTGGGTGGGTAAAATTTAAAACATTGCCACAATTTAACTCCCAAAAATTTTCCATGACCTTACCGTTTAATTGATTCTTCTAGAAAGGAGGTAGAAAAGAACTTATTATTAGACTATATACAAATGGACCTAAATTATCCGGAATGATAGCTTGTGACTAAGGGTGAAAATTTATATTTATCCGAATGTACGTAACTTATCCGGAATAGATAAATATTACTAGGGTTACTGAAATAAACTCACTTATCCGAGACCAGGCTCGTATAAGTGGTATTATTACAGATTCCCTATTAATCAAACAAACAACAGATATTATTTTGCTTGTTTAATGTGGCGCTTCTGGCCGCGGTGATCAATTTGCTGGGGCTTCCACAGGGCTGCCCCACAATCAACAATCAATACAACAAATGTGACGACCCAAATCGGGCGCATCATGCACTGGGTAGGTCACAAGTGCATGAACGTCACCAATTCAATTATAAATCAAGTTCAATCAATAAATCAATAATCAATCAAGTTCAATCAATCAATTCAATATCAATCAAGTCAACTGCTTGTCAATTACAAGCCAATGCACAAATTCAAATCCTGAATTTCAATTTACATGTGCAATAGGATAAACAATGGAATGAGCGTAAGAATATGTGTTGCACTCCTCCAGTTGCGTTGAGGTGCGACGGAATACGCCACTTGCAAGGGCCATGAATACTCGTGTCTACCACGAGCAAGAATGGAACTGCAACCGCCACCAATGGGGGTGCCAAGAACCATGGTGACGGCGGCAGTACCTCAACGCAAATGGTCACCGTCGACCAGGGCCTGCTCATTCACCAATACAACTTATAAAACAAGTGACTTATTAGTCAATTACTATTCAATGCATTGAAACAAAATATGAATTTAAATCGTCAACGGTCATTGACCTATTCCGTTATATGTGTTGAAATGCAATTATGGACTTGTGAGAATAAAATAACTCCCGGTTTAATCTAAAATTGTGAATCCATACCTGCACTCTATTCCCTGTCCCGTTGGTTTATTTTATCGTATTACTTACCTACTAGGCTGTTACTCCTGTTACGCATTTTTATGGCTTTTATAAAAATTTAAACTATCTTTGCAAGTATTGGTTATAGTTGTACTAAAAAGTGTGGAGTGTATCAGACCCAAATTGAACAAAAACGAGATATTTACGTCATCTCTGAACTTAGAATACTTTTAAAAACAATATTTGTGTACTTAACCCCCCCCCCCCTTCTCATTTCCCCAGCTGCATAAATCATATTTCCTCTTCACAATTTATCAAACAACTATAATCCATAGTAAAAAAAAAATCATTGAAATGAAAGAAAGTAAAAAATATGTGAGCCTTGTAACAACTACTTAATGGATGCCTAAACATGTACATTTTATAGCCAGCGTTTCAAAGCTAAAATAACCCCCCTGCATGTTGGTGGCAAATGTGCTTTAGCGGTTTCTCCCCAATTGTATCGAATGAGATTTAAATTTTGTATTCTACAAATAATAAAACATATGGGCATGATATGCCGTATCCAATACTGACTAAACCTGCTCGAAGTTTCCCTGAAAAAAGGATAAACACCTTTTATGACTGGTCATGGAAGTACTTGCAACTACATTCGAATCGTTAAACTGTTTTAATTAAAAATAACTGCCAAGGCTTATTAATTTAATCATCACCTATTAAGTGTTTTAAAGTACGACTAATTTTAGTTTTATATAACCTCATGCCATAAGGGTAGTTTAACCTATTTAAAACAAAAGGAAGAATACTTTATATCGCTATTACTTAACGTAATGAAACTCTTTTGCGTTGAAGGTAGGAAACGTTGATTAATAGCCGAGGACAATGTGCTATAGCTATTGACTACACTATGAGATCGATCACTGCAGATTCTTAAGGGACATATATAAGAAAGAAGCCCTGGTGAAATACCTAGCTAAATGTTCGTTGCACCACGCTATGAAATTAAAATGCTAGCTCTCTTGTGTTAATTTTTTGTGGATATTTCCGGCTAAGTATACTATTCTAATAATAAGTTTAATCATTTTCTTTCTGATAAACGTTATTTTGGAAGTCTAAATATTCCGAATACTTTGACTTGCTTTCTGAAGTGCAACCATCGGCATTACATTGTACCTTCAGCATACTTATTGTTCGTATCATTCAATTGTCACTAGCGTAAACAATATATGTAAACAACATGTTATGCCCCGAAAATGAATGGAGATTTATAAGTTTCTTGACTTTATTGCAAAACAGCCGCAGTAAGTTATACAATTCGAGGTAATTGCGATACTAAGTGTTCTGAGCATTCAAAAAATATCTGTAAGGGAGTAGTTTTATCTCTGGGAAATTTAAGGTATAATCGTGGACCATTGTGTATTACACACAATTATACATGTATTTGGTAAAAATTAAACAAAATGATAAATTAGTTTCAAGGCTTAAATCCCCATTAGCCACTGACATAGGTGTGCAATAAAATAGATAAACACAATAAAATATCCGAGAAAACAAATCTTGAGTACGTTGCAACTCTTTGTCTATGGGTATGTGCGGTGGAAAAAAAAAAAAAAACTGGTATACTTTATAAGGCATACTTCTGGAGATATCTTGGATATCCCTTACCAGATTAGCTTAAAATTGAATGTCAGTGTACCTTAAATAAATGGATCAATATTGTTTTGACAACACATTATTAACTCCTTGGTTTTGACTTTTCTTATGTACTAGTAAATTCAATATTGCAATTTCATATCAACCTATTAAATCTTTAAATAATAATAATAATTGATTCATATATAATTTAACTGATTATTTGACAAGCTTTGTTTCCCCGTCTCGTCGAACACATTAGCAGACTATCCATTCAAAGATAGCCTGATAAGCAACATACGGAGCAAGTACTGGGTGCTGCTTATCCTAGTGAGACTCCTGACCAATCACTTTTATTAATCTGCCTATCACAGTGCTCTAATAGCTTAACTAAATATCAGAACTAGTCCATCCGACGGAGGCGAGGAACCAATTTGATTTTGACCATCTTTTTTAAAAAAATTACCAGTTTATTTGAAATATGCCCCCCCCCTTCACACAAAGACTCGCTTAACCAAATTATATTTTTCCCTAGAATGTAATCTAATAGCTGCGATTAATTGAAGCTGGATTAGGATCTATATCATTTGCCAATTCCACTTTTATATCTAGTATTAGCACAACTGCAACATTTCCTACTTGTTTCTTTTTTGCAAATCTTTAATTACTATTCTAATGAATTACTGGGGAAGTGATAAGGTCATGCTTTGATGGAAAGGAATGTTGTGCCCATTGCAGCTGTTGACTCACTGATAAAGCTGTCTTAAAAAAATAAAATTAAAAATGTTGACCTGTTTTTGGTAATGTACCTGAAAATAAATAATCATGGTAACATACATCTGTAATCACTATCAATTACTTAAGGTTTTTTATGTACTTACTGCCTTTTGTACCAATATAATTTGCTCCTTGCTTGTGCCTGAACCCTGCAAATTTGCCTACCTATTCTAATGCATATGAAGAATACTTTTTCACAGCTTTGCTGCAGTTTGACTGCTCACTGTGAGACAAATGCTTGCAAAATTAATAAGAAATGTTTTCATCCTATTTCAATAAACTGTGATTTTGCTTTCATTAGTTGGATTTTTATGCAGAAATTGACCATGTGGACCAAATGAGCTCCCATATGTTGTGTAACATAATATACAAGTTAACTCCCCTCCCATTATGTAATAGGAAAATCAGTTCATACAATATCATCCATAAAACCTTACACCTTTTTGTTTTCTTAAAAAAAAAAAAAAAAAAAAAAAAAAAAAAAAAAAAAAAAAAAAAAAAAAAAAAAAAAAAAGATGACAAACAGTTCTGTTCCAAACCTTTTCAAAAGACCAACGGAAATGATACAAGTCTGCAAATAGAGCATAACACTTACACAATTTAATAAACCTCCTCTCAGTACACACAGTACTTTGATTACTTAAAAAGTGAAAGTGCACAAATTCTCGTGAATGCTTTCTCCGATTTAACGACGATTACATTTTGTAAAATGCGAATCAATATATACCTCCTTCGAGCACGATAAATCCATGTAGAAAACAAACTAAAATCCTTCTAGTAAGCCCAGCTTCTGAGAATATTCCGTGTTTTATGAAATTATCCCCCCCCCCCCCCGTTATAGCTATGATGGACTCGAAGTTTAACATTTCGCTCCTAAAAATAATAACTCAAGTTAAACAATCATTTGACCCCAAAACTGATCTTAATATATTCCTGTTACCTGTAAAGTCTCACAAATTACAACATCGCGTAAAATCAATTCAATTTACGAAAAAGTCCAATCAGGCCAAATCCAAAGTCAAACTTCGCCATCGATCCGTCTAATTTGCTTTGAAACTACAAACCTCAATAGTTATACTAAAAATCAAACTTATTTGATTTAAAAAATTTAAAACATTGCCACAATTTAACTCCCAAAAATTTTCCATGACCTTACCGTTTAATTGATTCTTCTAGAAAGGAGGTAGAAAAGAACTTATTATTAGACTATATACAAATGGACCTAAATTATCCGGAATGATAGCTTGTGACTAAGGGTGAAAATTTATATTTATCCGAATGTACGTAACTTATCCGGAATAGATAAATATTACTAGGGTTACTGAAATAAACTCACTTATCCGAGACCAGGCTCGTATAAGTGGTATTATCATTGTTTTTAAGATCTGTTATATAAGATCCAGACTTTCATATTAATTGCGGAGTGGCGATGGAACATTGACAACCTAACCTAGTTTCAAAGGTCTGACCCGACCAGGAGCCCTACTATCAAATGTATGTTTTGCCAAAAGCAACATCGACGTAGAATGTAAAAGGTGAAGATAACGAACAGTGACCAATCTCATAAATATAGTAAACAAAACACATGCAAAAGGAACCATGAACAGAGCAAAAACACGAAACCCTGGAAATACCAGACGTGCATACTTAGGAGGAGTAAGCATTCCTTGTTGATCGGTCACACCCGCCGTGAGCCCTATGTATTGATCAGGTAGACGGAATAATTCGTAGTAAAATATAGTACAAAGACAAAGGCCTAACAATTGGTATGAAATATGTCAGACAAGATACGACCCAACGATAGGATGTATTTACAAACAAGGCCATTATAACCACCGTATATTTACGCAAAAAGGGATTATTGAAATCCTCGTCACATCAACTTTTTTGTCAGTAACTTGCCTCGGTTTAAAAATTGATCGTATACAGAGCATGATCTTGCGTATCGAATCTATTTGGAAACATAAACACCATATACCTGTGATGTTGAAATATTACTACATAAGTAAGGGAAGTTGACGATGGAAAAACTGAAGTCATCTCGTTTCATACAATTTATTTACTAGTTGGCCATTACCGTGTATAGTAATTAAAGCATCCAAGTATGAAACAGATATAGCAATCTATTTGATGTCTTTTAAGTTCATTGGGATATATCGAGTCTACATATAAAACGGCGTCAACATATCAAAATTTCGAGTTAGATGCCACAGCAAGATTTATTTTTTCTTCTGATGATGAAATTTTTGAATAAATTCTGCTTTATAGGAATAAAAAAAAAGAGGTTACCTAATATAGGAGGACAATCCTATCGGAATTCCAACAGACTGAAATAATTAATTAATAATTGTAAAAAAAAAAAAAAAAAAAAAAAAAAAAAAAAAAAAAAAAAAAAAAAAAAAAAGGGGGGGGGGGTTCATGCCGGTAAATATTTCATTTAGTATCAAATATGAGATTTAGTAGAAAGCAACGCCACAAAAAGACAATCATTTCAAAAACGTTTTTAACAGTTATTGTAAAAAAAGTTTTTGATGTACTTAGTATCAAAATGTATGATTTAGCTTAAAGCAGTAGAAGTAGATGAAAAATAAATTTTCAAAATATTTTTTGAAAAACTATTTTAAGAATAGATGATACAAACAAAATAATGGATGCCTGGATTGGTAAATTTTTTGGACCTATTTTGGTTGTAAGTGATGCGAATAATAATTTTCTGAAATATTAAGAAATTGTAAACTTCATCCAATGTTCAAAATTTTACCTTTCTGTCACCGCCCTTATTAATCTATACAACTTTTTATCACTTTGTATCGCATTACTGTGAAACTTTGAATGATAAATTAATATCAATGCGGTTAAACTTATTCATTTACTTATATAAACATGACAAAAGTTGTTATATTCAAGAATTTTGATAAACGTTTGTTTGTATCACCTGTCCTTCAAAAAGGTTTTTATCACGCCAGTAGACGTTGCGATCATAAAACCAGACTATTTTTCCCCAGGGATAATGTCCTTGCTGCTGAATTTTTGAAGTGAGTTGTGTACTAATGGTTTTATGGTGAAATTCATGTCAGTTTGTTCATGTAGAGCATTCACTTTTATGTCAATAATTTTTCTCTCCTTCGAAATCACAAATGGCATTCTAATATGACATTTTTCACAGTATCATTGGTGTCTCTTTGACAACGTTTGCACCGCATTTCCTCTGTTTCGTAAATATATGACAGTTTGATTATTTATGATAACTGTCTTGTCTGGTCTACTACGAAGAACTCAATGTCTATAGCGGGGAAAAATATGTTGATGAACTTCAAAGAATTAATTCTGGTCTGGTTTTCAAAAAAAACGTCTCCTTTTAGTAGTGAAATGTTGCATTTGCAGCAAAACGTTTTTAAATGATCTTTTTACATTCGTTTCTTCGTTTGACTTTTATAGATTTATGAGCATTGAAGTGGCCAAGTTTTGTAAAATGACAATTTTTATTGCAAATATCATGTAAATGTTTTTTATGTGTACCATAGTGTTTCCGTCGTCGAGTTGGTCGGTGGTTAAAGCACAACTATTAAGCTAGAGATTGAAGTTGTCGCATTTTATCGCTGCTGCTATCATTCGATCACTTCATTCATGTTCAGCTGTAAACACATACTTTTTGCCACATTAATGCTTGAACATTAATGTTCCTGAATCAATGTACATGGGATTCATAGACTCCAATTTAATCTCCATGAAAAATGTCTTCAAAGTATGTAATATACCAGTAAAATAAAATATACATCCAGTCGTATGTTGTTTGATTTAGCATTTAGTGTTTTAGATATTATTATTTCATTTGTTAAATGCAATGTATGGAATCCACAAATTCAGATGAAATATATATTTTTAGGATAAAATATTTAGAACACATTTCATGGTAAAATAGCTGTATCCTAAGTAGAATATTTTGAAGAATAGAATTTTCAAGAATATCAGCTGTCTCGTTTAAAGTCATCATTTCGTAAGTTCTATGGTCGATACAATGACCTTGTCAGCAAATACAATTTATCATTGAGTCAAATGCTGACTGACGTTTTTCATACTAATTGTTAGGCCATTATTTACACACTGAATTGTCGACGGTTTTTCCCGTTATTTCCCGATCATGACAAGGAGCACACGGCGGGTGTGACCGGTCGGCAGGGGATGCTCACTCCTCCATGGCACCTAATCCCACCTCTGATGTTTTGGAGGTCCGTGTTTGCTCTGCTCTTTGTATTGTTTAATGGACTTTTGAGCTTGAATACTGTTCGTTATCTATCTCCATATATTTCATTGAATAAAGTTTAAATGAAAATGTTTGGGATCTGATGATGGGTTAGCTACTTTATTTTTGTTCTAATGAATCCTCGTGAACATCATTATGAACCATTTCGTCTCCTGACTGATTCATTGTCAATTACATTTACTTAGATTTGTCAGCTAACCCGCCCCCGCCATTTATGAAAAGCTTTTTCCATATTGACATTTTCTGCACATCTATCAATGGTATATAAAAGTATTTTTAATAAATATTTTAAATTTCTTCGTACCTAATCACACAAAGAACAATGCGTTAATCCTCCTCCACACTTCTCTTTTAAACGATACAGATTTTCTTTCACTTGTCTCACATTTTTCCCTCTTCACTTATGATGAAGATTTTAATCTGTTTCTGAAGGCCAGTATTATACATGTCTAAGCTAAAGTATTTGCTCGTTAAAAACATATATAAGGTCTGTATTCTACTTAAATAAAATAAAAATATTTTTTATGCACACCGCTATCGACATGTACCATTATATAGTTTCTATTTGATAAACTGATCTTACATGGACTATCACTTTGGAACACGGGATGATGCTATTCCTGTTCATTGAAGGAAAAAAGAGAAAGAGGAGAAAAGATAATGCTAGCTATCATCCACCGCTTAAAGATTTTGACAGATTGTTGACAGGACATCAGATAATTAGCGGACAACCGTCAGTACATGCTTTGTGATCAGCTGTACAAGACGTCGATTAAGTTACCTCAGCTAGATACACATTTCATTTTGAGGACATCTGCGTTCAAGGTCTCATAGGAATTTTCCTACGCAATTTATATCTTTAGAGTTTAACAAAAAATAAAAAAATCTAATGACCTTGTCTCAGCAAGAAATATATTTTGATTTTCAAATTCAAAATCACTTCGAGGAGTACAATTTTGTTTCAAAATGTTACTTAATTCCACTGATTTTAGGAATCATCGCCTATATGGTTCATTTAATTTTTCTGTAATTAAATGAATATTTTAATTAGTTGTTTATCTTAATATTTGGGACTTGACTTGCCACGGCACCAAGCGAACAACCAAAAGCAATGGTACGACCCAGTTCAACCAACAACATTGGAGAATCGGAGTCAGGCTAGACGACAGATGGATCTAACCAAACAGATGCATCAACCCCTTCCGGAAGCTATGCCAGGGACAGGTCAGCATGGCCAGCAGACGACTCATCAATCCAAAAAGTCTCAGGAGACCCAGAATTAGGAAGCTGTGCCAGTGTATTCTGTTCATAATTTAGGTATGCACACAGATCAGTCTTTGAAACAAAAAAAAAAATAATTGAGGGTCAGTTTGTAGAATTACAATCTCTGCTTCCACCAAATCCATGGGGGTAAAGATAAAAAAAAACTAACCGTTACCCTACGTGCCACCAGAGAAAATATAACAAAGGAAAATGTATCCAATTGCAAAATATATTCAATTGAAAAATGGACAGATGTCATGCTAATGTTTGTATCCGTTTACAGAACTGCACATTGAGATAAGGCAGAAGAAATGCTAAAGTTTATACATACAGTTCGTTTGGAGGCTTCAAGAGGGGCTACAGGGTGGTATCAATATGACACACAGTATCGTCTGCGGAACTCAATAGATCCCTCTAGTTCTTGGGCCTTAGTTGATTCAGAGCTGTGGTTGTTGTACATGAAACATTAGTTATCAGCCTGGTCTTCCCCAGGCTCAAAATATATAAATAAAGAAATGATGCTTCGATTTCAATTTTAAGGGATGCTGCAGTTGAAGTCCTTGTCAGTACATACATACGTGTATACGTTGCGCATTTAGCACCCAATCATACAATGCAATTATCAAAGAGCCCAGGCAAATACCAGTAGCTCATTGCAGAACCCCACCTATTTTTTTTTAACCCAGCTCATGCAACCACAATCACAATATAGAAATGCATATACAAGACTACAAACTCAACAAAACTCCTAGCAAAAACCTCAATTCTAAATCAAAAATCACAGGGGAAATGGCCAAAAAAGTATGGGTCCTAGGAAAACACCAATTAAAATCCTTATATTAAAAAATTACCTTGCTCATTACCCCAAAAAATAAACTGTAGCACATAAATTAAGTGTTTTTTTTTCTCAAGGGTTCAGACTATACTAATCTGGTTAGTTATTGAAAACAACAATTTCGTTTCAGCCTATTTATTACATTTTTATATATTTTAAAAATTAACAAAGAAGTCGAATAAAGCAGGGGGGGGGGGGGTTTACAAAGAGCTACCCATATGTAATATTCGGGTATCTTCAGTAGAAGTGGTACCGAAGGGGATAGTGCTGTGTGGTGTTTGATAACACACCTTCCATATCCTTCTTGGTTACAGAAAAAAGAGTGGTCTTGATGCTGAAAATCATTATTCAGATGATTTCCTATTTGCAGGGGAGGATAGGAAGTCCTATCTTAAATTAATGCTAACTTTTCAAGGAGTTTGTACTGAACTGGGGTCCCCTTAGCTGAGAACAAAACAGTTTATCCCAATCAACACAGTGCAAATGATGGTCAGAATACCTCATGAAAAATGTATTGAATTGGCGTCTATACTGCAAAAGCATTTGAGCAAAAAACATATAATTCTGCGTCAGTTGTAGTCCTTGTTAGGGAAGCTAAACTTTTTACTAAAGCTTTTTCCGCTGGTGGAGCATTTGTTAGGAGATTGTACAATTCTCAACTCATGGCGTATCTAAGCCTCACTACTATATTAAGATA
This sequence comes from Saccostrea echinata, assembly GCF_033153115.1. Taxonomy (NCBI): domain Eukaryota; kingdom Metazoa; phylum Mollusca; class Bivalvia; order Ostreida; family Ostreidae; genus Saccostrea; species Saccostrea echinata. The sequence continues at coordinate 5,302,492 of NW_026889809.1, forward strand.
AACAATAAATAAAGCAAAACATGCTTATGTGGTTAAGTTTCATAGAGCAATTTAATGGTCAAGTTTTCCAAGAAAGTGATCGGTCCTCAAATTTGGTTTTAAATTTGTATACAGATAGTACTGGTTCCGCCCATCTGGGTTGTGCATACATTCAAGGGCAATGGTGCTATTTTCCTTGGCCACATGAATGGGTTAATTCAGATATCTTGCATGACATGACAACACTAGAACTTATCTCCAGTGGTTTTGGCCATCAGTTTATGAGGTAGTAAACTCGCAAAAAAGTACTATTCATATTGATTGATTGCATATTGTTTTACGTCAAGTCAAGAATTTTTCACTCAAATAGAAATGTCACCATATATCGGTGAATGGCTTCAAATTTAGACCTTTACTCGGCACTCAGGGTCATTAAGCAGTGAGGGTTCTTTATCGTGCCAATGCCTACCGTGACATGGGGCCTCGGTTTTTAAGGTCTCAACAACTTTCACTTAAAAGTACCAAGCTCTTGGCGAAGGAACAGTTGCTTCCTATTTTTTATCGACTCATGTCAGTCGCGGCCGTGATTCGAACACGACCTTCCGATCACGGAGCGAGCGCTCTACCGACTGAGCTATCGTGACGGAATTTCATATTGATAATGAGACATTGGTTGCAGTTTTGAATAAACAGTCAGCAAAATTCAATATAGTTATGGAAATAATTCGTCCAATTGTGTTAAACAACATTTTTTCCGTGCTGCTCATATCCGTACAAATGATAACATTATTGCTGATTCAATTTCTCGTCAGCAGTGGCACTGTTTCTGACAGGCTGTACCAAATGCACATACATATCACCACAACTTGTACCAATCAAATTCCTGAACCTCATATCTAGCATGCCATAAGCAAGTTGTTATGGGCAGTATTATCTGAAAACAATTGCAGGGCTTAACAAATTGGTTTAAGAGCATACTTCAGCTGCTGCATGCAACAGGGATTGAGTACACCTTAGCCACCGGCCTGTGAATTGTTTGCCACTTGCTGTGGCCTTCAACTCGACATTTCGATATATCGAAGACGTATATTATCAATTAACAATAGTTACTTTCATTCATATGTGGACTCGATATATCCCAGAGAGCTTGAAATAAAAAATACCACAGATTCTGACACATCTGTTTCATATTTAGATATTTACTAGAAAAAGACGTTTATGGTAACCTAACAACAAAGCTTTATGATAAAAGTGATGACTTCAACTTTTCAATCGTCAACTTCCCTTACTTATGTACATGTAGCAATATACCCTTATCAACTGCCTATGGGGTTTATGTCTCTCAGTTGATTCGATATGCCAGAGTATGCTCTACGAATGAACAATTTCTAAAACGAGGCAAGCTATTGACAAACAAGTTGACGAAACAAGGATATCAGCAGTCTCGTTTGAAGTCATCTTTTCGCAAGTTTTTCGGTCTATACAATAACCTTGTCAGTACACACACCCTATCATTGAGTCAAATGCTGACTGACGTTTTTTTTATACTAATTGTTAGGCCACTATTTATACACTGAACTGTCTACGAATTTTTCCCGGTTTTTGTTTCCCGATCATGACAAGGAGCAATCGGTGGGTGTGACCGGTCGGCAGGGGATGCTCACTCCTCCATGGCACCTGATCCCATCTCTAAATTTGAGGTTCGTGTTTGCTCTGCTCCAAATTTGCATCGTTTCATTGGGCTTTCGAGAATGAATACTGTTCGTTATCTTCATATTTCATTGTCAGATTTGTTGCACATTTGTCACTTAAGGACCTAGTTTTTTCTACAGTTCGATCTTACTTAGCTTCTGTAATTTATAATTGCAAACTTCAAGGTCACAAAAATCCAACAGAGGAGTTCATGGTTAAAAAGTTGTTACAGGGGTTGAAACGCACAGCTCACAGCATTGACAGTAGGTTGCCCATTACAAAGTCCATCTTACAGCAGATTCTTAAAACTCTACTCAGTGTATGTAAAAAATTATATGAGGTATCATTGTTTTTGGCAGCATTTTTTTATTGCATAATTTGTTATCCTTAGAGCAGGAGAACTTGCGGTTGTCGGCAAATCCTCAGAAAGGGTTTTTGCTTAGTATAAAGTGCTGTATGCATTAACTAAAATTCTCACTTCTCCTTAGATCGATGTATCAAGATTCTTGTTGTTCATACCTTAAAATATGAATTAATAATAGGTTAATAATAGAATTAATGTCATTTGTTGAAATGATCAAAACTCCCTATTTTTTATATTTCGACACTTTTTTCCCAGTTGGGAATCGGTATTGGTACCATTCCTTTTTAGAAAGAAAAATGATTAGCAAACTAATGCTGAAGTGTTACTAGAGTTTTTATCATATTAGTCAAGTTTGGATATTAATTTAAAATCTTACCAATTACAGTTGCAGATCTATGAGTAAGGATCCAGGGAAGGGGGGGGGGGGCAAACACATGTATATTTATACGTGCTGTTTTGGTAGCGTTGTATTGTGGCAGCCGTTTGAAAGGGAAGAGTGTTAAAACCATTGATAGTAAAAAAATGTTTTTAAATAGCGATTTTAAAAAAATTCTTATGTTTTGGCAAAGGATATAAACACAGAAAACACATGATAAATAGCACATGTATTATACATATGGTTAGAATGGTAAAGACCACACGTACATGTACATGAAAATATCCTAATTTATATTTATTAGGATTTGAGCGATAAATCTCTGTCATGAACGGGTGACGAAATTTGTTCATCTACGAGTATATTCAAAACATATTTCTCCTGATATATATAACATTCATAACTTTCATAACAAAAATATCATAAAAATAATATAAAATGAGATACCCAGATCTGAAGTTCTTTAATTGTTTTCGTACTCGCCATATCTTCTAAAATCTGTACATGCAAGATATACACTTAAAGCAAACACAACAAAGAAACAGAGGATAACTGCATTAAATTTATCATAAATACTATTTTTTTTTGTTTCAGCAATCCCTATTTCCTATTTCAATATATGAAGCACGATTCATTATTAGAAAATAGAAAGTGTTCTAAAAAGCTTAGTTAGCGGGTAAACCAACACCTTTTATATCTCAATTTTTCGGAGAGAGAGAGAGAGAGAGAGAGAGAGAAACACAGAATCCTCTCAATTTTTGTTAAAGTTTTTAAACATGATATCATATTTAAAGTACAATAACATTTCCTTTGTCAAAGCCGTTTTATCAAATATATGTTGATACAAAACTATATCAGTAAATCTTGTATAATTCACGGTTCAGATGACTCCATTCTATGTCCATGTACCAAAAAAATCTCCTGATTCAGCTATACAATTTACCAGTGTAATGCATTTTCATGTTTTCTCATTGGAATGATTGGAGACTGATGGGTTTGAGTAGAGCTTTCTCCTGCTGCTACAAGACTGTCGTCCGAATTTAACAGTCGTAGTCATCGATGTTTGCCTCGACAGTGGAATGTCTCCGTATTTAAACCGACCAATTCTTAAACAGCAAAAACATTTCTTAAAGAATGTTCGAAAAGCATTGCGAAATTTTCTGTTCATCCAAAAGTAAACAAATGGGTTGTAACAAGAATGGCTGGCGGAAATGACTTCACACGTGATCCACATGTACCGGATGTTCTTCACGTTAATGAATATGTCTGGATTTTCGTCAGTCGCCAGTTGCAGAGTATGCAAAGGGAGCCAGCAGATAGCATAAAGAAGAACTACTACGATCATCATTTTCACCATCTATTAAAAAAATTAAAATCAGATCAGGATAGAAATTAAATCAGATTGATATATCTTATTTTTTCCATATCTTAAATTTGTTATTACAATCTTCGAGATATATGCTATCTTTTTTTTATCAGAAGAATTGATGGTACATATCAGAATATCCAATGTTCTATGTCGAATACCAAACATTTATAAAAATAAAAAACTCGTTAGAATCAAAGGCATTTAATTTAATTATTTGCTGTGTTTTCAAATAATCACGACAATCTTTGACATCTAAAGTAGTGAGGATTTTGAAGTCTTCGTTTCCCTACTGTTTATAATGATAGAGCACTTATGTAAATATAGGTAATAAAGTATATTGTTTCAATAGATTAGAGGGAAATCGAGCAATGTATTAAAATGATTTGGTCCCGACTACTATGCAAGTGTATCAAGCTTAATACTACAGAGGTATAGTCTTTTTCAAACTTTTTTCGGGCAGTATATTTTCTTGGTCAAGTTTTTTTTAATTCAATAAACAGATATTTTGAGATTCTTAAAAACGTTTGAGTGTGGTTTCATATGTGTAAGAAATTACACGCTTAAAATATATCCGATAACTTTAGCATAATTTAAACGACAACATTAAGAACCCTCTATACACCAGTGCAAAATATTTTTTGGACATTGAGAAAAATATATTGTATGAAGGTGTTAATACTGAGCTTTTCTATTTACTTTTCACTATATGGTACCTGGCATTTACCCCCAGGAAAAAATGCTCAAATACAACACAGTATCAGTGAATAGAAATCATCGTTGTTTACCTCCATAGAGAAAATACATGTAAATAACGTTCAATTAATTTATCTTGGCCTTTTAAAATGTTAAGAATACTTGAATTGATTACAAATTGAGTAATATACTGTAAATTTCTATTTTTTAGAATTTAAATCTAAGGGTAGATCGATCACTCTCACTGCAGAAAAATACCATAGAATCAGAACTCTTTAGTGTGCAGTGTACAGAGGGTTCTTAAAGAGAATGTTCATTAAAAGATTAAAGTTATCTTTTTATGAACGATAAGCCTGACATTTATTGCCTTTGTTGATTATTCTGATTTAGGTTTGGTCTTTACATATTTTTTTTTTATATTTTTTAATTCTAATTGCATTATGTGTACACAAGCTGGTCGAAACCAACAGATAGTGTGGAACATAGGATTTCTAAATATATTATATCATACAAACCACTCTCCAACATTTCAGTAATCAACATCTACATTCATAATTCAAAAGGTTCCTATTTTAAACTAGAACAAGCGTTCTTAGAGCATTGCATAGTTATAAGAATTGCTGAATCTTTCTTGATTAAACTCTTGATGTTTTCTATTAGCGATTGCATCTGCACTTCATTATATATACGAAAGAAAATGCGCTCTGCAAACACTAGTTCCCTTTTAATTAAATGTTTTTAAAAAGACAAATCCTATTACATGCGAACAAGCTTGACTTAGAATTACATGTTTAAAATAATTTTTAAAAAAACGAGAGTTCTTAGACATTTCTATTTCATTACTTTTAGTTTTATGAAACATGTACATACCTATTCAACAGCACAAGAACAAACGGCATCAGTTATTTCTGCTTTCAAATTAAAGTTCTTTGCAAGTTTTGGTATTCTAATACAATTAAATACATTGATACATAAAACAATTGATAAAAATGCTCAGATGAAGGCATGGTTGTTTTGTTTTAGTTTATTTGAATTTTGAGAATATCTGTATGCTGTACTCTCCTGGTAGTACTCACACGACCATCTCAATTTCAATGCAGGATTTAACTAGCTTATTAAATCAACTGAAATTAGCCATTCAGAACTGTTTTTTCTGATGTGTAAAAATGATTTTCGTAACACAGTCGAACTTCATCTTGATCGCAGAATGATTACTGCTTTGGTTAGAGGTCAAAGCGTTTGAATCATTATGATGTTATTTGCTCAACGATAAATACATACATTCTTAAACCTCATAAAAGATAACTACCTCATTAATAATCCTGATAAAACACCAAATGGCAAGAATACTGAATCTATTTGAAACTTTTTAAATTATTTTGAAGTTTAATTGAAATTATCCGAACAAATACTCGTAATCAGACATTTTTCAAGTCGAGTTTCGGCTTTGTAGGGTAGTTGAACGAAATGATGTTGATGATGTAACAAGTTGATTTTTTTAAAAAAAGTTTATTCATTATTAGGCTATATTATTACTCTAATAAATTATGTAGAAGGTTAGGTAATAAAAGACATATCATGCATGGCTACTCGGGGTATAGTCAAAGTGTTGTCCCTCGAGTTTGATTGTATGAAAGATCTGAAATTATATCTAGAAGGCTGCTTATTTGATCTTACCAAAAAAAAAAAATATCAAGGAATTGGTAATAGTTTTATTTTAGGAAGGAACATGCTTTTTTATAATTGTCATTTCATACAAAAACCGTAGGATAATTTTAGTGGAGAAACATACTGTTACATTATGTATCTGATTTTATTTCCTCGGGGAAACATCTTTTCGTAATTAGAGGGTATTTAATCAATATATGAGAACTTTTATTTATGACTATATTTTACTCCGAGATCCTCATTATAAAAAAGTTAATAAAAAAAATCAATATTGCAGACATATGAAACGTGGCAGTTGAAAGACGGTGAAACATTTTAATCAAAGCACTGGAAGGACAGAAAAAATTGACATAACATTGTAAAAATCGGTATGATATTAAGCATCTGAAACAATGATTGATCATTTATACTTTTTCTTTTAAAAAATGAAAAAATTCATCCTAAGGATTTTAAGGTATGATATAAATCAATGCAAAATACTGTGAAGATTTGGTTAAACCATAGCATCACACTCATATGGAAGAAAAAAAAAAATCAAAACTAGCATTTGAAATATTAGGGAATAAGAATCTGTGCATGTAAATTACTGTATTTTTTTTTTAATTCTTTATTTATTAATTTTTTATTTATTTATTTTGTATTTTGTTGATAATCCGTACGTAAAAACAATACAATAACTAAAAAAGGATAAATAATTTTTGAGGAGATATTCCTTATGAACAGTATATTTAAAAAGTAAATTGCTGTGAAGGAGAAACTTCAGACGCACTGTGCTACAGCATATTCTACAAGAGGTGTGTAAATCAGATGTGAATTCTCAAAATCCCAAATAGATTTCAGAAAAATTAGAATGACCATTTTTTTCTAAAGCCAATAACAACAAAATTTTTCTATACTTTAACTATTCTTCGCGATAAATTAAAAACTACGCAATTTAATATAGACGACTGCTACTTCAATAAAAATGAAACTAGAAAATTTTCGTGCCTTGCAACAAAATTGCTTCTATAAAAATTTCACTGATTCTAAACAAAAGTACTCTGAGGCTGATATTAAAAAGATGACAACATTTATGTAGTCTTCAGAGACTGGATCTTCCTACAATCCGTTAAAAAATCCAGTGGGCACTAATTCTGTTTCTTCATTGGCCGACCTGTTTTTATATTCCCGTGAAGCTTGATTTATTCCTATAATTCTATACGAGGAGAAAACACTTGTGATCATCAACTCGACATTTAGATATATTGGCTATATTTTATCAATCAACAATAGTTACCTCCATTCATATGTCAACTTCAGATATCAGAGTGAACTTGAAAAAAGAGACCAGAGTCTGTCACTCTGTTTTATATTTGGATGTTCTACTGACTATAGACGATAAGGACCAGCAAACCCTAAACTGTATGGCAAACAAGATGACATCAGCTTTAACATCATCAACTTTCCTCATTTATGTATTAATATTCCATTATCAACTGCATATGGTGTTTCCAAAGTCTCCCATCCATGCTCAGAAGCATGCTCTGTTGTACGATCAGTTTTTAAACCGAGGCAGGCTATTGAAAGATAAGTTGATATTACAGAGATTTCCTCGGCTCCTTATCCCACCTTTTTAAAGTAAGCCTCGTTTAAAGTCAGCATTTCGTAAATTTTATGGTTGTTTAAATGTCATGTTAACAAATATAAACTATCATAGGTCGTATTTTTGCTGACGTGTTCCATACCAATTGTTAGGCCTTCATATTTATACTGAATTATACTACGGAATGTTCCGTCTACCTGAAAAATATATAGGTCTCACGGCGGGTGTTAACGGTCAACAGGGGATGCTTACTCCTCCTCGGCCCCTTATCCCACCTCTGAAATTTTCGGAGGTCCGTTTTTTATGACCTGTTCACATATTTGTATTGTTTGTAGGTTTTTGAAATCGATCACTGTTCCTTATCTTCATTTTTTTCATGAAAAATAGTGGTCAGTCTCATAAAACAATACGGTAGGTTGTATATACAAATAGGTCATTATGTTGAACGTAGAATTTGCTGATAACGGAGCTGTTGAAATTCTTGTAATATCATCCCTATTTGTCAGAAGCTTGTCTCGGCTTAAAATTGATCGTAATCAAAACATTCTCTTGCGTTTTGAATCATCTGGAATAGAAAGACACCATATGCAGGTGACAGTAGAATATTACTACTTAAATGAGAAAAGTTGACAATGGAAACGCTGAAGTCATCCCGTTTGTCATAGAGTTTAATCATTAGTTGGCCATTATCATCTATAGTCTGTAAAAAAAAAAGTCCAAATTGGAAACAATTGTGACAAGGATGTCAACAGTCTCGTTTATAGTCATCATTTTGCAAGTTCTACGGTCGATACAATGACCTTGTCAGCAAATTGAATCTATACATTAAGTCGAATGCTGACTGACTTTTTCATACTAATTGTTAGGCCATTATTTAAACACTGAATTGTCTACGGATTTTTCCGTTATCCTGACATTGACAATGAGCCCAAGATTTATCTGACTGGTTGTCAGGGGATGCTTACTCCTTCATGGCACCTCATCCCACCTCTGATGTTTTTTTAGAGATCCATGTTTGTTTTGCTCCCGATTTGTATCGTTTCAATGGACTTTTAAGCTTGATTACTGTTCGTTATCTCCATATTTCATGTGGGTGACTCTGTCATGTCTTTTATTTCGAGTTCACTGGGATAGATCGAGTCGACATTTGAATGGAGGTAACTATTGTTAATAGGTCAAACGTTGTCGATATATCTGAATGTCAAGTTGGAGGTCAACACAGGTGGGGTTTTTATGTAGAAGTTTTTTTTAAATAAATCTGCTTCATAGGAATATGAAAATACGTCGGCTCATAAAGGAGCACAATTACTGCCCATCGAAATTCGAACAGATTATTAGAAGATCTGATCTCCAAAAACTACATAGATGTTGTCTTTGAGGAACCCCAACGTCCTTTTAATATCAACCTTAGAGTACTTATATGAGAATACAAAAAATGCTGTAGATGACTGCTCGTAAGATGTTAAAATTTCAGAGTTCCATTTTTATTGAGGAATCAGTTGATTGTTATTTTTAAAAGCTTGCTCTTTAATTTATTGTGAGAAATAGTTCCACATAGCTTAGAAAAGTGATATGTTGATATTTGAAAAGCTTTGAGATTTATGTTTTCTAAAAGTTTTTGGAGTTTTGTAGATTGACATTAGCTTTACAACACTTCTTGAACAAGTTGTTGCACAATACGCCCGAAGTTCCTCTTTCACAGCAATCATTTTGAGGAGTAAGGATATGGGCTATAACTATAAAACACGAGACAGAAAATGCTCTTTTTGTTTGGGAAAATGGATGAAGAGCAACAAATTACATCGGTTTCACAGTATACCTGTAAGTGGCAATAATCTATTGATAAAGGTACTACATTTTAACCACTTACACCATTTAACTGGTTAGGCGGGATATGGATGGCATCTATTGTCAAAGAGATAATTTGCTTAAAGAAAAGTAAAAATATTTTGTTCCATTATAGCCATTTATCACAAATAGTACACAAATGGTCGGAAATTGAAGGTAATCCATCAAGGTAATCTGAAGATAAATTTTGTATAAAGACAAAGGCCCAACAATTTGTATGAAATACTACGGAAGCGTATAAGTTTTGTTTTTGTTTTTGTTTGTTTGTTTGTTTTTTTGTTTTTGTTTTTTTTTTTTTTTTTTGTTTTTTTTTTTTTTTTTTTGTTTTGTTTTTTTTTGTTTTTTTTGTTTTCTTTGTTTTTTTTTTTTGGTTATTTTCAATTGGAAATTCCAACGTTAATATTGGCTTTTCCAACTTTAAAAATGGTAATTCCAACTTTAAAGTTGGCTTTTCCAGCTTAAATCTTGGAATTTCCAAAATTAAAGAAAATCATTACGTAGCACTTATACAGTTTCGTAAAATACACTAGACGAAATTGCTAACGCACCACCAAAGAAAATTCATATTTAATTATTTTCAAAAATTATTAATGATATCGATGTGCTTAAAACATAAAAATTTAAAAATTCTAAAGTTCAATTTAAGTCATTTAAATGTCTAAACTGATACAGAAATGCAATGTTTACTGAAGCAAAACCATTTAATAATGGACATGAAAATCATGCTAATAGTTTTTGGAGGAATAAATTTTCATATTCTTCTTTGTTTTCTAAGCTTGTTCTAATAAAATACTCAGAACAATATTTATAACATATGCTAGGTTTGACCCGAGAAGAGCATGCTAAAATTATCATTGTGGTGTCTGCTGGTTGTTCCTTTGCAAACGTTTGATAAAAAATCAAATCAATTCAAAGAATTTTCTCTTTCTTCTAGTGAAAAATTGTTGCAGATAGATTAACACACCTTAGAATGTTTTCTACAGAGGGTAACAGCAATCAATTGTCCCCACACGACAATTGCAATATTGTTCCATTAAACTGGGACAACCAGAAGTGTGGTGGACGAGGAAAGGACACCAAAGTACTGGATGATGTAAATCTTATACGGTATTAATTTTGATGCACTAGATGTGCATTTCAACAAATTATGTCTCTTCAGTGACGCTCATGCCGAAACATTGCAAATTTGAAATATTTAAATATCAAAAAAAAAAAACCAAAACAAAACAAAACAAAACAAAAAAAATTTTGAAGAGCTGAAGAGGGGGTGCCAAAGGCACAGAGCTATGCATGAGGGACATAAAACCATCAATTTGAAATAGAATTCTAAATTTTACCACAGCAATTTTATATATCTGTATTTTCAAGCTAATAGTATCGAAGTACTTAACTACTGGGCTGTAGAGCAATTTTGTCTAGTGTATGTCAGTCAAAACAGGACTCAAAGATAGGTTGTACTTGCTAGCAAAGTCATTATAACAACCATAGATTTTAGGAAATGTTGATTTTAAGTGAGGTTGTTGAAATCCTTATAACATCTACTTATTTGTCATTAGCTTGTCTTGATTAAAAAAATAATCGTACTTAGAACGAGTTCTAGAGTATATACCTTCTTAAAAAAGGAAAATTTGACGATGGAAAGGATGAAGTCATTTCGTTTGTCATACAATTTATTTGATAGTTGGCCTTTATCGTCTATAGTCAGTAAAACATTCAAGTATGAAATAGTAGTAGCTCACTCTGTGGTGTCTTTCATTTCAGCTTCAGTCGTATATATCAAATCGATATATGAATAATAGATATTGTTGTAATTGATAAACCATCATCGATATATCTGAGTGTCAAGTTTGAGGCCACAGCAAGTTTTTTTTTCCCTTTTCATGTAGAACGTTTAGAATAAATTATGCTTTTTAGGAATATAAAAACAGGGAGCATTTTCATTTTGGACTGCTTAAATTCTAAATAATTTTAGTGCCATATGCATTTTTTTACTTAAGGTTAAGATGCTGTATGATCATCGAATGTGTAAAATTTACAATCAATTCATATCAATACTTCGTTTCATTTTTGTGCATTATTATATTGATGTACTAGTACTGATGAAGTCTAAAACCATTTCCTTATCAGATTCCCTGCTAAAAAACAAAATACTAAACACATTTGAGCCTGAAAAAAAATTTACCTTTCTTACCTATTAAAAAATATCAGTTCCAAGTTGGTAATAGTGAATTACACCTTCATGAAACTGATAAAAAACCATTTCTGTGTAAACATTACTCCATAATCATTCACTAAATTCGACTCTCTAGGCAAACGTGTTCTAGCTATACGTGTTCAGTTACCTACAAATTGGCGATTGCAATAACCTTAAATGAATCAGAAAGCATATCACTTGAAAATGTAATTGTAACTGTATTTAGCCTGGGAGAAAATTAAATAATTTGTGTTGTTACACGCACTCTTATTAAGTAAAATACACTTTAAACGTCAAGTTACGAGGAAAGTAAGGCATTAATTATTCCTTTTCCGTTTGCTATTTAACAAGGTATGAATTCAAACGTTTCTAAGATTTTTCAGTAATAGAAAACAGTTTAGATATTTTAAAACTTGCTTGACCATGATAGTGAGGGAATTGCAATGCCAAGTTTTAATTTCTAAAAACAATTACTGTGAAATCATTAATATTCGTTTAATGTTCGTTATTTTCGAGGGGTAAAAAGACCCACGAACGTAAGTCCACCTCGAAATTGAAAATTCATGTGCATGACTACTCAACACCTCTCCAAGTACGAAGTCAAATCCCCACAATGGTTATTATTTTCTCAAACCTCGAAAATTTGACCCAATGAAAAAATGGGATTTTACAAAACTTTTGTAATTGTATTTGAAAATGCCTTTCGGCATTTTGTAAGTACCCCTATAGAAATTACTAGTTACTAGTTTCAATGTCATTCTTTTTAAAATAAAAACATCACACTAAATTCTTTCCTTGACGTTAATATACAGTTAAAGTATATCACTGAGGGAATTAGCAAGGCCAGGATTATTTCCCTCGGCTTCGCCTCGGGAAATAGTCCTGGTCATGGGGAACTGGAATCTTGCTAATTGCCTCCATGATAAACTTTTAATTGTTTTATTATACCGATACAAAAGTAAAATTTAGAGGATTGAGGATAACCGGGAATTAGCTTTTGAAGCAGGGATTAGCCCATCCGACTAACGCACAAGGATTACTAAATTCACATCGATTTCTAGGGATTTATTTTCATCCATTATCAGAACATGAATGGACAACCATTTAGACATTTGATATCAATTTTCGTTTGCGTAGGAAAGCTTTCTTAGTCCGCCTCATCATCTGCAGGCTGCAGATGTCGGATCCCACATTTGTGAGAAAAAAATTTGTCAGCTGCATTGAACTCTATGTGGAGGCGACCAGTTCCCTTACGGGTATGTGTAAAAATGAAACAAGAAACAAAAAACGAAAAACAATGGAATGAAAGAAAACAACTCATGACCTCAAACTGTCAAACAAGGGAGCAGCGTGTGCTTTTGATTTTATTTTGTTAGAAAAACAGATGCTGAGTGAAATTGAACATCTAACATATATAATTAGGTCAGATTTATCAGCGACTGCGTACTGCAAACCCATATAGATTTGAAAGATTTAATTAGATATCAAACAGCTGAAAAGTACACAATTAAGGAGGGACCTATTTCGGTCAGAGCAGCGGTGTTTGATGCCATAATAGAGACTTTCGTTTTGGAAAACACAAGCTGTGTCCCTCAATTCGACATTCAAATATACATCTGATGTTTTTTTTTTCAATTAACAATAGTTATTTTCACAATAACAATTGTTATTATGTCGACTCGATATATCCCAGGGAACTTGAAATAAAAGACACCACAGAGTCTGCCACATCTGTTTCATATTTAGTTATTTACTGACTATAAACGATAAACGCCAATTAACAACTAAATTGTATGACAAACGAGATGACTTTAGCTTTTCTTATTTAAGTAGTCACATTCCACTAATCACCTGTTTGTGGTGTTTATGTCTCCCAACATATTCGCAACTCGTAAGCTTGTTCTGAGTATGATCAATTTTTAAAGCAAGGCAGGCTACTCACTGATAAGTTGATGTAACAGAAAATTCAACAGCCTCGTTTAAAGTCAGCATTTCGAAAATTTTATGGTCGTTATAATGACTTTGTTAGCAAATATACCCTATCATTGGGTCGTATATTTGCTGACTTGTTTCATAACAATTAATAAGACTTTGTATTTTGTACTGAATTGACGACGGATAGTTCTGCCTATCTGATCAATACTAAGTCTCATGGTGGGTGTGATCGGTCGACAGGGGATGTTTACTCCTCCTAGGCATCTTATCCCACCTCTGGAATTTTCAGGGGTCCTTTTTGAAGTCTTCTTCACATATTTGTATTGTTTGTGGATTTTTTTTTTATGTCGATCACTGTTCGTTATCTTTAACTTTTACATCCTTCATACAGGGGTTTGGAGTTGGGTCCAAAAGTTAGTAGCTTGGTACCTATAAATACATTTATCACTAAATAATAAATAACATATAGGAATTTCAAATGAGAAAAAAATTCAATATTCGAATCAGAGCAAGATCAGTCATATAACTAAGGGCTCAAAGCGACGTAGCACATAAAGAAATTGTTAATTAATGATATACAGTCAATTTATAAGAGAAAACGGATCTGGACAGCATGTGAAATAAATGCCCTGTTCACACGGAGAGTTTAATTCGAATTAAACGTAAGTTATCGATAATTCAACTTGAACCGCGTTCACATGGAGAATTTAATGCGAATTTGTTTAATGCGAATTAATTTACTGTGCATCAAATTATTTCGTATTAGCTCCATGTTTACGAGTTTCCTGTTTAGGAAAGCTGCGTGGGTCGCTGATAAATCTGACCTAAATTAGAGGTTTCCATTTCACTCATCATTTGTATTCTAACAAAATGAAAAAGAAAGTACAAGCTGTCTCCCCCCTTTTGACATTTTAAGTACTTTTGTTATTTCAATGCTGAATTTCATTCTGTTGTTAATCACTTTTTGTTTATCGTTACGTGTTTTTACACATACTCTTAAGGATTCAAATGTAGATGCAATGTGATCCCCGAAGTCAAAATGAAACAAAATGCAAAAGAAAAAAAAATAATGTGGAGGTCTGACCAACATTTCTGACTAAACATTCAATTTTTCTTTTTTACAAAAGAGTAAAGAGTTTGTTGCAAAAATCTGGCACATGAAAAGCTGTTTAAGTGCATAGGGAAACTGATGTTTGGTTTAATTAAAGGCGTTATTTCAGACATGAATTCATCATTACAGACTCAAAAAATTCCTTCAATTTGAAAGAATCAGATGTGTGGTATGGTAAGTTAATGTGAAGTGTATTTACAACTTACAAATATTAATTATACCTTTTCTGCACTCACCCTCCTTAATGATTGCGTATTTTTCCCTCTATTTTCAGGAATGTTATGTTCATGTATAAGGGAGGATACAGGGAAAGGATAAGATGAAGTATCCTGTAAAAATTATTTTCATTCAAATGTCTATTACAATATGTTGCTGATTTGAACTTAGGATATTATTTCTATTTTTTTTTTTTTAATTTTAAAATGCTATACATGTATATCATTTTAAAAAATCGAATATTGAATTATCACTGGTGCAACTCTTTTTAAAGATCAAATAACATGATCTGAAGATTTAAAATCCGAAAGTGACACTTTAAAGATATCTCTGTATCCTGAGCTCCATTTGTGATGATGTCTTAAACCTTAAAGCCGGAATCTGACTACCATCGTCGGATCCCTACGGGTGATCTCGTTTATTTATCATCACCCGTGGGCAAACTCGCCGGAGAATCGTCATATGTAATTTATATGCGCAGGTCATTTGATTGGCTGATGCACAGAGTCGCGATGGCAAACCAATAAACAAAAGTTTACGTTACGTATGTATGTGCGGCAATGACAAAAACTTTTCCGTAGTTATCACACCGATTGCAAATAAATCCACTTACCGGTGCATTTCGCAGTTTGAGAAAGATACTTCCATATAATTTCTAACTGGTATTTGATGCTAGTGTCCTGTGCGATTTGTCTTTAATCGTTTTAAAACAAAATTCGCACGTTTAACGGGTGTCAAGATATTAAATAAGTAGCAAGCGATTAAACGTGTTTTCAAAATTGAAGAGTTCTAACTTTCTGATGGTTCTCTATAATCTACAAATCATCATATTTTATGACGATATTTCATTATTGCCCACGGGTGAGGAGTAAAAGATGAGATCACCCGTGGGTATCCGACGATATTTGACCACGTATTTAAATCTTTCCACAATAGCAAGTACGATTCATGACCAAAGACTGAAAGACATGATTTTGAAGTGTCCTTGCCTTTTTATCTGTTTCCAAAGATTATGGAGTTTAGTCTCTGTATAAAACCTTTAAATTATACATGTATGTCACCATCTCTTTCTTTTTAAACTGTATGTCAGGTTGCAAAGCAGGTCAGGTTGGGGAGTAATTTCATCATAAATGAAATATGGAGATAACGATAGGTCCAAACAATACAAATAGAGAACAGAGCAAACACAGACCTCTAAAACATCAGAGATGGGATCAGGTACCATGGAGGAGTAAGCAGCCCCTGCCGACCGGTCACACCCGCCTTGTCATGGTCGGAAAATAACAATTAGTATGAAAAACGTCAGTCAGCATTTGACTTAATGAAAGATTGTATTTGCTAACAAGGTCATTGTATCGACCATAGAACTTACGAAATGACGACTTTAAAGGAGACTGGTGATATTCTTGCTTCAATAACTTACCTCGTTTTAGAAATTGTCCATACGTAGAACATGCTGAATGAACTGAGAAGTAAGGGAAGTTGACGATTGAAAAGTTAAAGCCATCAGGTTTTTTTTTTCATAAAGCTTGGTTGCTAGATTACCATTAACGTCTTTTGCTAGTAATATAACCAAATATGATGTGTCAGACTCTGTGGTATCTTTTATTTCAAGCTCACTGGGAAACATCGTATCGACATAAGAATGGAAATAACCAGTGTTAATTGACGGTACGTCGTCGATATATCTAAATCTCGATTTGAATGCCACAGCAAGTATTTTCTTCTTTTCATGTATAAGATTTTGAACAAATTCTGCTTTTAATGAATACAAAAATAGGTCTGCTTATAACAAGGCGCAATTGGTGCCCATGGAAATTCCAATAGATTGTTGGAAGACCTGGTCTCCAAAGACCACGTAGATACGAGGGGTGATCAAAAAGTTTGCGAACTATCTCTGTATTTAAAAAAACCCACAATTCAGATCAGAATGAAATTTGGCACACATATAGTCATACACATGTTCTATAAATAGCAGATGTTAAATAATGTTTTGCTCCGTGTTTGTGATGTCACAATGTGAAAATGACGTCAGTATATAGGTCACTTTTGATAAAAAATGGTTGACTCAGTCGTATTCGAGCAACGAACGGCTGTAAAGTTCAACGTATATCTCGGAAATTCCTTTGCAGTGGAATATGATAATTTGTAAAAGGTTTGTGAAGACAAAAGACTTGCCAGAAGTTCAATCATTTATTGGATTGAATGTATTAGTGAAGGCAGGGAGATGGTTTAAAATGATGTTTGTTCTGTTGCCTAGCGAAAGCAAGCCGTAAAAAGATGTGTCCTTAGTTGAACAATTTGTTTTGAAAGATCGCCAAGTTACAGTAAGAAAAATAGTTGAATATCTGAGCAATAATATAATTATTAAATCCCTAAAAAATCGTTTACTTTAGACTTCAAACATATGAGATATGAAAAAAAGAAGACGCCTATACTTTTTCCACATTGGATAGACGACGCTCCCGAGACAGAGGACTCGGGTTGTGATGGTCACCATGCTAATTCTGGGAAGGGATATCCTTATCCACCCATCCTATTGCCGAGATTTGGCCATTTCTGACAGATGGTCTCTTCTTGTTATACAAAATTACTTGCATGGTAAGAAATATAAGACTGGAAAAATCTCTTAGCTTCTGTGAACAGACCGCTACGAAGTATGTCACGTGATCGCCTGGTTCACGTGATTCGCGCATGGGCAGAACAATGGCAGATGTGCATTAAAATTGTAGAGGACTACTTTAAAAAATAATGAACACTGAAACCTCATTTTATTTCTTTTAAGGAAGTAATTCAATTAGTTCGCGAACTTTTTGATCACCCCTCGTATTGTCAATCAGAAACTCAGCATCTTTGTAATATCAATTTCAGAGTACTTGTGTGCAGTCAGAATGTTTTTAAACAAAATAATTTTGCAAATGACCAATGACAAGGTAAGTAAATTTACGAGATCCATTTTTATTAAAAAAGATTTTTTAATTCATCGTGGAGAATGGTTGTATATAAAGTGGAAAAGTCATAAGTTTTTATGCTGTTGATTTTATTTAAATTTTATGATTTCAAATTTTCCAAAAGTTTCTTGGAATTTTTAAGTATCAACATCTGATTTACACCACTTCTCAAATATATTGTTGCACAGTACTCCTGAAGTTTCTCCTTCACTATGAGCGTTACAAAGACAATGTTGTTTTCTGCTTTGTCAGCTGGAACCAGTACATACTGATCGTGTTGTCTATCTAATTCTTTTTTCACTTCTGGATTATTGATAATAGAAGGATAGATAGTTTTCATATTGCCCCTCAATCGCTTAGATTGCGAGACTTTAACATAGATCTGATACATTTAATCCAAAGTGTCATGGCCTTCTTTTTCATGTTTGGCCCATCGCCTGACGTATTCTTCCACAGAATTCATAATATTTATGAAAATAGGATTCCACTTGAAAAGATTGGGGTTCCTTAAATTTTGGCCCTTTTAAAATAAGTGATTTAAGTCCTCATTATTAATTATATTTACATCACCAGTAATTACGTGTACAGCAGGACTATAGTTGTATGGTGAGGAAGAACACAAACACGATGCAGGATTATGTTTCAGATGTGCAATATCCAGGCTTTGTAAAGTTTTATTGTAAAAAAAAAAGTTTGGAAGCAATAGTCGATGTATATTTATATAAATACAGGGTTTAGTCTTCAATTGGAAATATGGTGAAATACAAGACAGGACCCTTTTGTGATTAAGATTATCACTTATATTAACCGCTTAATCGCGTCAATTCTTTTGTTGAAATATTGAAGTTTAAGGGAAAAACGGGTAGGTTTAGTTTTATTTTCTTCTGTAAAATGTGGTGGTTTAAATAGCCATTGATTTGCAATATCCATAACCACAGATCCGAGCTTGTATTCTTTTGTCGAGGAATCCAAATATGGACTTTCCTTGACTTTTAAAAATAGACTATTCCAAACTTTCAAAGGGACAGCGTAAAGTTTGGTGCGAATGTGATGAAGACCTAATTGTTTATCTACATAAGGTAGTAGTGAATCAAAGGAGACATCGTGTATTAAAAGGTTTATTATAAGATCGATGTCCTATGCGTATGTCTCTTTGTACTGTTAAAAAGTCCCATCACATTCACATTGCTACACTGCGGCAATCCACAGTAAGCATCCCTGTTGACCGGTCACACCCGCTTTGAGCCCTATGTATTGATCAGGTAGACAGAATTATCCGTAGTCAATTCAGTACAAAAAAGGCCTAATAATTGGTATGAAAAAGTCAGCCAAAATACGACCCAATGATAGGGTATATTTGCTAATAAGGTCATTATGACGACCATAAAATTTACGAAATGCTGACTTTAAGCGAGGCTGTTGAAATCTTTGTAACATCAACTTATCAGTGAGTAGCCTGTCTCGCTTTAAAAATTGATCTTACTCAAAGCAAGCTTTTGAGTAGCGAATAAATTGGGATGCATAAACACCATAAACAGGTGATAGTGGAATATTACTACATGAATAAGGAAAGTTGACGATGGAAAAGCCAAAGTTATCTCGTTCGTCGTACAATTTAGTTAATTGGCCTTTATCGTCTATAGTCAGTAAAATATCTAAATATGAAACCGATGTGTCTGACTTAAGGATGTATTTTATATCAAGTTCACTGGGATATTTCGAGTCAGCATACAAATGAAAATCACTATTGTTAATTGATAAAACATCATCAATATATCTGCTGTATGATTTACATTATGACTCCTGGGTCAAGGCCTCTGCTGGTGGACTGTTAGTTCCCGAGGGTCTTTACAGCCCAGTAGGTAAGTACTTCGGTACTTGCTTGAAAAAACAGGTATATATTTAATTGTTGTGGTAAAATTAAAAAAAAAAATATTTCAAATTTAAGGATAATCTCCCCCATGCATAGCTCTCATTCTTCGATGTATTTGGTTCCAGTCTTTGGCACCTTTTTCAGCTCTTCAAAGTTTTTTTATTTAAATATTTTGGATTTCCGACGTTTCGGCTTGAGCATCACTGAAGAGACATAATTTGTCGAAATGTGCATCTGGTACATTAGAATTGGTACCGTATGCGATATATCTGAATGTCGAATTGAAGACCACAGCAAGTGTGTTTCTTTTCTCTTTTGGAAGTTTTTGAATAAATTCTGCTTCATGGTTATATAAAAACAGGTCAGCTAATAGGAGAATGATTAGTGCCCATCGTAATTCCAACAGTTTGGTCTCCGAAGACTACATGAATGTTGTCAATAAGGAACTCCAGCATCTTTTTTATATCAACTTCGGGGTACTTGTGTGTACAATCGGATTGGTTTTAACGAAGTAATTTTGCTGATGATCAATCACAATATGTAAACACAAGATTTGACTGAGATCTAAAGTAACTTTAACGTTTAAGAATTAATTGATATCTATAATTTCTTTTCTTTTTTTTATCGAAAATACTAAGTGCAGTAGATACTTAGTCACAGAAAGAAATCGTTCAGAAAAATTTAAGTGGTCTTTCATATATGTATTAGTTATTTCTAATGTCTATTCAGTAACTTTATACACCTATTTAAAGGTCTTTCCGCTATTCTTATAGATTCAGGTACAATACATTAATGGCTTAAAAGTTACTTAAGAATGAATTTAAATCCTGAATCAATTGATTAATTACATTAAAGCTTCGCATTCAAATCATTAAATCGATTAAATTCATAAAATCAAAGAGAAATTTAAATTTCTGGTTCATTGCAATAAAAATGGAATTAGCGAAAAAAAATTATAGCAGCTTATAAAGTAAAAACAAACAACTGAAAGATAGCTGAAAGGCAGCTGCAATGTTCCTGTCATTACGTTGACTTAATGGTCAATGAAATGTCACAGACAGGCTACTTTAAGAGATATTTCAGTGACATTTAATTAATTATTGTTTCCTTTCAGTTACCATTCCCTCAGCTTAAAGAAATAATTTCATTCCATGACAATGCTTTTTGTATCTATGTGCTTTTGTTTGTTAGGTATACTTGTAGCTGTGAATTATTGACTAAATTATTCATAATTACATCTACATTTCAATTGATATAATAATTTTTTAGTAACAAGGTCCATGATATTGTTTGCGAATACAACCTTTCTTTGGGTCGTATTTTGACTGACATGTTTCCAACCAATTGTTAGGTCATCGTTTTTATACCATTTTGAGTACGGGTTACTCCATTAACCAGATCAATGCGAGGCTCACGAGGGTGTGTGACTGCTTACCAGATCAATGCCAGGGCTCACGAGGGTGTGTGACTGCTTACCAGATCAATGCCAGGGCTCACGAGGGTGTGTGACTGCTTACCAGATCAATGCGAGGCTCACGAGGGTGTGTGACTGCTTACCAGATCAATGCCAGGGCTCACGAGGGTGTGTGACTGCTTACCAGATCAATGCCAGGCTCACGAGGGTGTGTGACTTCTTACCAGTTCAATGCCAGGGCTCACGAGGGTGTGTGACTGCTTACCAGATCAATGCCAGGGCTCACGAGGGTGTGTGACTGCTTACCAGATCAATGCCAGGGCTCACGAGGGTGTGTGACTGCTTACCAGATCAATGCCAGGGCTCACGAGGGTGTGTGACTGCTTACCAGATCAATGCGAGGCTCACGAGGGTGTGTAACTTCTTACCAGATCAATGGCAGGGCTCACGAGGGTGTGTGACTGCTTACCAGATCAATGCCAGGGCTCACGAGGATGTGTGACTGCTTACCAGATCAATGCCAGGGCTCACGAGGGTGTGTGACTGCTTACCAGATCAATGTCAGGGCTCACGAGGGTGTGTGACTGCTTACCAGATCAATGCGAGGCTCGCGAGGGTGTGTGACTGCTTACCAGATCAATGCCAGGGCTCACGGGGGTGTGTGACTGCTTACCAGATCAATGCCAGGGCTCACGAGGGTGTGTGACTGCTTACCAGATCAATGCCAGGGCTCACGAGGGTGTGTGACTGCTTACCAGATCAATGCCAGGGCTCACGAGGGTGTGTGACTGCTTACCAGATCAATGCCAGGCTCACGAGGGTGTGTGACTTCTTACCAGATCAATGCCAGGGCTCACGAGGGTGTGTGACTGCTTACCAGATCAATGCCAGGGCTCACGAGGGTGTGTGACTGCTTACCAGTTCAATGCCAGGGCTCACGAGGATGTGTGACTGCTTACCAGATCAATGCCAGGGCTCACGAGGGTGTATGACTGCTTACCAGATCAATGCGAGGCTCACGAGGGTGTGTGACTGCTCACCAGATCAATGCCAGGGCTCACGAGGGTGTGTGACTGCTTACCAGATCAATGCGAGGCTCACGAGGGTGTGTGACTGCTTACCAGATCAATGCCAGGGCTCACGAGGGTGTGTGACTGCTTACCAGATCAATGCCAGGGCTCACGAGGGTGTGTGACTGCTTACCAGATCAATGCCAGGGCTCACGAGGGTGTGTGACTGCTTACCAGATCAATGCCAGGGCTCACGAGGGTGTGTGACTGCTTACCAGATCAATGCCAGGGCTCACGAGGGTGTGTGACTGCTCAACAGGGGATACCTACATCCCCTAAGTACATGATCTCGACTCTGTTTTTCCAGGGGTCCGTGCTTTTACCCTGATCACGATTCGTTTATAAGATTAATCAAAGTTCCTTATCTCCACTTATAATACATTTATGAAATTTTCTATGAACATCTCCATTTATAGACATTATTGTAGAGTATATTTAGATTTGTACAAAGACCTTTTTGAACTAAAATCGTCGATAAATAATGGCCTAACAATTAGTATGAAAAACGTCAGTCAGCATTTGACTCAATGATAGGTTGTATCTGCTGACAGTGTCATTGTATCGACAATAAGACTTGCAAAATGATGAATATAAACGAGACTGTTGATATCCTTGTTTCATAAAGTTGTTTGTCAATGGCTTGCCTCGTTCTAGAAATTGTTCATAAAGCATGTTCTTGCCTATCGAATCAGCAGAGAGACATAATCCCCATTTGATGGTGTTTAGGGTATATTGCTACATAAGTAAGGGAAGTTGACAATTGAGAAGATGAAGTCATAACGCTTTGATGTTAGATTACCATTTACACCTTTTCCTAGTAAAATATCTAAATATGAAAAAGGTGCGTCAGCCTCTGTGGTTTCTTTTATTTCAAGCTCACTGGGATATATCAAGTCGACATATGAATGGAAGTAACTATTGTTAATTGATAATACGTCGTCCATATATTTAAATGTCGAGTTGAAGGCCCAAGCAAGTGTTTTCTTCCTCTCATGTAGAATGTTTTGAATAAATTCTGCTTTATTTGAATACAAATATAATTATGTCTTCTAATAACGGGACGCAATAGGTACCCCTGGGAATTCCAACAGATTGTTTGAAGATCTGATCTCCAAAGACTACATAGATATTGTCAATTAGAAACCCAAGGATCTTTTAATATCATTTTTAGAGTACTTGTGTGTAAAATCAGAATACTTTTTTTACAAAATAATGTTGCAAATGACCAATGACAAGGTAAGTATATTTCCGAGTTCCATTTGTGTTGAAAAAGCAGTTGTCTATGATGTAAAAAAGCCTGGAATTCAATTTATCGTCGGGAATGTTTTATAAAGTGGTGAAAAGTCGTACGTTTTGATGTTACTGATTTTAGTAAAAAAAAATTGTGATTTCAAATTTTCTAAAAGTTCCTGGAGTTTTTAAATATGCACATTTAATTTACACTACTTCTTGAATGTACTGTTGTACAGTACTCCTGAAGTTCCTCCTTCATGACAGTAAATATTTTAGTGAGGAGTAAAATAACAGGCTTGGTAGAACATTTACTGGAACTTGCTATGTATCTTTGTAAGGATTTTTATGAAGTTTAGGAGTCCAGTAAAGGTATGCTAATTCAAGTTCAATCATATACGTATAAGTAAATATAATAATGAGATTAACATCCAACGCGTACAGTATATATCAATTTTCAATAATTCATAGACAATGTTCTTGTTGCATTAGCTAATTGCAAAAAAATTCCTAGATTACATAATTCTTTCAAATTCTGTGTACTAAGTAATAGTACCAATGCATGTATGAATTAAAGAATATAAAATATAACAAATCTGATCGAATTCCATGATATATATATCTTGATTAACTATCGTTAAAAGTTTGATTTACTATTGTAAAAACTTTGATACTATAGTAAACTATAGTTGTTTTTTTTTGTTTTTGTTTTTTGTTTTTTGTTTTTTTTGTTTTGTTTTTTTTTTGGTTATAGTATTTTTGGTTAGGATAAATAAAGGAGAGACTCATTTTCAAAATGAAACCTGAAATAGTCAACACTTAATTAGATCAAAATGTATGAAAACTTTACAAACATAGTAATGTTAAAAATGAAAGGCTTTAAGGGACAATTAATCATTGCAGAGCAATATTAAGAACATCCTGATTGCTATGGTTTGATAATCAAAGACAGACACAAATTGAATTAAAGAAATCAAACTGACGTGATTTGATTCATTAAGTGAATTTTACAAAGCTTTATTAACCTAGGTTCGATACGACTGTTTGTCAAATATTTATTTCGTGCTAGGAAACATAAATTAATTTTTTTTTCTCACATTGCCGCTACATGTTTTTTATCATATCTACATTCTCTCTCTCTCTCTCTCTCTCTCTCTCTCTCTCTCTCTCTCTCTCTCTCTTTGCTAATTTAACGTGTTCTAGAAACTCTAGCAAAAGGTTAGGTCTATTCTGAAAAAAATTAAAATTTCATGATACCATACTTTTGGGGTTTTCCTAGGAATGTAAGAAGATTGAAACTTTGGAATGCGTGTTCATGTGATACCAATAATATTTTATAGAAAAACATTATGTATTTGATAAAATAAATATTAAATATTAGATTCTATTCTATAATTTTAAAAGTAATATATAGCCCTATCTTTACTCCTCACAGAAATATCAACTACTGTAAAAAAGAAACTTCAGACATACTGTGCTACAGCATATTCTAAAAGTGGTGTAAAAGAAATTAAAAAAATTAAGATTTTTCGATAATATAGACAACTGATTTTTCAATAAAAATATAACAAGGGAATTTAATACTTTGAGATTGGTCATTAACAAAATTACTTTGTTAAAAATCCGTCTGATTCTACATACAAGTACTCTGAAGTTTATATTAAAAGGATGCTGTAGTTCCTCATTGACAACTTCTATGTAGTCTTTGGAGACCAGGTCTTCCAACAAACTGTTGGAAAATCGATGGCCACTTATTTTGCTCCTTTATTAGCGGACTTGTTTTACATACCTACAAACCAGAATTTATTCAAAAACTTTGAATTCTACTTGAGAAGAAGAAAAAACTTGCTATGGCCTACAATTCGACATTCATATATATTGACGAATGTTTTATCAATTAACAATAGTTACTTCCACTCATATGTCGATTCGATATATCCATGCGAACTCGAAATAAAAGACAATACAGAGTCTGCTACATCTGTTTCATATTTGGATATTTTACTGACTGTTGACGAAGGGCCAACTAACAACTAAGTTGTGTAACAAACGAGATGAATTTTAATTGTCAACTGTCCTTATAGATCGCTTGATCACAAAAGGACGATCATGTTATGGTATCATTTGATGATGTTTATATTTACAATTATTTCCTTTTTGTAAAATCAAGGGAAAAAAATAACATTTTGTTTTGTGATTCATGTAAATGAAATATGGAGATAACGAACAGTATTCAAGCTCAAAGTCCATTAAAACCATACAAATTAGGAGCAGAGCAAAGAGGGATCTCCAAAAACATCAGAGGTGGGATCAGGTGCCATGGAACAGTGAGCATCCCCTGCCGACCGGTCACACCCGCCCGTGTGTTCCTTGTCATGATCGGGAAATAGCGAAAATATCCGTCGACAATTCAATGTGTAAACAATGGCTTAACGATTAGTATGAAAAACGTCAGTCAGCATATGACTTAATGATAGATTGTATTTGCTGACAAGGTCATTGTATCGACCATAGAACTTACGAAATGATGACTTTAAACTGTTGATTTGTTCCATTCAATTGTGAAGTCTTAGTTTTGTGTTCAACTGATTCAACATGCATTGATAAACTTTTGAAAATAAATATTCTTTTGAGCTTAAGATTTATTCCAAGTCCTGACAAGACCAGACAAGGGCTTTTCGAACATCATTTCACTGACTTTAAGCCGATCACTTGTTCATTAGAGTGTTTTTAATCTTTTCTGGTCACGTAACATGTCGTCTGATTCTTCGCTGATAAACCAAGCAAACATATTTTTTCTCGGTTTCTATCAGATATTCAAGTGCAATATGCTACAGGACATCTGTGGTGATATTCAAATGGCCTATTTCAAACTCTGTTATCTATCTATAAACGACTTTACTACAACTCCTCGCTTTTCTTCTTGTGATCGAAAAAGGCAATTTCAGGGACAATTGATTGCTAACGTATTCGTGATTGTCATGGTTTTACAGCGAAATCTAGATGTAAAATCTCTATATACAACAGTTTCAGCTCCAAAAATGTCGTTCTGAAAAATTGCAAACAAGGAATAACAAACTACATGTAAATGCAAGAGAGAGGACAAGACGACGATTTATCACATTATTATTTCATTTGTTTTATTTTGTTGCCACTACTAGTCAAAGACAGAGAGTAACATGTTGTAGGAAGTAAACCGCAATAATATAATATTTCCTTGGAATTTTTTCTCTCTCCTGAAATGGTAAAGGTTTCACAATTAAGGTTTTCAGGGGGAAAAATCCATCATTAGAATTATTTAACGAGAAAAGTTAACTGATGTTTTTACAATGCAGTAGCATCATCGTTAAATCGATTTATGTATTCATTTTTTCTTGATCCATAAAGTTAGTGATTGGTAACGAACGTTGTAACCTTTTGGAGTGATGCATAAAACTTCCACAAATGAGTTTACCAGTTTTTTTCCAGTGCATTGCAATTTTTGCATCACTGCCAAAGTGCGCTTTGAAAAACCATACTTTGCATAAATCCTATTAAACGGATGAAATATGAAGATAACAAACACAACACTAATCACTAATTATTATGAAACAAAGATACAAGACACATGCCTGAGTTGTGGTTTTTTGTTTTTTTTTTTTTAGATCAAACTAATGAAATTAGATTAAGTTTCGATTGGGATATAACACTTTGAAGATGATGTTTATGCTTTGCTTTTATTAGTGAATGGATTTCCCAGTAGTTTGACAACATCAAGTGGTCAGTCGTTTGATCATTGAATTTCAGATCCTACATGTATACTTTTGTCCAGTTAGGATTTCCTCACAATATAAGCACTGTGTTCCAATTCCAAATATGAGAAGTGAAAGTCCCATATGAGAAAGACTTTATATATCGATTTGTCCAAATCAGACTTTTTCGTCTTTAGTCTTTGTCGTCCCTTGTATCCGATGGGAAACCCATAGCAGGATCGGTTTCTATCCGCAGCTATTCAAATGGAAGCTTTTTGGTTGGTGGCTACCAATGAATGGAAGGGATCCCGGAGCAACTAACAGCTTTTTAAAAAGTATACTAGTATTCTATTCTGAACAATATAATCTGAAATTTAAAGAAGCACCCTGATATAAGAAATATACTGAGTTCCCTAGCGTATGGGTAACAATTCCGGCAGAAATCCTCAAAACCAACGCCAACACAGATGTTAGCTCTGTGACAGATTTGTGATCAGGCTCGCAATGCGAGCATTTATTCGTGATCACCCGCTTGGCGCCATATTTTTATTTTGTATTTAAAATGTTCTTAATTTTGTTACACTTTAGTAGTGAACTCCCTGCTATCGTGGCGTAATGGCAGGGACTTCGTCTGTACATCTCCAGATTTGAATGGCCAGGACTCTTGTGTAATTAGTTCTACATGCTCCCAACAACGTTTTTACCTGGAATAAGTTTGTCAAATTTACATAGAGAACCAATCGAAACAATGGTGACTTTATAAATCTGAAACTGTAAATTCTATCAGAAACTGGAAACAAAGTGAAGTATATTCATTATTTCTTATGTAAACTTTGCTGCATTTTTACCCCATGGCGTAAAATGGGCCACAAAGTCGAAAGCTAACCTAGGAGTTTGAAGATGACGATGACACAATTCCAGAAAACCAACAATGGACAACAAAGCAAAAGTCAGCAACACTAGATCTTAATCTTGGTCAGATTATTAATTACTGTCCTATGATATTGTAAGAGTATAATGTAAGAGTGAAAAACCTCGACTTCTTTAGAGCAAATATGACAATCTATAAAGCTACACTTCGGCTTTAAGTCATTCGGCGCCCATTTCCCTGATTTTAATGACATTATTTGAGTCAAGATGAGCGTCCCGATGACCTGTATCAGAGCCTACTAACATCCACTGTCATTACCAACACTCACAATAGCCCACAGTTAAGAACATTATGTTCTGACCTGATTTTCGTTGATAAACCCCTCACTGCCTCAAATTCCGAAGCAGCGTTAACGTTGTGGCACAGAACTCAGTGTACTAGTGTATGCATTGGTGTAAATAAAAACTGAAATATATCAGGGTCTCCCATCACTCTTTGAGGAAATTAGCAACAATAAGGATACCAGAACATTCCGCACACTCACACATAATAAGGCTATCTGTACTGCACATTATCAAAAACCAACAATGAAGTCATAAACCGTTCCTGCAAAGCGCACAAATACCCATTTTCTCTGCCAGTGCCGTTTTCTACCAAACAGTGACCTCAGACACATGGCAAAACAAGACAAATCCTCGGTATTCTTGACACAGATCAATACATGAACTCTGACATTGAACACCCTAATGAGAGAATTGTTAGTTTAGTTAGCAATTGAGTATTTATTCGAAAGTATCATATCTAGATATTTTCTCTCAAAATTTCATTTACGTTTCACATTTGAATCTTAAGCTACAGGTAACATCAACTGTGCATCAGCTGTGACTGACTTGAATGGTAAGGTCAGTCCCACTAACCAATCTCTTATTCAAATCTTAGTAATCTGAAGGTTTGAAGGTTGTGGACAAAACCAAATTGTGCTTCTCTGGAGATTTCCACTCATTTTTCTTTGAAGAACTTGTGATCAATAATCTAGATGTTGATGCTCTTGTTGGTATTCCTTTTATAAAAGTAATCGGCATTGCTGTACGATCTTCCGAGCGTCAAGTTCTTTGCGGAAACAACATTGTATACAATCAGTTACAACCTCTAATAGAACCATCTTAACAGCAACAAAGAGCATCATCTTTGTATACATTAGCCTCTTTAACAGTGTGGCCAGTGGACTATCTAGAGGTAGAAATGCCCGAATTCTTACTTTATCATAATGGTCTACTCGCCATAGAACCTAATGTATCAGGATCTTTTGTTACCCTTTCTATTTTTTCAAATTGTTGGAAATATAATTTTATGCATTAAAAATACTAGCAGTGGCCAAGTAACGATTCGTAAGCATTAGCAATTCACTTCTTTGATGTTTGGCAGGTTTATATTCCATCAACAGACACAGTAATTATCATGCCGATAATTACAAACACTAATTCTAGGAGCAACTCCATACATTCTACATTATATTTCTAATAGCAACTCAAGACATTTCACACCATATTCAGAGTTAGTTAATTACAGTAAACCTTGATGGCTTCTTCCCTCAGAGACAGTTCAAGCCTTTCGGGATATCCTTGCAAAACAACGGCATGGTTTTAAGTCCAGTTTCGGAAGGTTAAATGTATATGCTGGATACTTTAAGGCCGAGGTCAACATTGGAACTGTCATGTCACCACAGAGAAAAATTGTCGCCTGCCGCAATATTCTCGTAATCAACTAGAAGTACTTCAAATTAGATTATTCCACATGAGGCCATGAATATATTCAACAAACCTGAAAATTCAGGGGTCATAGCTGAGTAGTCCAACCCCCTCATTTCTTGTTAGGAAAGGATTTGGTGGATTCCGTCTCGTGACTGCCTTCTATGAGCCTGTTTCTGCAAGCTGCGACCCTCCTTGATGCCAAATGTTGATTCAATACTACGGAAAATTGGCCAGTGGAAGTGCCTTGGTGTGATAGATCTTACAAATGTATTCTATCAAATTCCTCTTGCCAAAAGTTTCATGAAATACAGTGGAGTTGTCACTCTCCATTCAGAGGCACCGGAGTATACAACCTTTTAGGCATTGAAATGCCCGGATGTAAATCATATACATTACTAATTTTGACGCGCATTTCGACAAATTATGTCTCTTCAGTGATGCTCATGCCGAAACGTTGGAAATCCGATAAGTATAAATAAAAAAGACTTTGAAAAGCTGAAAAAAGGAACCAAAAACTGGAGCCAAATACGTCTAAGGATCAGAGCTATGCGTGAGGGAGATAATCCTTAATTTTGAAAAAAAAATCTTTATTTTACTACAGCAATTAAATATATATATACATGTATTTTCAAGCAAGTATCGAAGTACTTAGCTATTGGGCTGTAGAGACTCGGGGACTAACAGACCACCAGCAAAGGCCTCGACCCAGGGGTCATAAAGTAAATCATCTGAGACAGCTTAAGAAGAGCTCACATACCCTGTTTTAGTCGACCTACTCGAAGGTGTGGTCATCAAGCTTGCAGGTGTTCATTACTGTGGACCAGACACACCGAATCGGTTCCTCGATAATTTTAGCAGGATTCTTGCAGTTTTGAATAAATTCAATCTAAAATCAGCCTAAAAACAGTTTTAGCGCTCTACATAACAACAGTCTTGGTATGGATTTGGCAACAAGGTCCCTTAGCGCTATCCCCACTGTACAGCTTCTTGATCATGAAATGTCCTATAAGGTAAAATCCATGCTTAGCTTTCAACATGCCTGTAAAGTTTTGTCACGAGTAATACCAAGCTCCTGATTGTTACCTCCACAGGAGGAAAGCATTGCAGGTTTCAAACCAAAGACACTATTTCGTGGTCTGATGATATAATTCATGCTTTTCTTCTAGCCCAACAAGCCGTGAAGGCTACTTAAACTATTCGTATACCATACTGGTATCGGTGTCTCTCTGTATGTTTCACCAGGTAACAACAAAATACTTCTCGCGGGATTCTTCAGTGATATAAATTCTCAAAACTTTTCAAACAACAATGCCACTAATCCATATTACTACGCTTTATACAATTCCTTATGAAATATTAAAGAGCAGGCTTCTTGAGATCAAAGAAAACTCCTTTCTTAATTAAAAAAACCTCGGTAAATTTTCACATCTAGTGATAGTCGTCTACAAAATTACTTCGTAAATATTATTTTAAATTCTACATACATGCCATCTGACCTTGATATTTACGAAGATACTGGATATTTGAAAATTTTTGTGTTGTCTTTGGAGACCAGGTCTTGGAATTTCGATGGACACTAATTGTACTTTTTATTAGCCGGCCCATTTTTATATTCCTTTGAAGCAAAATTTATTCAAAAACTTTTATTTGAGAAAACGAAAACACTCACTGTGATCTTCAACGCGACATTCAGATATACTGACGACGTTTTATAACTAACTGTAGTTACTTCCAGTCATGTATCCCAGTGAACTCGAAATAAAAGAAACCAAAGAGTCCGCCACATCTGTTTAATATTTGGATGTTTTACTGACTTTAGAGGATAAGGGCCATCTAACAACTAAGTTGTATGACAAAAGAGTTGACATGAACATGACCTTGTGGCAGAGAGAAATATTACTATGCGCCTCCTCTTGTCGAAAAGATAAGGGAAAAATTCTGTATTGCAGGGTTTTTAGCGGGCGTTAAATTTGGCGTTTTGCTTGCTTTAATCTATACCAATAATTTTGGAGGAAATGTGTTTGGCGGTGGACACACAGTTCCATGAGGTTGTAAAAAATACAAAGCCCACATCTTTTATATGAGTTTTCATTGCATTCTCTATACGTTTGAATACCGATTTAGGCAAGAGTTGAGTAAACACAAGACCAGATGAAAGATATTTTGTTTGAAATAGACTGATCAAAGTTATTTTTCATGTATTCAGTACTTGTACGCAGGTGTATAAATTTATCAAGTTGCTTCAAAACCGCTAAATTAGCCAAAGTTAGCACTCTTTAAAAATCCCTGCTTTACCGTTTTTTAGGCATAGAATAAATTCGAAAAAAAAATATTTATAGTGTTCATTTTTTGTGCTATGTATGAAATAAAACAGTATTTAATAAAACTGATAACTCTTTAGTAATTGTGGAGTAATTCATGACTTCAATGGTATTAATTCGACGTAAGTTGCGTGTGAGACACTATAATATGCGTTTTGCAATGCGTGAAGGACACCATAAAACATCTATCAAATATAAACTATGTTACATGTACACCAAATACTCTGCAGATTAAATACCGACGGGAAGATGTTTTCAATTTAATATTATGAAACTCCTGTGACTTCACAAAGATGAATCATCCTGGTCCTCTTTAGATAAAATGTATTTAAACATCATACTTTCAGTAAAACGCTTGTTCATTATCCGACGATTGTTTCGTAATTTTTAAGCCTTTTTGTGTACTTAATCATGTTAAGTGACACCATTGAAGTTTCTTTGTATGCATGCCGATATTTGTGTTATGAATTTGTCGAAATCCTGCAAATTGTCTCCCGCGCAAAGAAATATTCATCTATCTTAAGCAGTCAGTAGGATTTTCATTGAAAAATCATCTACTCATGAATAAATCTGTCTTGAGTTTTTTTTTAAACGATAAAAAGAATCAGTATTTTATCTCTATCCGAAGGGCTTCTAGTTGTCCATTCATTGTTATTCTTTCTGGAAATACTTAATAAATTAGTCATTTCTGCTATTAAAATCACAAAACTTATCAAAACTCAATACCACCAAAACATTTGACTTTTCATCGTTTTACACAACCATTCTTTAATGATGAATCACGGAGCAGGCTCTTAGACATCACGGACAACCGATTCTTAATAAAAAGGGATGGATTATACAAGTACTTTGAAATTGATATCAAAAAGACGCCGGAGTTCCTCATTGACAACATCTATGTAGTCTTCGAAGATCAGGTCCTCCAACAATCTGTTGGATTTCGATGGGCACTGATCGTGCTCCTTTATTTGCTGACCTGTTTTTTTTATATATAATCTTACGAAGCAGATTTTTTTTTTGGAAAAACTTCTATAT
Source organism: Saccostrea echinata (assembly GCF_033153115.1). NCBI lineage: Eukaryota > Metazoa > Mollusca > Bivalvia > Ostreida > Ostreidae > Saccostrea > Saccostrea echinata. The sequence continues at coordinate 5,335,766 of NW_026889809.1, forward strand.
AAGAGAACGCTTGCTGTGGCCTTCAATGTAGCAAAGAAATATGTGGACGTTTACATTTTATCAACTAACAATATTTATTTTTCTTTCATATAGTATCAAAGTGGCCTCTAATATTTAGGTGTCAGCTGGTTCTTAATGAAAATAAACGCTTATGCATATTTATTACAAGTAAAAGTATTACATTCCTAATTTCTAAAGAAAGTTGTGGTATATTGCTGTTATCCTGGTCCATTATTCCGTCCGTCAGTCACACTATATTCTTCCTAAAATTTCTCTTACAGAACCCATCTTTTGGAATATAATTGGGAAGGTCCTCTAGACTCGCAGTAAGGTTTGTTTTCATTATTCATCCGGGATCTGTATGGGGTCAACAAATTACGTTTTTCTACAAAAACCTGGTTCCCAGGAACTCATCTTACATTTTAGGAACCAGTAAAATCATCTTTTGCAATGTGACATGTGGTGTCCTATTGATATGCAATGAGGTTTCAGAATTGTTCTTTTCATCTTGGATGGAAAAAATGATGTTTATGTCTAAAAGAAAAGGTTACCGGAACTCAACTTGCATTTTACACAGTAGCCAAATCAACTTTGGAAAATTGTTTGTAATTTGATTTATTGTATGTTGCCAAATGTTCTATTCGAAAATGTTTCACTTGGATAGAGAAGTCACATGCTTTTACGTGAAGTGCCACATATTTTGACATATGTATGATTCTTAAGACCGTAGCAGTCAGGAATCTTTATCGTTGCAACACGTACCCTGACACGGAACATCGAATTTTAAGGTCTCATCCTAAGGACTCGTGACTTTCAAAGGAGCAGTCACTATCTATGTTAAACGTCTTAAGTTTGACGTGGGAACGAGAATCGACCCCCCCCCCCCCCCACAAAGCGAGCGCCCTACAACAAGCTCGAGGCAATTGCGACTGATTGTGTCTTATAGGTGTGCTATAAGGTTTCGGAATTTTTCATTTTCATTCTTGAAATCAAGTTTTTTTTTGTTCAAAAAACTTCGTTAGTACCCAAAACTCCTATTCCATTTCAAGCAGTGCCCAAATCTTTTAAAACTTGATTGATGGTGTCCTGAAGAAGTACTAAGGTATCAGAATTGTCATTTTTGTTTAATCATGGCGGGGAAGACCCATTAGCACTTGACCAACATGGTTTTCAATACATCGTGTCATATGCAACAAGAATATATTTGGGTTAAGAATTTTTTATCTCAACCGATTTATAGATATTTCAATAATTATAAAATGAAAGTGTTCGGGACGACCCTAGGGCATTTGCTCAACAGTATTCTCAATGCATCTTGATATATGCAGCAAAAATAAAACTTATTAAGGTCAAGATCTAGTAAATGAGTTTAGACTGTCTTTTTGGTGCTAGATCCATTATGACGTCATAATTGATTTAAAATTAATTTTTCCCGTACTTTGTGGCTATAATACCTTCATCACCTGCATACGGGGTATATATATCTCTCAGTTGATTCGATACGCAAGAGCATGCTCTACGTATGTACAATTTCTAAAACGAGGTAAATTATTGACAAATAAGTTGATGAAACAAGAATATCAGCTGTCTCGTTTAAAGTCATCATTTCGTAAGTTCTATGGTCGATACAATGACCTTGTCAGCAAATACAATTTATCATTGAGTCAAATGCTGACTGACGTTTTTCACACTAATTGTTAGGCCATTATTTACACACTGAATTGTCGACGGATTTTTCCGTTATTTCCCGATCATGACAAGGAGCACACGGCGGGTGTGACCGGTCGGCAGGGGATGCTCACTCCTCCATGGCACCTGATCCCACCTCTGATGTTTGGAGGTCCGTGTTTGCTCTGCTCCTATTTTGTATTGATTAATGGACTTTTGAGTTTGAATACTGTTCGTTATTCATATATTTCATAGAATTATGTAGAAAATGAAACATTTTCATGGAATTCAATTTGAAATCATGTCAAAATTAACCCCGATACCTATATTCAAGTTAATATCATTTTAAAGAAGAGGTCAAGAAGATATGAAAAACTGTTTTTTGAGAGACTGTAGGCAATATTGATACATTTTCTTTTTCTGAGAAGGAAAAAACTCCCATAGTTCTACCTGACTTCCTTCATTTTTTATTGAAAATAACAGTTTAAAGTACCTTTTTTCGTTGAGTTTACCGAAAAATTATGCATCGAAACATCAAATGTCGCCAAGTTATATTTGTAAAATCATTGAAAGAACTTGTTTCTCAAACTTGAGAAATCTGAAGGCACCTTTCATTTACTAGATCTTGACCTTAAGGTGTAAAGAATTCAACCGTTTTAAAGACATTTGAAGAATTATAAAATGACGGGGATGGGAAAGACCCATGGGCATTTGCAAAACATAATACTTAATGCATCTTAACATGTACAGCAAGAATATATATAGGTAAGTATTCTGTTTGGCAAGTTCCCAAAGGTCATCCCCACCCCTTTGATTTGTAATTTTTTAAAATCTTTAAAATGATTGAGATCCCCATCCCGTAATCATGTATATTTTGCAGGACAGGTCAAGATGCATTAAGTATTCTGTTTGAAAAGTGCCCATGGGTCGTGTCCCCCCAATTTTATGATTGTTGTAATGTCTTTAAAACGGTTGAGGGTCTCATCCCTAAACCAATATAACATGTTAACATGATAGGAAAAAAACATGCGTCTACCAAATAGAGTTTTTACCTGTAGATAAAATAAGTATGAGGAAAATTTGTCGCACATGTCACAATCAATGTAAACCTGTTTTTTTTTTTTTATTTCTGTTTTCTTCCCTTCTCAATCATGATTGTGTGTGGGTTTTTTTTGTTTTTGTTGTTGTGTTGTTTTTTTTGTTTGTTTTTTTTTTTTTTTGTTTTTGTTTTAAATGCCATATACCTAAATAAATCATGGATTATTATTAACGTTATCAAAACAGACGATTTTAAGTAAACAGTTACTTACCTTAATGAACGGGTATTCTGTTTTTTAGATTAATTTCGTGGACTTCTAAATATCTTAGTTGCAATTTTAATAATCATATTTATCCTTTATATTCCAATATATATAAAGCACAACTATACATGCAGTTTTTGAATTTTCTTTACAATTTCAATCATAAAATATATCTTCTAAATGAAATTGTTCGTGAATGTCCCTCGAACATTAGCATTTTTGGCTATACTTTACTGCTGATCTTTGAAAATATTTCCATATTTTAGATATTTGGGGCGGCATATTGTGCAATCTTGTACTACTGACTAATTCAAATTAAAATGGGGCTATTATATTCATGTCTTCAAAGTTTGTTTACCCCTTGGTATTCAGAGCCATCAACTAAATAAATAAGGAAAACTAAATCAAAAAATTGATTTGTGAAACGCTTGATCGAATCTGACGGTAAATAATGATAAAATGAATTTGAGAGATTTCTTACTAAACATTTATAATAATAAACATTTTTTTCGTTTTACTTTGAAAAATGTCTTTATTTCCGAATAACCGAGAGACAGTTTTACTAACTGATATTCGTTTTAACATCGTTCGAATGTTAACGGATTATTCCGGAACTTAATCATACTAGTTATAACCTTTATAAATATGACAAAAGTTATATTGCATATGATTTTTTTTTTATTTAAGTCTGTTCTATAACCAATGTTCTGATATGCAGAATGACATAAAATTGGAGATTTAATTCTATCATACATTGGGACTTTCACTGGTTTGAAAATTGATCATTTTCTCTAGCGTTTAGGAAGAATGATTAATTAAAACCATTTTCAATGAAGCAAGTATTACTTTAAAATATTGCTTTGACGTCATTCCTTTGTTCCTACAGACTACAAAATCACCTTTGTCAGCCCGATATTAGTGCGTAACAGTCAGATATTTTTATCAATATGATATTAATTGAATATCAGACCGTCTCAATACTGGAATTCTTCAAAAACCAACAATTAACTGAACAGAATGAAAAGAAAAGGAGATTATTAAACAAATTCAACTCACATATGAATAAAGAACATTACATGTGTTAGATATGAAGATAATAAATAGACATCATGCTCAGAAGTCCAATTGAACAAAACAGACTAAGAGCAGAGCAAATACAGACCTCTGAAAACTTCAGAGATTGGATAAGATAAGGTGCCATGGAGGAGTAAGCATCCCCTGTCGACGAGTCCTTTGTCTTAATAAGGTAAATAGAGTAACCCGTAGAGAATTCAGTATGAAGATAATTGCCTAACGATTTTTTATCATCTCCGCCAATATGCAGCTTAACAACAGATTTTTGCAAGCAATGTCATTGTGTCAATTACAGAATTTGCAAAATGTTGTCTTTAAACAAGATTGTTGATGTGGATACTCAAAAACTCCAAAGAACGATTAGGAAATTTAAAATCACAAAGTTTTTCAAAAGTCGGTAAAAGCAAAACGTAAGTCTTTTCTACACTTATAGAGCCATTTGTTAATAAAAATTAAAAACTTGTCGTTTTATATTATATACAATTGTTTATTCAATAAAAATGGAACTCGGAAATTTTCAAATCTTGTGATTCGTCTTCAACAAAATTTGTTTAATAAAAAAAAATACCTCTGATTCTACATATAAGTACTCCGAAGTTTATATTTAAAGCATGCTGGAGTTCTTCATTGACAACATTTATTAAGTCTTCGGAGACAAGGTCTTCCAATAAATTATTGGAATTCCAATGGGCTCTAATTTTGCTTCTTTATAATCCGACCTGTTTTTATATTCCTATATAAGCATCATTTTCAGAAGAAGAAAACACTTACTGTGGCCTTCAACTCGGCATTCAGATATATTGACAACGTCTTGTCAATAAACAATCTTAAAAGTAGTGCATCATGTGATTGATCAACTATAAAATTACTTTGTTGAAAATCTCTCTGATTTTACACACAAGTACTCTAAAGTTGAAAAAAAGGATGCTTGAGTTTTTAATTAACAAAATTCATGTAGTTCTTGGAGACCAGGAGTTCCAACAAACTCTTAGAATTACGATGGGCACTACTTGTGCTTCTTTATTAGCCGACCTTTTTTTTTATTTCTATGAAGCAGAATTTACCTTAAAACTTCTACACGAGAAGAAAAAACACTTGTGTCTTTCAACTCGACATTCAAATATATCGACGATGTTTCATCAATTAACAATAGTTACTTTCATTCATATGTCGACTTCGATATATCCCATTGAACTCAATATAATATAAGATACAAAAGAGTCTGCCTCATCTATTTTCATATTTGGATGTCTTACTGACTACAGAAGATAAGGACAACTAACAACTAATTTGTATGATAAAAGTGATTACTTCAGCACCCATCGTCTACTTTCCTTATCTATGCTATCACCGTCATATGGTGTTTACGTCTCCCAATTGATCGTGTCCATTAGTACTATCAATTTTTAAACCGAAAGAGGCTACCGATACATAAGTTGATGGTACAGAGATTTCAACAACCTCGTTTGAAGTCAGCATTTCGTAAATGCAATTGTCGTTTTAATGAGCTTGCTAGCAAATATAACCTATGATTTCGTCATACTTTGACTGACGTGTTTCTGACCAATTGTTAGATCTTTGTTTTATAGTAAATTTTAATATGGAATATTCCGTCTACCTGATCAATGCATAGGGCTCACGGTGGATATGACCGGTCAACGGAGGATGCTTACTCCTCCTAGACACCTGATCCCAACTCTGGAATTTCGGGAGGTCCGTGTTTTATGCCCTGTTCACAGATTTGTATTGTTTGTAGATTTTTTTTTAGATTGATCAATGTTCGTAATCTTTTTTTTCTTTTTCATTGATATCATGTATTACCTGCTTATTTGTTAGTATCTTGTCTCGGCTTAGAAATTGTTCATACGTGCAACATTGCAGTACAGTTAAGGTGCGCAATGGAAATATTTTTGTGATTAAAAATATACTCTTAATCAGAATGGCAATTCTTTTGAGTTCTTTATTTACATTGGACTAATGTAATTATGGTTATTAACTACATATTGAGGACGATAAGATTATATATTTAGACTTATCAAGTGATGCGGTAGTCAGTTGATTTTAGCACATATATTTGCAGTATTGAGGACACCTATAAATTTTACTACTGCAAGGGCATAACCTAGTTAAAATTCTAACTTTAGTGTATGAATATTTTTACAAGCATTTTCGTTTCTATAAAGTGCTGCGATCCTATATAGATTCTGCTATTTCATTGTTAAAATAATATTTGTATGACCGCATGCTGGTCAACGGCATTGAATATAGATATAATTAATTCTTTTTCAAAATTTCACCAGGATCACGGCACTTTTCAGATACCTTAATTATACCTCTAGAGTTTATTTGTAAAAACTTACAGTAACTATGATCCATTAAGCGTATGCCTTTGCACTAGACCGATTTATTAAGACCCTTTAGTTACATTAACCCCCGATGTACTTGCATACAAATATAGAGCAGTATCAATTAAATAGGAAATGTACGGAAAACACATGAATATAATCATAAATCATAAAGAAGACATTACATCCAAGTTAATGGCCTCTTTAATATTAATCTGCAAATAATATTTTATTTGATTATACAATACATTTTTCGTTGTGAAAATATTATTTGAACTGCCTCTCACTACACACAAACTGCGTCAAGTTTTTCGATATAACGTCAGATCGACAAGTGCATCGCGATCAATGACTTGTTTACACCTTGTCATGTTATAGTAAGTTTTAATGTATTTTGATAGTTTCTTACAGTTTGAAATAGCAACATTTCATTTTGTTGTATTTTAAAGAATTTATTCTGTCACAGATAAATTAATATTTCCAGTACAAATTAGGCTCCGCCCCCTTTTTGAAGCCTTAACTGTGCTACGATGTTTTTGAGTATTAAATCTCAAACTCAGATAGCATTCAGTCACGTAAGTGACTTCGGTGATGGAAAAGGGTATTTAAAACAATTTTTTAAAGAATTCAATCTTAACTAATAGCTGCAATTAGCTTTCAGTTATATAAAACAAAAAAAAGAGATATAATCTCAAATCTGTCTCATAACGAAATAGCTGATTAGAGCTAATGCGACATTGCAATGACAGAAAGATATTATATTCTAGACAATGTTCTACAACTGGGAATATGAGATGATTGGATAATATATCACGAACATCAAGGGAAATATATGTAAGTTTTTAAGGGGGAAATACACAAATAATATTGAAAAACAAAAAAGAGGAAAAGTAACAGTATGTTTGATTGTAACGGTGGCATTAAGCTGACATTAATTCATTTGAAAAATTTACCTTTTGTACGTCGAAGCAACTTGAATTATTACATTATCAAAGCAAATCATTCGTGTTTGGACTAATGAAAAGTAACTAAAAAGAACCACAGAGACACGTTTTGAATAAATGACTATTGCTAGGATATGAAACTTGTTTTCAATTAAAGTTTCTAACAAGAAAAAATGAGGATATCAAACAGTAATAAAGCCCAAGAGTCCATTGAAACAATGCGAATTTCGCTCGATCGCCAAATAAGTAAATAATGATCCTGAAGAAGAAGAGTATAATGTGATTATATGGCTTAAAAAGCATATTATGAACACAACCGTCACGAGCCACATTGCTCATTAGGATAATATTGCTCGACTGACGTATTAATACCTATCAAACCTTATTTTTTGCCACCAATGAATCCGGGAGCCGTGATTCTAATAAATCTTCAATATATAATATATTGATTTTTCCATATTGTATGGACAAATTGCGGTAATTGAAAGATTTCCTCGAGTTTCCCTCTAGACAGGGATAAGCCTTGTCATCCGTCTTTCATGGTAATGTTATTCATTTAACGGTATATGATGATACAACAAAAATGAAATCCTGGATTGATAAATATATTTTTAGATCTATTTTGGCTGTATATGATTCTAATCTCAAATTTTCAAAATATTAAGAAATACTTAACTTGCTATAATGTTCAAAAATTTTACATTTCTTCAATCATCCTATCCTATAAAATGAAATACGTAAAGATAACGAACAGTGAAATGATCGATCTCAAAAAAACCTACAATATTCAAATTTGTGAACAGGGCATAAAATAAGGACACTTGCAAATCCAGAGGTAGAATTAGCTGCTTACAACTTTGTGTTTTTAAAAGCGCTATCAAATAGTGATCAAAGCAATATTTCTTATCAATTACAAGGCCCTTGTTTTTATAACAAAGGACAGGGTATTGTAACAGCAGAATTCTGTCCCTTATTTGATATACAAAAAAAAACGAAGTTTAAACTGTGATAGTTTGCAGTTAAGAACTTTAAATGATGCTTGTTTGAAAGCCAGCAAAAATTATGATTCAAAGCATACACGGAGGCCACAAAAGTGCGACATTTTACCGAAGTTCCTCAATCCTGGTGGAATAACGTCAAATTTGAGATACTTTTCACTTCGGAAAACATAAAGCAATCAGCCTTTGAAGTTTCAAAAAGATTTACAGGATGAACCTGCACCTTTCAGTCAACTGAATAGTCATGTAAAGGGTCTAGAAAGCTCACTGATTATTTAATTGGCTGGCAAGTTACTGAGAAGGATGATATAAAAGAATTACCACTTTTCGTCTGTTTCCATGGCAACAATTTTTATTTTGTAGATTTTAAATTTTTATTACACAACTACAGTTGGTTATGATCAATTCTTTAAAGTAACATCAAAATTTTCCAGACCATCTACGAGAAAATACTCGGATAAAGTAATTAGTCGAGCGATAACAATATGTTAATCCGACCATCTTCGGGGTAACATAATATTTTTTCAATGCTGGTTAACAGTATTTTAAACTTAACTATTAAAGTCACCAACTTAAGAAAGCATTTATTTAACTCAATTTCATCAGCAATCATCACTGCTTACTTGTCGTGTGATTTTGTTGACAACTGGAGTATAGTTCTTTCCGTTGGTCAATGATCTCCTATTGAAACTGTTCGTTGACTCCATATGGTTGTCTTGCGAAAGTAGATTAACATTCACATTTATTAATGAAAAGTAATACAAGATAACACTTATCAGCAATTCGCAGTAATATATAAATATCATTTGTAAATGTTTGATAAGACCACTTACAATACCAATATTTCTCGTAAAGATAAAATGAGAATACTTCTACTTAAACGTTATGTTAGCTCCTGTATAGAACTATTAAATTATGTCAATATCTGAATGCAATATGACGGCGAACAAAGGACACTTGCACCTAAGCATTAGAGAATGGTCCCTTTTTCAGTGCCGTTTTAATCCAGAATATATTATCAAATCATTTTCTTTTGGTAATAGTTATACGCTGGTGGATATTTCTAATTTAAAATCATGTTAAACAGCACTAAATCAGCATGGATTTGAAACAATTGGAAATTTTTGAATGCCTTTACATAACCCAAATCCGGAAAAGTCGTACCGAACCTATTTGAATTTCGTCTATTTAAATAAGGGGGAGGAGATATTTAAATCGATACTTGAACTATCGGGTGGTGGATCATCAACGGGTGTGTTTGTCGTGTTATTTTATCTATGAAAAAATCCAATGAAGCTGTCTAGCACTTGCAATGATCAAACTAAGATTTTTGTGCGATTGCATTTGAAATAATAGAGTAAATATTAACTTAATTTAGTTCCTTTATCAATTTTAAATTACAAAACGATATTTAGGTGTAAAGGGTGAAATGTTTTACTGTACTACCATTTAAGAACAAAATTTGATTTTTTTATTATCAATGTTATTTGAACATGTAAAGCTGAATATGTAAGTAACACTGAGTTAAAAAGCTTTTGCAAATCATTTTCATTTAGCTTTGTAATCATGAGTAACTTTAAATAAATAATTGTTGATTATTAATATTTTTTCAATCTATATTTTAGGAACCCAATTGGAAACAAGCTTTAAAGCTTGAATGGGTTATCCTTATATCAAATGTACATACAAGTAATTTATTGTATTCATATGTACATGCATGTAATTTATTGTATTCATTTATAATTTCGTTATATTATGGCCGGTACCATTGTCTTTCATGAATGTTAAAAATCTTTGACAGTTTTATGCATGATGACATCTTAAAAGACACTAAACTCTCTTTACTCTCCCGTTGTTCTTCAAACCAAATACATACAAACATTTCTAAGCGACAAGATTTTGGTGAATGATATAAAACGTTCGTGGCTATGTTGCACAGTGAGCACCTTTGAGGAATGTTTACTTGGGTAGAACTCACGTGAATTTTTTAAATAATTTATTCCACAGGTGGGTTCAACAAAGGTCACACAGGTAAATTACTCTAGCTTGCTATAAGAAAAATGTTGAACTTTTCACACATCTTTTAAAATATTTAAGTACCAGCATAATGATGTACAACTGTGCTACTTTCACTTAAGTTTTTTTTAAATGTATAATGAGTCTTTCGTCTTTCACAAGTTTGTACAACGTTAGGCTGACTGTAAAGAAAGGCTTTGAAATGAAAGCCCCTCCTTTATTTACTTTATAAAATCACGAATGTCGGCCGACCCCTACCACATGGTATGGCTTTGCTCTTTATATATACATGAATTTCAGCGATAAAATTTGTTGAATCTTATGGTTTAGATTTTAGATATTAAAACTTATGATTTAAGAAGAAAAATTATGCTTAATTTGATTCTTCATCTTTTCACCTTCTGCCGGGGCCCATAAGTTCACTCGTTAATTCAATAGATTATCATACTCTAAAAATCCTTATGAACTTAAAATTCCAGTTATAATGACCTTGTTTGTAATACAACCTAAAGTTGGGTCGTTGTTTGTCTGACGTTTGATACCATTTGTTAGTTCATTGCTTTTATACTAAATTTGATTAAAGAGTACTCATATACCTGATCAATACAAAGGGTTCAATTCGGGTGGGACCGGTCAAGAGGGGACGCTTACTCCTCCTAGGGACCTGATCCCTCCTCTAGTGTTTCTAGGAGCCCGTGCTTTTGTCTTGTTCACGATTCGTTTTGTCTACTGTTTTTATGAGATTGGTCACTTCGTTATCTTTACAATTTACATCATTTACAATAAAACATAATTATCATTAGAATTAAATCGATAGACCACAGTGAGAATATGTCAAAATAATCTATAAGCTGAAAAAATATAACATAATGCTGATATAAGACAACCAGTTATGTGAACAAAATAGTTAGCTATATAGATGAATTGTATGAGTGAAAAGTCAAAACATCTTCACTCCTCCATGGCACCCGATCCTACCTCTAAATTTTGACGTCCGTGTTTTTTTTATCGTTACATTGGACTTTCGAGATTGAATACTGTTTGTTATCTTCTTATTTAATTCCTGTTGGTCTTTGTCTCAATGAAGACAAGCTTAAAGGTACTCTTATTGTAATTCACCTTCAGACAATAGTCCCATATACAAAAAGCGAAATGTGTTGGCATCTACAGTTAAGCTTGGGATAAAACAAATTGAAAATCCTTTAAAGCATAATTTAATTAAAATTAACGAAGCATTTCTTTATGTTCTTATAAATGCTGCATCACATATTTTGTCGAAGGTGTTTATTTTTCAATTTTCTTTTTTGTCGAAAATGATTGTGGTCACCCCCATTCCTCATTCTTATAATCTTCTGTTCTTGTTATTTATTTATTTATTTATTTATCTATTATGTTTTGTTGATAAATTTATTTGGAGGCGTTTCCCTTTTAAAATGAAAATTTTGTAAAGATTTTTGTGAACACAAAATAAGAATCTAGAAAAAAAATATATTGTAAAATCTCGTATATATCTTATGAACTCAAAGTTGGTAATTGTTTACAATACTAGTTTGTTTACATTTACTTTTACTATTAAGATCAATTTTGAATCTACCTTTAAGAATAAAAATATTAATGATTACAAATATCAGTAAGTTTTTTTTAAAATACTGGTTATAAACAGGTGACATCTCAAAAGTTCCTTTCTAAATTATTTCTTTTGAAAAACCATATTTTCAAACAGCAATATAATCAAAACTCAATTAAAATCAGTAACAAAATTCCATTCTAAATGTTGGTTACATTTTTGGGGGTCAACATACAGTTTATTGATATTTGTCAGACACTCTTTTACACCGTTCACCTTCAACTGTTTTAACTCTGTCTATACATTTACGACTTTCCTTTCCAGTTCATTGAGTCTCCTTTTAATGAGGTACTAGTAATTTGTTTAGCTTGGTAGAGACTTGCTCTAACTTATCTGACATAACCCGAACAGTCTCCAGAATACTTAATATGCTAAAATTGATTTGCTGATACCCTAGTAAAGACTAGATAGGATTTCCGATTCCTGAGGTCCATAGGGGGTGAATTGAACTATTGGACAATAATTTTGATAGCTTATAGCAGGTAAATGTGCAACAACTGTTATGACAAATACTGTTATTTTCCTTCCTCATTTGTGACTCCATACCATGATTACAAGGGACTGATTACTACTCATGAACTTAATGTTCCTTCTCATCGCTTACTTATTTTCCTTGTTACGCCTAAGGAATTTCATGTGTAGACAAACACACGAGTAAATTTTGTCTAAAATCCAAATAATTTAATGAATAAATATTAGACGAAAATGCCATTAATTTTGTAATTATAAGTGCACAAACCTGAATTTTATCATTCATAAAATTCAACAGAATGAATAAATTCTTTCGAGATTAATAAAAAGATGTATAAAATATGCTTTAAGATATTTATGTATAAAACATTTCATTTTCAGGTGATATAATGTAGATGTTTGATGAAAGTGTTAGATAGCTTCCAAAAATGTGACGGCGTGATATCCCTTGTAATAATTGTTTTCGTACTGAACAAATTGTTCAATTTTTTTTTCTATTTTATGACTCGGGGCTATAAAACAAACAGGTGTCAGCTTCTCCATATTTTGGTGGCATATTTCTGCCTCCTACTTGCAAGATAAATTGTGTTCAGATGCAAGAAAAGTATGTCAACATGCAAGATAATTATGTAGACGTGTAACTTATGTATGCTAACATGCAAGATAATTATGTTAACATGGAAGTAAATAATGTCAACATACGAGATATATATGTTTTCATGCAACTTATTATCTTGCATGTTTACATAAATAAGTTACACGTCTACATAATTATCTTACATAATGACATAAATAAATTGCATGTCAACATAGTTATCTTCATAATTATGTTGCATGTAAATATAAATAAGCCACATGTTGACATAATTATCCTGTATGTTAACATTAATAAGTCGCATGTTAACATAATTCTGTTGGATCTTGTTTGTATATGACGTCGTATACTGGCGTTAGTAAATAAGTTTACCAACATTAAAATTAGATTCTTTAAAGAAATTTGTAACTTGCATGTCAACATAATTATTATGCATGTAGACATAACTATCTTCCACATTGACATAAGTTTCTCGCATGTAAACACAATTTATATTGCATGTAGTGGGCAGAAATATGCCACCATTCCATATGTATATTTTTTAAATATATTTTTTGAACCAAGAGTATGGTCTTAACAACCAACACCCCCTCCCCACTTCCACTTTCCTTGTTGTCTGTCCCCTTAATAGCTTTGAGTCCTAATATTATTTATTATATATGCTTTCTTAGCCGACAACTACAAAGAAAGAATATAGGATTAATAAGGAGAGTAATAATTGGCACAAATGAAGGGCATATATAATTAATGAAAAAATAATTGCAATGAAATCATAAGTAACTCATGTGTCAGTTAAGCTTTATTGCAAAGTATCATGTCAGTTGTATCTGTTACTTTTTTGGCAAACATCTTGTTATTTTTATCTTTTTACTTATTTATTTTTTATTTTTTGTATAATCTTTCAGAGAAAGTGTTCGGGATTTGCATTGAGCTGACTATTCTCGAGACTGTAATTTTCTAAACACTCAGTTTGTATCTACATTGGGTATTTCAATAAAAATAAATTAAGTAAATACTGGTGACAGAGAAGCTTTTACAGTTTATTACAGGGAAATAGGATGTCTCTTATGATATATTTGGAAAAGCTTATTTTACCAAATCTTTTCGATAAACAAGTCCCCCTTCTACGAAAGCCTTTTAGTGACCTTGTAAGCAAATACAACCTATCATTAAGTCAAATGCTGACTGAAGTTTTTCATACTAATTGTTAAGCCATTATTTACATACTTTTGTCATTGGTACCCAGACCTAAAGCAAAAGGTCTTTGCTCATGCCTTTCTTAGTACGTAAAGCTATTTTAGAGGGACACCCAATCCCATGCTTGGTCTAATTCACAAAAATTACAAAAGTTTTCTTCAATAGATTTTGAATTTCTCGAACCTCTATTATTAGTTCCCTACCGGTGAAACCGGAGGGGACTATAGGTTTCCTTCGTCTGTCCCTCCGTCTGTTTGCCCCTCCGTCTGTCTGTCTGTCCCTCTGTCTGTCTGTTAGTCTGTCCCACTTGGTTTTCCGTACCTTTTTTTCTGAGTGCTTGCAGATATTGAGCTAATTTTTGGTATGTGAGTGTATCTTGATGATTTATAGATCAAGTTTGCATTATGTTTTGCTTCAATGATTTTTTTTTATGGAATTAGGCATTTTCAATTTTGAATGGGAACCAGATTACACTTGCACGTCGCGGACTTGTATTGCTAATGCAATACTCTCACGTATGCTTGTTTAAAACAGCATTTAACAAGATGTGTTTGTGAAACACTGATGCCCCCGTATGGCAACTTATAGCAAAGGTTAAACTTTCTCAAATGCAAATCAAATATGTTGCTACCCAAAGTAAGGTCTCGTCTCGAGAAATATACCTGTGAAATATGAAAGCCCTAGTAGCAACCATTGAATAGATATGGAAAAGGTTAAAGTTTTTCAAAAGTAAGTCAAACATGTAGGTCAAGGTCAAATGGTCAAAATTAATGGTGCCCAAGGAGAGGCCTTCTCACAAGAAAGACACATGTGAAATATGAAAGCCGTAGCACAAATCGTTCAAAAGTTATGGCCAAGGTAAAAGTTTTTCAAACTCCAAGGTCAAGGTCAAATTGTCAAAGTTGTTGGTATCCAAAGGAAGGTCTTGTCACAAGGACTACATATGTGAAGTATGAAAGCTGTAGCACTAACCGTTCAAAAAATATGACAATGTTAAAGTTTTTCAAAACTGGATCAAACTCCAAGATCAAGGTAAAAGGGTCAAAGTTGTTGGTATCTAAAGGAAGGTCTTGTTACAAAAATTACATATGTGAAGTATGAAAGCCCTAGCACTAACCATTCAAAAGTAATGGCCAAAGTTAAAGTTTTCCAAAAGTAGGTTAAACTCCAAGGTCAAGGTCAAATGGTCAAAGTTGTTGGTATCCAAAGGAAGGTCTTGTCACAAGAATTACATATATGAAGTATGAAATCCCTAGCACAAACCATTCAAATGTTATGGCCAATGTTAAAGTTTTTGCAAAACTGGATCAAACTCCAAGGTCAAGGTCAAAGGGTCAAAGTAGTTTGCATCCAGATAAATGTCTTTCACAAGTCTTACATATGAGAAATATGAAAGCCCTAGCACCAACCATTCAAAAGTTATGGCCAAGGTTAAGTTTATCAAAAGTAGGTCAAACTCCAAGGTCAAAGGGTCAAAGTAGTTTGTATCAAAAGGAAGGTCTTTTCATAAGAATTATATATGTGAAGTATGAAAGCCCTAGCACTAACCATTCGAAAGTTATGGCCAATGTTAAAATTTTTTGCAAAACTGGTCAACCTCCAAGGTCAAGGTCAAAGGATCAAAGTTGTTTGTATCCAAAATAAGGTCTTGTCACAAGTCTTACATATGTGAAGTATGAAAGCTCTAGCACAAACTGTTCAAAAGTTATGGCCAATGTTAAAGTTTGGTAAACTTTTGCAAAACTGGGTCAAACTCCAAGGTCAAGGTCAAAAGGACAAATATGGTGGTACTCAAAGAAAGGTCTTGTCACAATGAATACACATGTGAAATATGAAAGCCATAGCTCAAACCAATCAAAAGTTATGGGCAATGTTAAAGTTTTTGCGGACAAACAGACAGACAGACAGAAAGACGGACGGACAGAGCAAAAACTATATACCCCCAAATCTTCGATACGGGGGCATAAAAAAGAACGACGGAAAGAGTAAAGCTTTAATATAGAGAAACATCACGTGACCAGAATGTATTACTACGAGATCTTTTTTTCGTAATTACGAGATTAATATCTCTTGATAACGAGATAACTACATTGTACATGTACCTGTGATTTCGAGACAGTGAGAACGTGAATTTATTTTTTGTACTTGATACTAATGAAAAATGGAGATAACATAACGAACAGTATTCAAGCTCAAGGTCCATTCAGACAATACAATTCGGGAGCAGAGCAAACACGACCTCCAAAAACATCAGAGGTTGGATCAGGTGCCATGAAGGAGTAAGCATCCCCTGTCGACCGGTCACATCCGCCGTGTGCTCCTTGTCATGATCGTTAAAAACTGAAAAATCCGTAGACAATTCAAAATCAGATTTGAATTCTTCCTCCGAGGGTACTGAATCTCTTACCCTCCCCAACCACCTCAGTGAAGCAATTTTGTCATTTCGCAGTTCCTGCTAATCTAAATGTCTGTTTTTCTACATTCACGCAGTGTCTGCGTAATCTTTCTCTTCTAACATCAAATTAAAATGAAAGATCATGAACTATTTGTAAAAAAAGATACCAAGTAAACTCGATGTAAAATACATATTTTTTTATAAATATAAGAGAGACCAAAACTAAAACTGGTGTGTACCAAAAATACAGTTCTACTATGCTAAATTTCGTAATAAGAATACTTCATTCAAAGAACGAAGGGGCTTCTGGGTGCTTCGATGACAGGACTCATTGAGTCTAACGGCAGTCCAAGATTCCTTAAAAGATTTATCGCGCCCCCTCCTTATTCTGAAATCTTTCATCTGTCCCTGGCCTCCTTCATAATCTTCCTGCATGATTCGTTATCTAAGAAATAATTGTATAAAGTTTTGGTTTTAAAAAATAATCAATCGGTTTGTTTTCGTTGTAATTTGCATAAACGTTTCCGGCGACAATGCATAAATCACTTGAAAACATATTGATTTATTACATCATAAAACAGAAAACATAAACAAACCCAGACAGTTATTCCTTAATTATATTTACATTATTCTTTGAATATGCTAAAATGTGCAAAAATTTCTTTATTTTGAAATCATAAGAGATAAATTGTTCTGATAATTTTATTCACTTGGTACATTTTCCAGTTAACCAACCAAAATGCTTCTAAGACTATTCATCGTTTATGCAACTCGGTTCTTTAAATACAATTTTTTCTCGCAATTTTACGAGATCTTACCTCGTAATTACGAGATTTTTTTTCTCAAAATTACGAGATAATTTTCTTTTTATAGCGAGATAATTTTCCCGTAATAACGAGATCTTTTCTCAAAATTACGAGATAATTTTCTTTTTATAACGAGATAATTTTCTCGTAATTACGAGATCTTTTCTCGTAATAACGAGATAATATTCTTGTAAATACAATGTATTTTCTTGTAAGAGATATGTCGGGTCATACTTGATACTCATATGTATATTTTACTCCAGGTTTTTAACTTTCGTTTGGGAGAATGTTTCGGGGAAGGGGGTTAATGTACTTAAAAGGGTGGGATATTAATATGCAATTTTTCAACCTTTTTTCAGAGTTCAATACACATGCAACTTATTGTCTGTATCTAATAACTATGGACACTAATTGTGAAACAAGCTTCTATTACAAAAGTTTCATTCCCTCAACAATACAATTTTGTAACAGTCTTAATGAGAATGTTAAAACTCTCCATCATTATGAATCTTCAAAGCAAAGCATAAGATTCGGAGAGCAACAATTCAATCCAGTAAATACTTAAGTTTGGTAATAGCGAAGGAAATGTTTTACATCGTCAGTTTCGAAAAAGCAAGCAAGTTAAATGCACGTTCAAAAAATTATTTTCATCAGTTTACAATCATGTGAACAATGCGGCCTTTGTATTGAAGATACTGAACAATATTTTATATTGTTTGAAATATACGTACATAAAGATAAATTCAATGACCTCAGTGCTGTATTGGAACAGTAAGTAAATTTAAGGTAGTTATCCTCCTGATATTTTTTTTTCTATTTACTCATGTGTGATGCATGATCTTTATCATTGATTACTAGAATACTTTAGTATTACGTGTAAGTAGAACTTCTTGTCTTTGTCTTGGCCTATTATATATGAAGGCAGTATATAAAAGCTTTGCTTGTTTCCCAATTTCATATTCCTTATTGAATTTATTCAATAAATTGTTTTATACAGGCCCATAGGCAGAGAGCAGTTTTATTATTAACATCATCATTGAGGTGGAGGGGATAACAGGAATCTTTAACAAGCAAAAAAAAAAGTCATCGGACATTTTTGGGGGGGGGGGGCACAATAGCAAATAGTTCTGTTTTGTAATGTAAAGTAGATAGTATATACTTGTAAATTTATTGAGGGGGCACAACAGTAATCAAAGATAACGTAAAGGAGCTTTATTTTCCATAGTAAAGTATATACTAGCAATTTTTTTTGGGGGGGGGGCATCCCTGTGTGCCCCCACCCCCGCCTTCTACGGCCTGATTGAAGCCTTTCTTCCATACTACTTAGATTGACTTGCTTTTTTATAAAAGCGCTCCTATTATCGAAAATACTACAAAGATCTATGTATTTTTCATCAACTATCTTTCAAAGTAAATCTAGTTAAATCTAAGTGCCTTGATCAAGGATTTTTATTTTCGAAGTTCAGCATTATCATCTCCACTCAGAGATTCAAATTAAACGTATTTCAGGATTTAAGCTCAGCATTATCATCTCCACTCAGAGATTCAAATTAAACGTATTTCAGAATTTAAGTTCAGCATTATCATTTCCACTCAGAGATTCAAATTAAACATATTTCAGAATTTAAGTAAATTGAAAAGAAGAACGGAGCACAAAAAGCACGTTGCTAATGAACAATAAAAGAAGTAATAGTCTTAAATGATTGGAGCAAACAAACAATGGTGCAATATTATCTCAAGCAGTGTCATCATTTTGGTCAAATATAACCTTAGGATAAATGCACTCAAAAGTAACAACCAGTTCATAAGAATATTGTAAAACTTTAATTATTTTAGATTCATTAAATGAATTTTCTTGACAAAAAAAAATATATAAGCCCAAGTTGATAGTTTTTGACATTTGTTTTCAAACAAAATTTTCTTACTTTTTCCGACAAATGATAATGACTTTCACATCAGTTATTAATTCAAATAATAAGTTCTGGACAATGGTTTATGACAGAAACACTATTTTATACAGACATTTTATTGCTGTAATTTTTTTAATGGTTGGTACTTTTATTGAACAAGGTTCGGATTTAAACGACATTTATTGTAAAGGTACTTACTTTTCGCTTTGAAGAGGCTTGGCGTTCATCTTGTCGTTGAACAGCTTCTCCCGGAATTATTTTTATCCAGATCATATAAGCAATACGGCTGTAAGTCAACGTAAGTACTAATAACGGAATGAAATACTGAAGAAGCATGATGAAAAGACTATACGTTGATCTGAACTTTTCATCCATGTCTTCATAGCATCTTCCCTTCTGGCATATACCTGTTAAGTTTTCGAATGCTATTTTAACCCTCCCTGTAATGGCTGTGGGGATTGGAACTACAAATGCTATAACCCACACTGCTCCAGAAATACACACCGCTCCTTTGTGAGTAAGTTTTGGTCTCAGTGGATAAATGATTGCCGCATACCTATCTGCACTCATTGCAACCAGTGTAAAGGCACTGGCAAACACAGTTACAATCTGGGTATATAGAACAAAGGGACACATAAAGCTCCCGAAAGGCCAGTATGCAAGCATAAGGTTTGGAATGAAAGAGAATGGAACCAAAATAATTGTTTTCATTATATCAGCAACTGCTATGTTGAGCAGAAAAAGATTTGTAACACTCTGAAGCATTTTCTCTGTAACTATGATGTAACATACAACAAAGTTTCCGACAAGAGCAACAACGGTTATTGAAGAGTACAGAATTAAAAATACACATTCTGTGAGTCCTATATTTGAAACGCAGTCGTCTTCAAGAAGAATTTGGCCACTTTGGTTTGACATGTTTGTATTGTCCTCCATTTCGAATTGTAAGTTGTGATCCTCTGAAGCCTGTAATCGTTGCATATGACAACCGGTCTTTTCAGATAGGCTAAGACGCGTATCGCTCTGCGAATGATCGACAAACCTAGCTTGCTTAGCCTTTATATGATACATGAAGTCGATTCAATGTATAGTTTATGCAGGCAATAGAGCATAACTTGCATTGAGAAAAGATTAAATATCGGCATAATTGATATTTTATTTTCAGTTTTACCAACTTAATTCACCAGTATACAGCTGTATGTTACATGTTGTGGAAAAATATATCAATTTCTAAAAATATTTTAGTTCACCCTTCTCCTAGCGTAGGTTTAAACTCTACTAAATGGAGGAAAAGAAAATATCAGTTTTAAACATTTTGTTTTAAAAATGAATACGTTATAATGTGATCCATTTTAAAATTTATGCAAGAGCACGATAGGTTTGCTATTGAGGTCTTTTAGTAATGCATAAATTGGTGAGGTTGAATAGGTTATCACGTGCACATGCTTTCTAACAATACTATCGGCTGTGAATTTCACACTTGATTATATGCCATTCAGCTATACCGTATCTTGAACATTAATTAAGTGATCATATCTATTATTTTTCAAAACATAATGCTGAAAAATAGCATCTGGGTTCAATATGTAGCGTTGTAGAGAAAAACGTAACATTTGTTTTCCTTTTTAGTTTTATTCTTAATCTGTTTCATTGATGATTTTTAATGGTTTGTGAATGGATGATTTACATTTTACTGAAAGATGGTCGAGTGGATTTAGCTTTTAACCTGTAGAAAAGCTAATGCTGCTTAATTACATTTTTTATTCTATACTAAACAATTTTTATGTTTTGAAAATTTGTATTTTACTGAAAATCAAGAGGCCCCTGAGCCTTGAAGGTCACCTTGGAATCAAAATATTCTAAATTCATGATCAACTCAGTCCATCTTGAATTCTGGACTCGGTTAAACTGAACTTTACAGTTTACGATAAACTCAGATCCACATTAATACTTGAGTCATATATTCAGTTTGTTAATTGCTTAGTATTCTGAAATAAATAAAATTATCAAATATCACCAACTAAGCCCATCCAGGGATCGAACCCTGGGCCCAGGTTACGTGAATTTAAAAATTTTGGTAGAGGACTAGCTGTTCACTAAATCAATTCAAACAGTCAGCCTGTTAAGTGTCCATGAGTATAAAGAAGAATATTTTTAAATTTGTTTTATTTTTCAATTTATAACCAACCAGTTTCACAACCAAGCTGCGTATAAGCATCATGCAACCGGTTTGTCTGCGAGATTTCTAGGAGTGTCGAAATTATTTGTTGAATGCATCAATTTTGATGGTTCGGACACCTTCTTCATGCTCCTTTGGTTTTCCCTTAATCTAGAAATACATGTACTACATATTAACATTGGTCGAAACTTGCTCATCATATTTGAAGAAAGGCCCGTAGATCGCGAGGGACCCGGCCCAAACTTTTCTTCTGAGTAAAGTATTTAGCTATAGTAAATTGTTTAGATGCTGGTTAGTTAGCCCCCTCCCCACCCCACACACTTTTTGTTGCTTTAAGGTCGACCATTCTAGGTTTTGCTTGTCAGATTTTTTTTTTTTTTTGGGGGGGGGGGAGGGGGGTCCTCCCTTTTAAATCGATGCTACGTGCCTGGAAGAAGGTGGAAGTGTTGAAAGGTATGCGAATGATGCACGACGTCGGAACGGAACCCATCTGAGTGCCTCAGACAACCTAAATTTTAAAAAGTCTGATTATTTATGTTTTATTAGGAGAAATGCACACTTTAACCCAATTGCAGTAGTTTTAAGTAAAAAAAATATGAAAACTAATTTGATGAATTCTATCAGTGAAAATATAAATTTCTCTAAAGCTACAAACATCTTAAGATTCAACATTTATTCTGAAGTTACAATATTTGTACGTTTGCTTTCAAGTGTTTTAAATCATTATCATGCAAATTTGACAAAATAAAATTAACTTTGACAAAAATAAAATTTTGACAAAACAAAATTAATTAAACCTTCAATAATGGCGATTTAGCTCTCAAAATCACAGTAGGGCTGTACCATCAGTAATGTTGTCCCAGAGATATTTTTTATGATATATGACACTTGTTATACACAGATGGAATTTTATTCTTGTATAAAAAATCAATAAGTTATTCTCGATTTGAACAGATGCAAGTGTACAAGGCACTCTTTATAATATTTAATACCATCTTCCACGCAATGGGTTTCTTTCTCGAGTTTTCCATCAAATTTTGTTAGGACCTTTAGTCTGAAAATATTACATCATAATTTAGATACAGTATATTAAATATTAATATATTAAAAATTCCATAAACACTTTTAATTATAGGTTCTAACCGAACTTAAACAGAATAAAACGGTCAATCATAAATCGTCTAGATGAAGTATTTTTTTAACATCTGTATTTAAAGTTATTCAAGTATTTCTTTTATGTGCATATTCTGTTAATTTCTTGTGTTGGATATTGAATTCTAAGTCACCGGGAATATACATGTAAAACGAGAACATCAGAACTGATATCTATTGATCTCAATTTATTATAATAGTTAACTTGCTAAATTTTTTTCTCTTATATTTTGTGAGATCCATGTATAATAAGTCCAGATTTTTGTTACACATAAAATTGAAATAAAAGGATAAGGGACCCGATGAATTCTCTAAAGGAATATACGCCCTCATAAATTAACACTGCTTTCAAAAAAGAGGGTGAACTAGTATTTGTCGGTAAAAGTTTCAGTAAAATGGAAACTCTGTAATCCAGACATAACTTAATTTTTTTAACTAAAATATTTGTTTTTAAAATACTTGTACATTTTCAAAAAAGCCTTCTGGTTGAATTTCATATTGACTGACTTTAGTTTGTAAATATTTTATATTTTATTGATTTCCTATATTGACAAATGTATAAAGCTGAACTATTTGTGACTATTGTTTGGATGAAATTTTCGATGGGGGACATGATATTATGTAATATGATAAAGTTTAGCATTGCAAGTCATTAAGACTTCAGTTACTGCAACAATCACCAATTATGTAGCTATGTACTCAAGCATCAACTATTATCTCTGTAAACTTTTGATGACATAATATTCTGTATCATTAATTATTTGAGAATTTATAATCTAAAAATACCTTGTGTCATAAAAAATCAATGAAAATTTACCGAGAACACTGTATGGTTTATTTGTGTTTTTATATCATAGGTAGAAACGTTAACATATTCAGAAATTAAATCACATGAAACGTGAATGTAATATTTTAGGTACGTTAATAATAAAACGAAAACTTTTAGCGTGTAGGCCTAGAACAAAAATAATTATGTTAATTGAAAGAGGTAATGAATACATACTACGTAGGAGTATTTCCCAATAAAAGTCATAATGTAGTCAGTATTCTACGCCTACTTCTTTCAGCGGCATCGTTTTTAAACAGTTGCTGAATAGAAATGCATTTTGATAATTGAGGCACTGTAAGTCCTGAGCTCACAAATTCATAATCCTCGCTCCCATAAGAGTATAATGGCAAAGTCCAGCTTTTGTGAAGGAAAACCCCGAATATCTGTGCGATCAAACGGGAAATACTGAGGTGAACAATGGTTCCATGTAATAAAAATTCTGTGAAAGTTCAAGTAAATCTAATTCAATGTTAAAGGAGTTGCAGAGAAGAGATGGATTCCCCAAATATTAAAGAAAAATTGGCAATCTTCAGCTTTTGCTATGCCTACATGTATGGAAAACCCCGAATGTGTATCCAATCGAGACAAAAAAATTGGAGGTGCAAAATGGGTATCTGTAATAAAGCTTCTGTGAGGGTCTCATATTTTATTCAGTTGTACATGAGGAGTTGCAAATAGGAGATGGGTACCTCCAATATTGTAGAAAGGATGGCAAATATGTGTCTGATCAAAGCGAAAAATAAGAGGTGCACAATGACACTACCTTTACAGTCTCATCAAATTTTATTCAGTGATTTAGGAGGCGTTTCGGATAAGATACGGGTACCCCTAAGTGTTACATGTATGGACATATGAAAGGACGTACGGACCTACACCCCAACATGTTATACTCCCATATTTCAAGCGGGGGGTTTAATGTCTTCTTGGCTATTAGAACAGTTGTGGCCAAAGGTCGCTTTATGTCTCTCAGTTTATTTGATATGCAAGTGCATGCTCTACGTATGAGCAATTACTAAAACGAGGCAAGCTATTGACAAACAAGTTAATGAAACACGAATATCAACAGTCTCGTTTAAAGTCATCCATTTGCAAGTTTTATAGTCGATATAATGACCTTGTCATCAAATACAATCTATCATTAAGTCAAATTAATGCTGACTGATCATATTAATTGTTAGGCAATTATTTACACACTGAATTGTATACGGATTTTTCCGTTTTTCCTGATCATGACAAGGAGCAGACGGTGGGTGTGACCAGTCGACAGGGGATGCTAACTTTTCCATGGCACTTGATCCCACTTCTGATGTTTAAGAGGTCCGTGTTTGCTCTGTTCCTGATTTGTATTGTTTGAATGGACTTATGAGCTTGAATACTGTTCGTTATCTCCATATTTCATTCATTGCTAGGCTTTTGAGAACTATTCGCTTTCCTTCGCTTATTATAGAGATCTTACATCATTTCTACAAGTGACATCAGGCAATTGATTTTAGTATTTGACGCCTGTCTAAGAAAATTTACTCATAATAGAGACAAACCAAACTCATTGACTAATGGTGTTTATTCTCTAACGTACATTAATTCTATTTCTACAAAAAGATTCTATCAAGTAAAAACCAGCTTGCATCCAGTGATGAATTGAATCTAAGTATTACATGGTAATATTTTTGGAGAAACAGGGGAGGTTTTCACACATCAATGTGCAGAACACCCTTGATCAGCAAGTAAGTTTATATTTCAACTATTGAATCGGCCCTATGAAAGTCCTACTGAAGGACATTTGGCTCATTGACTTTCCGACGTTGAATGATCCGCCCAAACGGTCTAACATTTTATATCATAGACTACTTTACATAAGTTATCCTTCATTTTAGTTTCTGTTTTAAGTTGGATCTCTACACCAAAGTGGTAAAAGTGATTTTTATGTTGTAGAAATTTCATGTATATTTTTTTAAATTTTCCAAAGCTTCAGACTAGAAGATTCTTACTGAAGAATAATGTTAGAAAACTTGAAATAAGAAAGCTAAAATAATAAATGAAATGTACATAATTTTTATTTGAATCTTAAAAATAAACAACATTTTTTTTTCAGAAAAAAACTGCGGAATAGATTCCCTCAATTTTAAAATAAAAATATTTTTTGATTAGGTAACATGGAAATAATTTCTTTGCATATTTAATAAACGTGCAATGGTATTTTAAAACGATTTAATAATGCCATACTAAACATGTACACCGATTGTATTTTTTGTTTTCAAATAAACTTTTGAAAAGACAAGCAAATATCTAGTAAAAAAAAATCACTGCATCTCTATGATTTAGGAAAGAAATACTTACCGTTATCATCGAATTTGTATATGTAATGCTGCTGATGACATGGCTATTAAATGGTTACAAGCTGGTAAGAAAAGTTTGTATACCAAAATTCCCATTTCATTTTAAATATAATAGTATTTGATACAAAACATCTTATAATCAATGTTGATCAAGCAATTAATAAAATTCCACTTATTTTTAAGAGTTTTTGTGATTTCATGAAGAGTTTCAATTACACAGATTATATCCTTACATGCGGAAGCATACTCTATTTCGAACATAGGGCATCCTCTAAAAGGTTGTTAAGCTACTTTTTTCGTCCAGTTTCTAATTTTACAGATATTTTTGCCAGAAAACATATGCTTACGGAACAAAGCATTAACTTACGCATATATGGAAACGTATGACTATCCTTCTTTCTTTGAGGACCCAACACAAGATAAGAACAAGTTTGACACTACCATATGTTAATGATCAATGATTAAGTATCAGGACAAAGCTTTTAAATTATTTCATCGTCACTTTTCTATTACCAATAATTATATTTTATCTTTTTGCCTTAGAATGAATTTAATTGTATTCGGAGATATTGATGAAACATTTTTGTTTAAAAAAAGTATCTCGACCACGATACCGTCGCTCTGAGAGGATCTTTCACATCAAAGTATGCGTATAGCATGGTGAGGTATACCGGGTGAATTATCGCTCTAGAGTTAATTTGTTCTGGACAGAATCTGCTCACTTTGGACAAAAATGGCAATTCTAATGACAGTCAGACATTATGAAGAGATCTTACTTAAAATCTTTTTTCGACGCTTTCAACGTAGTTTCTAATTTTGGCAGTTATTCCAGTGTTTGGGTCGATTAATCTTGATCGAAGTATAATTAAACCGAGTCCTTTGATTACTGTAATATAAATGAATTTCTTTATGCAGGTAAATCTCCCAATAATAATCAAAACAGCACAAAAGGAAGAAATTCGCCCAACGATGTTTGCTATTCAGAAGAAATGTTTTGTTTAATTTGCTTATTGTAAAACTGCCCATTTTTGATTATATAAGAAAAGGGATAAAGGGGCAAGGACTAAGATTTGAAGTTACTATTTTCAATTTTTTTGGTTTATTATCAGGAATTACAGGTTGCGAGAGCATTTCAAATTGATATATCATAAAATCTTGTTTTAAAATTTTTTTATTTTAAAATTATTAGAAATGCAATTTTTTGGTGTTTTAATGGTCATACGTAGGTGAACTTTTTCGAACTAAGGTTTATCTTTGGTACTTATTTAAGAAAAGAGGGAAAATTGTGGAAAAATTATAAAAGATAAAGCCAGGGGCGTTTTTACTACAGTATATACGTCGTGATGAAATATGATAAAGAAAAGTCGGAATAAACATATGTAAAAGCAAAACAAACCCATCAGTGTTGTCAGTTCGTGTTCAGTGATGTATACAGAGTAAGCAAATCGAACACATCTGGAAAAACGTAAACACTAACGATAAGTAGATAGTAGATCCCCCTGTTTAAAAACACGTGTTTGACGTATTATTTTGAAGATGCCGTTGCCAGTGAGTTTTAAAAAATTGCATGTAAGTTCAATTTATTGACTGATTTTTTTTTAAATGAAAATAGATGTTTTGAACAAAACAATGCAAATGAGTTTATGCCCCTTTAAAGTCTGAAGACATTTCGTCATGATATACTTTAAATATTTATGATTATTTTTATTTTGTGACTTCGAAATTACTTTCACATTGTCTACACAAATCATATATACAAAAAAATTGTTATATTTATAGCAATTCAATTTAATTCCAATGGGATAATACCCTCTGGTATCTCGTACAAAGGCCTGATAATGTACCTATGTCAATCTTTAGAAGTAGATCATTTCCACCACAAATTCTTGGGAAAATTTATTTATTTATACGGAGAAAATGACACAAAACTCAGTATAGAATTTATACTTATTTATTGTGGCGAGTATTGGCCGTGGCACAAGAAAATACAAACATTGTGGGATGCCATTTCAACTGGGCAATCCCACCAAATTCAAACTTCATGTGTGTTTCAAAGTCTAACCGTCCCGGGTTTACCGCGGAGGGTCAGCACACATACAAACTGTTCAAAATCAACATACAAACTGTTCAAAATCAAAGTCATATCTCGAACTTCAAATATCAAGCATATCAACTTCATATATCAAATCTTGTACATAATATATCAAATATCTCAAACTTGATAGATCAAACATCTCAAACTTCAAATATCAAACTTTTTCATATTTCAAAGTTGTACTATATATTACAGCTCTAAAGTATATATCACTGTCACCAAGAGTAAGCTTATTAGCTTAGTTTACACTAGCATTAGCATATCAACAAGGTGACAGTTCAGTACAAGTTTCACACAAATATTCAGTTATCAGTTGACTTGGTGTGCGCAGACGCCACATGGCTGCAAGCTGGCACAGATTGCATCACCCCACACATTGGGGGAAGCAAAAACAAGTCAACTGTTCCACGACCAATACTGCCCAAGACCCCCCTTCCCGCTGGGTACTTACACACGTGTTAATCCTTCAGCAGACTGGGAATAAATTTTGAATTTTCCTCTATTAAGAAAGGTGCTATAACACATTAAGTAATCAAAACTTGCCAATGAAATATGTGGAGCAGAGCAAACATGTGCACAGACCTCTAAAACACAGAGGTGGGATCAGGTGCCATGGAGGAGTGAGCATCCTCTGCCGACCGGTCACACCCGCCGTGTGCTTCTTGTCATGACCGGGATATAACAGGAAAATCTATTCCCTATATGCTTAATAAAGCTTTGGTCTTGTAGAAAGAAACTTCCCTACTATATCCTGCTTCACAGATGTATATGCCACCTTGCAATGCATTTACATAAAGTTTACCATTGCTTGTTAATTTTGTTTTGAATTGTCTATTAGCCAAGACAAGTTTTATATACATGGTTGTAACTAATCAAAACAAATATCTGGAGATTTATAACCAAATAGGGGGAGTTTCATTCATTATCATTACATATAGCATAATTCTCAATCCATGAAAATTGCTAGGAAAGCCAATGCATATGCTGCTATTTGATGAATCAAGTTTCATGTCACCGAGAATTCACTCTCTTATTAGCAATTTTAAGTAGAGCTATTTGAAATCCTTAATCACATTTCAAAAACTCCAGTTTCAAGGTTGAATCTCACTATATTCCTATTGATACCTAAATATGCAAGTTCCTCGGGAGATTCCCAACCCAAATATAGATTACACAATTATAAGAATATATCACACTACTTAGTTATGGTTACCAATGGTTGTAGAACTGTTAATTATAATAATATTGATATTTTGAAAATATATATTGGTCTTAATGATATTCCTAGAAAAAGATACATTACCTGATACATGTAACAAGTTTATTCAAATTTATACTTACCAATAACCAGTTTAGCTGCAATGAAGATATCTGGCACGTTGACAGTGCCAATTTGAACCTGTGATTTTTAGGCTGCAATTTTATTACAGATGCTTGCAATACTAGTATACTCAACTAATCATATTTATGTGTTAATTCCTTTACCTCTGATAAAGTCTTTCAATAAACATTATTAATGCCTGTGACACAGGTATGTGCATCAGAACTCTATACAGCTCTGCATGACCATATTGTTCCAGTGTAGTACAAAATGCATAGCAAAGTATAAAATTCTTTTAGGTATAGATATTTGATTATTAATGACACCAATTGGAGATATATTTTCATATGCAATGAGCCTGAGTATAACTAGTACTGCTATCAGTATGGACTTGATCCAAAAAGGAAATTATATTTTTCTGGTGTTCTGATTAAAAACAAAACCGAACTCATTTTGTAAACCAAATGTACATCCTGAAGTCTTAGAATCAGCATTATATACATGTACAAAATTACAAAATATAAGCACCCTGTTAGGAGTTTTCAGATCCAAACACATTAAAATGTAAGCCCAATGCCCGAAGTCAAAAAATCAGCATTATCTGTATAAAATTACAAAATATAAGCATCCTTCTAGGACTCTTCTGAGAAATAGTTGCTACATTATGAAGAATTTAAGGTACATGTACTTTACAAAGTTTTTCTTTGGGTCAATTTTGATGTCTAAAGACAACTAAATATAGTTAAAATAAGACCCTATATTCATTTTGCAACATACAATCTGATGAATGTTCTCTATAAGTTTTAATTGCTTTACAGAAGTAATTGTAATATTAACTTTGGTATTTGGAACACTGATATCATAAATAAAATGGTTACTTCAGATTGACACCTACTCCTCAAGCATTCTAATATTGACATCTCAAATATCCGACATCTCAATTGAAGTTATTTCTTGTCCAATAAGTTCAATACAATGAGGTTTGACTGTATTTACTTTTTTGATTTAATAATTGGTCATTAAGATATACATGTATTCATTAATTTAATAAGTGATCACAAAACATTCTTGTACAAGATGTTGCAATTTCCAACCTTTCATTTGCACTCTACAGGATCATTACAAAGATATCCTAATTCCAGTAATAGAAAATGGATGTTAATATAAAAATATTTGCATATTCCTTTTCATTCAAACTTAATCAATATGAGATTGATAATTTATGTGGTTTAACAATGGTAAATCCCCCCTTTTTGTATTACAAGATCATTTCATTTTTAATAGCTAGCAAATAGAATCCTCGACGAGAGCACCTAAAGATACGAGACTTGAGAGAGGCCTTTTCTAGAGGTTTACTGCTCCCAGACCCCACACAATTAAGATCCCCCCATTTCAAGTCATATATATTGAGTTGGAAGCTCAACTCGAGTGTAAATCTGTAACAACTTGTGATATGGAGCATTTAAATAAATATAACAATACTCTTCTCTGGGCAAGATAGGTGGTTTCATTCTCCCTTTTATTTAAATTCATTACACACTAGAGATATGATAAGGAGTGTTTGCTTACAGATTTTATTTATTTATTTATTTTTATAATCTAGTGCTCTAACTTTAATTACAAATTCTTTCATGAAACAAGAATGTTAGGGCTTTCTTTGGTTCTGATGCTTTCATAAATTGATTGTTTCTCCAAACAAATCATTGTTGAGTCTGAGCCATGTTGTAAGTAGTGCCTAATAGTTGGATTTGAAAGATTCACCAAGTTCTACTTTACAATTACACAGAACATTGTATCTGTTATATTTCATACTACCTGAATTTACACAAAAACTAAACTTAATCCTCTCACAAATAGAAACCTAATATAAATGTATAATAGGTCCAGAACATTCTACTAATATAACCGGACAAATGGCAAAGTTAAGGCTGCTGTACAATGTGCACCTAACAATAGCATCTATGCACAATCTATTGAATTATTTTGACCTTAGTTTTGAACAATTCCAGGCAAATATAAGTCTTTTGTCCTTATTTTGAGAGAATTCTATGGTAAAAATAAAATATTATTTGAATGTATTTTTTGAAAGATTATTTTATTGTGACATAATTTTGTAGGATTTACTGGTAGTTATATTTATATACATTTTGTTTTCAGCTTGAATTTCCGGTGCTTTTGTTTGAAACTTACTAGTTTTTTCCTTAGTAAGCCCCCCCCCCCCTTCTTTAAAAATAGAAATAAATTCTAAATTTTAGAAGCAAAATCTATACACTGCATAAGCAGACTATTGCTTATATTTTTGTCTCATTTTACAATGGCAAAGATTAATCAAGTATAAACATTCACCGATTTATGTATTTCAAAGGTGTTGGATGTACCTGATATATTGGATTGTGATGATACGTATATTCAGTGTCTGGTTTTCCAACTGGGTACAGCCCACTAATTGTTTTCCCATAGGCTGCAATGTTAACGTTTCTTCACATAGCAATGTCCCTAATTTTCGTTCAGCATTGAGTGACCCCTCAAATCAAAGCACATCAAGTTGTCTTTCCTTGCTTAAAATCTCGAGATGGCATGTCAGATTCGTTTTCCGGCAAAATGCGTCTGTCTGCGTTAACCTCCAACTGGTTCACAGATTATATGCTTTTCTTTTCTTTGACTTATATTTTGACCCATCCTCACTGTGTCCACAAAAAAGGTCCGACCGAGTTTCCATACTGTTGTTCCCCTATTCTGGGTTTGCATTTTCCGATTTCGACGCAGTATGAAACAAAAAGACAATAATTAATGTTGATAACCAATATTTGATCATTTAATATCAATACAATGGTAAATTAATTATTTTTTGGCATAACCGCGTGTGCGTCGTCTGCTGCGTAAAAATTTTGAATCCAACATCATCCGCCTTATTTAATAAACATCAACAGTAATAAAAGCTTTAAAATGGTTGAAAAACAATACATAAATGGAAAATTATACGATTTTTTAAAATTACAAAGCAAAAATTAGATGTATTTTTTGCAAGCATTTGTTATGCGTCTTTACCTTTGAAAGGTTCAGCAGAAAGGAATGTGAAGAACAAACCCGACCATTTATATAGATACTTGCTGTGTCATCCAAGCCCGACTCTTAAAAGCCAATGTATAAGGGACCTATATACTAGTATATAGGTCCCTGCAAATATACTTTTCTCGTAAAATAAAGGCATCTATTTTGTATACACAAATAGATGCTAATATTAATGAGTAACGTATCAACTGCTGCTAGAAATTCTCAATATACTCTAATTGGGAATATTTATTTGTTATCGAATTTAGTCTGTCATATCCTGTTCGGTTGTTACAATTGTTTGCATTGTTGGCTATTTAAAGGAAATACATGTCTACAAAACACTCCACTTAGGATCCTTTAAACACTGTGCACTAAAGAGTTTTAATCTTGTGGTATTGTTTTGCACTTAAAGTGAACTGCCCTTATATCTGAAATAAAATGAATTAAAATATACAGTATATCACTCAATTTGTAATCAATCTAAGCATTTGTTGCATGTTATTAGACCAAAATGAATTAATTAAACATTCAATTTGCTCGTAATTTGGCGATTTATGTAGGCTACAGTGATTTCTGTTAGCATTATTTCTCTGTCTTTGAATATTTTTTTCTAGCGGAAATGTCTGGTACATTGTGTTGAAAATGAAATATACATGACAATGTTATTTACACCTGAATACGATATAATTTTCTCAATATACAAAAAACATTTTTGATTAGGGTATAGATTGTCCTTCTGTCAAAATGGAGTAAAGCACCTGATTTCTTTTTTATACGCCTACATATGAAAGGCTCTTTAATTTTTGTTCTTGTGTCAGTTCGATTGTTCATTTAAACATGTTTATCCAGTGTGTGATTGATTTGTGCCTTACAAAGCATCAACAGGTTACCACAAAGTTTTAATGCATAGTGACGATGTGACATAACCATGATTAAACAGTTAAACATTGCAAGGTTACTTTAGCGGATGATATTTCGAAAATGTTACGATTTGATTTTGAAAGGTCATTCTCAAAATTGCCGGTTACTTTAGCAGTTCATGTAACAATTTCAGAGCTATCTATATGATAATTGTATACATATGCGTCATGTGATAACCGATCTAGCCTTTAAAACGTTTTTCATTACTTCGATTTAAGGTGAGAGCGTAAAGGCCTTGCCCTTTGTGCATTCACAGTAGAATCTTAATGCACTTAAATGCAGGATATAAGAGTTTTTAAAAAGCATATTTGATACTTTATAAAAAAAACTTCTTTGCTTTGAGGTGTGTGTTTAGCTTAGATTTTTCTACTTTGTTTCGTTACACTAATACAACAATTATCATAAAGGAAATAATGTGTTAAGTTGAGGTACTGTGAGCGAGATCACAAACTAATAAACCCGCTGCATTTTTAAAAGTGCCCATTCAAATTTTGTATATGTAACTCCTTGAACTTGCCAAAAGGACTGGTGAAAAAAATCCTCTGGTCATAAGTAATCTTTTAGTGAAATGTGGACATGCAATGATTTTCTATTAGAAAATCATAGACCTGTCATAAATTTACACTGATTATAACAGTGACCTTGAACTTGCATGAATGGCCATGGGTCAAGATCGGAACACACCCTCAGGTCATAAACAATAAGAAAGGTGAAGATAATAAACAGTGATCGATCTCAGAACATTTATAATGAAATATATGTAGATATAACGAACAGTATTCAAGCTCAAATGTCAGTAATATCAACTTATATGTCAGTAGCCTGCCTCGGCTTAAAATTGATCTTACTCGAAGCACGCCCTTGAGTATCGAATAAGTTGGGAGATGTAAACACCATACAGGTAAAAGCGGGTTATTACTACATAAAAAGGAAAGTTGATGCTTTTGAGTATCGAATAAGTTTGGAGATGTAAACATCATATACAGGTGATAGCGGTATATTACTATATAGATAAGGAAAGTTGACAATCTCTGTATCAAGTATGAGCTTCCAATGATTCACCACTGCTATGTTATAGCTTCGATAAGAATTGTATACTTTTTTCTGCCAGTTACATTGAGCTTGCCGGAATGACCTTGGATTCAAGATCATAGCATACCCTCAGGTCATAAACAACCTCTGTACTGAGTATGAGCTTCCAATGATTCTCTATTACGAAGGTATAGCCAGAATAAGAATTTTATACTTTTTCTGTCAGTGACATTGAACTTGCCGGAATTACCTTTGGGTCAAGATCATAATACAACCTTGGGTCAGAAGCAATTAATCTTTCTCATCTTTCTACCAATTAAGTATGAGCTTTCAATGATTCTCTATTACAAAGATATAACAATATAACACGGACTAGAGTTCTACATTTTTCTGGCAATGACCTTGTAGGTTCCGAAATAACCTTAGGTCAAATTCATGAGGCACCCTCGGGTCATAAGGAATCTCTGTATTAAGTGTGGACTTCCTATGATTCTCAGTTACAAAGTTATAGCCCGGACCAGATTGCACGGATATCTGTGCGGATGGACAGATGGACAAGGTGATTCCTGTATATACCCTCCCCCCCCTCCAATTTGTTTACGGGGATATAATTATGGTAAATATTTACTACTATAAATGTGTTAGTAACGAATGAACAAATACTGTACTGATAAACAAACACCAGATCAACTTTTTGAAAATTTATTTTTAAAAAATTTTGCAAGCTTTAAGAAGGCCGTAAGGCTTTTAGTTAAAACAAATACCACAGTTTGGGTTGCAAAATATGGTCAGAATATTGTAGAATTTAATTTAATGAAATGTTATCTGGATGGTGCTATGAGTTGAAAAGGATTTAAAGAAGTAGATCGTGTTTAAAATAAAAATGATCATGCATAGATCAAACATTTCAGCTTATAATATTTAATTTAAATGATTCAGATAATCAGTAATTTTAAAACCATGCAAAAAATCCAGAAGCATCAGTAATTTTAAAACCATGCAAAAAATCCAGAAGCAGTTGTTGTAGAGTTGCATGGAAATAATTTAAAGGATAAAACTTCTTTTGTGTCGTACATAAACCAGTACGATTGTTAATATAATGTTCATCGAGTTGTACTTGAATCGGTGGTCAGTTCCAAACAACTTAATCAACTTGAAGGTCTTAACTGACCCAGTCTTAAAAATACATGCTTAACTGAGCGAATCTTTCAATTTAATAACTGACTTTAAAAAAAAATCATCTCTGCTTACAAACTTACTACATTTCTCAAATAATTAAACGTCGCTATTCCTTTTCAAGAGGGTCCAAAGCTGTGAAATACCACTCAAAGGTGGAAGAGTGACATACACAATAGTAACGAATACATTAGTAGATCCTGTTCTATCGAAATTTGATTGATTACTGTTTTACGCCGAATCGGCAATATTTCATCCATATATCGGCGAATGTAGTTTTCAAAGAAAAGCACAACTCTACGAATACCATGTACTTTATGGTACATGTATAATTATTAACGCATTTTACAATGTTGTTAAGATATATTTAAATCATTATTATCGTACCAAGCACAGCTTCCTCTATTCAAGACATGTTAATCTGTAAAGAAAGATGTGCACGCTTAATCACAGTACCTTTACAATAATTTGAGCTATTGAAATATGGATACAACTATTGAGGAAACTATTTGAACTTCAATATTATCGTTGTTGATTGACACGTGTAACTTAGTTAAAGTCATGTTTTTTCTTATTTTTTCCCAGACTAAATCTCATTTCTGAAATATATAAACAATTAATGCCGTAAGACGTTATCATTTGAAAGAAATCGAAACCATGGGAATAATATGTCAGCTTGGTAATACTTTTTTTTAAAAGAAACGTTGATGTTGTCTAAACAGCTATCTAGTCATACTAAAAGTAGACAAAATGGGACTGTTTACTCGCCCAGAGTCGCAGAATTAAGGTTTTTAGCTCCAAATAGCTGTAGCATATATATAACCAGACTATAATGGTGATCTTGCAGAGGAATGAGATTGGTTTTGTAGTTAAAGCGAATAGTACCGAATTTAATCCCAATAAAACATCGGGCAATTTGCAAACTAGAGTGCCATTACAGATTTCCCTCTTTTTCCTGAAAACAGTATTTGCGTCAGCTATTATGCAATTTTCCGTCTCAGTATCAGGTTTGATTATAACATAACAACATTATATGTAAACCGCGCTGATGCTGTTTTCTCGTTATACAGAGTAAAACATTGCTGTAAAACAAATTATAACCACGAAGTGAACCAAATTTGTGTAAGTCAAACAATATAGCAAAGGATAGCAACCGTAAATCAAAATTAATGTACGAAGCTTTGTAACAACCATTACAGGGAACAAAAATCCATTTAATATTGCAACATTTTATCATTTGTGGATTTTTTATCATTAATAATCGCTTCATTTGTAAGCAGAAATATTTTTTTTTAAAAATAATGCACGGGTAAAAAAAAATTCAACGCCTCATATTTGTCTTAATGTCTTTTTTGATAAAATAAATAAATTCTGATGATTCTTCTTCACATCCTGCGCTTGTGTTAACAAAAGTAAAATCATTTATCTATGCATTTATCACATTTGCTTGGGACGCAGAACATTCCCAGTGATTTTTTTCTCGTTTTCTCTTTCGTGTTAGCAAGCACAAAGAGTTACAGCTGCTTTATTAGCCGGCCTTTTTTATTTCTTATTAAGCAGGTTTTTTTTTCTCTCTCAAAAACTTCCACATCAGATGAAAACTCTTGCTGTGGAATTCAATTCAACATTGAGATAAATCTTGGACGTTTTATCAATTAACAATAGTTATTATCATACATGTGTTCAACTCAGTATATATCCCTGTAAACTTGAAATAGATACACCACAGACGTTGACTCGGCATGCTTTAAACCGCCACGTTTCGCGGGAAAAAAAATACAGCTCAAACAACACGTTTACTCTTTAAACTTCAATATACCAACAAAGGAATTAACACAGTTAATATAAGTAATATTCTTAATCACAGAAAGGTCCAGTCTTGTATCCAACCATATTTCAAGTTAAAGCCCATACCTCCTTTTCTTGTATTTCTTACAAATATACATCAACAATTGCTTCAAAACTTTTTAATTATAAAAAAAACTCTACGGTACCTATATATCGAGCATCCAAAACATAATCTTCCAACTTTCTACCAAGCCTCTTTCTTTACTCCTCACTAAAATATTTATAGCAGTGAAGGAGAAACTTTAGGAGTAGTGTGCAACAGTATATTCGAGAAGTGGTGTAAATTAAATATCTCCAAGGAACGTTTAGAAATTTGAAATCTTAAATTGTAACAAAATCAATAGCTTTTCAACACTTTATACAAGCTCTCCCCACGATAAATTAAAGGCCAGGTTTTTGACATCATAGACAGCTGCTCTTTAATAAAAATTGGAACTCGTAAATTTACTTACCTCGTCATTGGTCATTTGCAAAATTATTATGTTAAAAAGCAATCTGATTGCACACACACAAGTACTCTGAAGTTGATATAAAAAAGAGTTTTGATTGACAATATCTATGTAGTTTTTGGAGATTAGGTCTTTCAACAATCTGTTGGAATTCCATGGGTACCAATTGCGCTCCCTTGTTAACAGACCTATTTTTGCATTCATATGAAGCAGAATTTATTCAAAAACTTTTACATGAGAAGGAGAAAAAACTTGCTATGGTCTTCAACTCGACATTTAGATATAACGACGACGTGTTATCAATTAACATTAGTTACTTCCATTCATATGTCGACTTGATATATCCCAGTGAGCTTGAAATAAAAGATACCACAAAGTCTGACACATCTGTTTCATATTTGGATATTTTACTAGAAAAAGACTTTAATGGTAACCTTACAACAGAAGTTTATGATAAACGTGATGAATTCAATTTTTTCAATGGTCCACCTTTTTAAAAAGTTTTCAAATTTTG
This sequence comes from Saccostrea echinata, assembly GCF_033153115.1. Classification (NCBI taxonomy): domain Eukaryota; kingdom Metazoa; phylum Mollusca; class Bivalvia; order Ostreida; family Ostreidae; genus Saccostrea; species Saccostrea echinata. Next base: position 5,374,019 of record NW_026889809.1, read on the forward strand.
GAAATTTAATGGCCGTTAATGACCTTGTTTGCAAATACAATGGGTTGTAGTTTGATTGACATGTTTCTCACCAATTCTTAGGACATTGTTTTACCATTTTGACAATCGATTGCCCTATTAATCTGATCAAAACAAAAAAGAAAACGGTGGTCATGTTCAGTTGACAGGGGATGCTTACTTCTCCTAGGTACCTGGGGCCTGTTTTACAAAAGAACTTACGACTAAGACCAAAATTTAATTCTGCTTACATCTTTCTAATTTACATTAAATAGAAAATGGTTTTAATATTTTTAAAAAGTATGTAGAAAGATACTTTTCCTTTAGCAATTTTAAACAGAATATTTAATTTTGAAAAATTTTACAATCAACTGAAGTTTTTTGTCTTAGTCATACGTTCTTTTGTAAGACGGGCCCCAGATATCACCTCTGATGTTTTTTGGGTTCCGTGTATTTGTCCAGTTCACGTTTCGTATTTCCCACTGGATTTTTAAGTTTGATCACTGTTTGTTATCTTGTCTAAAACGTCAAATGACGTAATGAAATTGCGGGAAAACAAAGTCAAAAGCTGCATATTTCTACAAATATCTTTTATTAGCAGTCTAGAACTTAGTAATTCAATATTCAAAATCAAATTGATTTTTTTTTAATTTCAGTCGGTTAAACAACTACTGTTAACATACGTGATTGTTCTTTGAAATAATTTACCGACCTAATTTGCTTACATAGGAACAAAGGAATGTTTTATTATCTTTTTAAGTACCTTAATTCAATCCAACTAATTCTTTAGTTTCTTTCTGTATCAAAAAAAAAAATAGACAAACAGTTGGATCAACAAGATACTTTCATTTACTCTTAGCTGGAAGTGTAGAATGGTTAAATACTTCTTTAAAATCTTGCAATCCTGCATCATTTGAGTCTAGACAGTATACAAGGGTATAAAGGAAATTATTGAGACTTAATCTTTAACTCCAGAGAAGAAAAAGATAAATTCTCGAAAGTAAACAAGAAATTAATCAAGAACGAAATGTGCAAACTTTAGGTAAATAACAACATTAGATAAATCCCGGTGAAATTTAACCTTGCGTATGTTCAATCACTCGCGCACTTCCCAGGTTTAATCACAACGTCATTTTAACGTTCCTTCAGAGTTAGATTTTTTTCTTACATTAAAGAGATGGAGAAGCGTTCTTTTCCATAACCACTTGATAACATTCAAGGAACCTAACAGGTATAGATTCTCTTCATTCTTAAATTCACTTTTACAAACCAATGTGCCCAATGTCAAATATCCATGAAATATCTCTTACAGTCGGACGATAGGAAAGACTGATGACGTTCAACTGATTGTTGTCCAGCTCTTTTGCTTTCACTATCGTTAAACGATTTCTTAGAAAAACGTTTAAATCAACGATAAACTGAAGCCCTAGAAACGTTTTCTCTTATTTTTTTTTATTTAGAACGTTCTTGTCGGAACAGTTAATATAAGCCCTCTGCTCCGCCATGATATCAAAATCCATTTCGTTGTAATCTAAATGTTAGATTTCTGTAGATTGATAAAAAATCTTTATCGTACCCATACATTAAACTTACTTATAATAATCAAGGAAAAGGTTCGAATATGATGTGTTTACTATCAAAACCAATAACAGCATGTCAGTTTGCTTGATCAAGGATGTTAAACTTTCACACGCTTATTATCCTATATTATTCGTTGATTGGCTGGTTGTTTAAAAAAAAATAAAACTACTTTACATATAAAAAAAAAACAGGACCCCAGAATACCAAGGAGGGTATTAAACAATCGCATCGAACATGTTGTTTACTGTAAAATATGGAGATAACAAACAGTAATAAAGCCCAGAAGTCATTGAAATATACATAAGGAGAAGAGAAAACATGGACCTCTAAAACATCAAAGGTGGGTTCAGGTGTGCTATGGAGAAAGAAGCTAGCATCCCTTGTCGACGGGTCACACCCGCCGTGTAATCATTGTCATGATCGAGCAAACGGAACAATCCGTAGCCAATTCAGTGTGTAAACAATGGCCACATTTAGTATGAAATATATGGAGGTAACGAACAGTATTCAAGCTCAAAAGTCCATTAAACAACACAAAATAGGAGCAGAGCAAACACGGACCTCTACACATCAGAGGTGGGATCAGGTGCCATGGAGGAGTGAGCATCCCCTGCCGACCGGTCACACCCGCCGTGTGCTCCTCGTCATGATCGGGAAATAACGGGAAAATCCGTTGACAATTCAGTGTGTAAATAATGGGCTAACAATTAGTATGAAAAACGTCAGTCAGCATTTAACTCAATGATAAATTGTATTTGCTGACAAGGTCATTGTATCGACCATAGAACTTACGAAATGACGATTTTAAACGAGACAGCTGATATTCTTGTTTCATCAACTTGTTTGTCAATAATTTACCTCGTTTTAGAAATTGTACATACGTAGAGCATGCTCTTGCGTATCGAGTGAACTGAGAGATATAAACCCCGTATGCAGGTGATGAAGGTATATTGCTGCATAAGTAAGGGAAGTTGACGATTGAAAAGTTAAAGTCATCACGTTTATCATAAAGCTTGGTTGTTAGAATACCATTAACGTTTTTTTTTTCAAGTAAAATATCCAAATATGAAACAGATGTGTCAGACTCTGTGGTATCTGTTATCTCAAGCTCACCGGGATATATCGTATCAACATAAGAATGGAAATAGCCATTATTAATCGACAATACGTCGTCGATATATCTAAATGTCGAGTTGAAGGCCACAGCAAGTGTTTTCTTCTTTTCACATACAAGGTTTTGGACAAATTCTGCTTCATATGAATACAAAAAAGGTCTGCTAATAACGGGGCGTAATTGGTACCCATGTGGATTCCAACAAATTGTTGGAAGACCTGGTCTCCAGAAACCACATAGATATTGTCAATCAGAAACTCAAGCATCTCTTTAATATCAACTTCAGAGTACTTGTGTGTACAATCAGAGTGTTTTTTCACAAAATAGTTTTGCAAATGACCAATGACAAGGTAAGTAAAGTTCCATTTTTATTGAAAAAGCAGCCGTCAATGATATCAAAAAGCTTGGACTTTAATTTATCGTGGGGAATGGTTGTGTATAAAGTCGTATGTTTTTAAGCTGCTGATTTTGGTAAAATTTTGTGATTTCAAATTTTCCAAAAGTTCCTTGGCATTTTTAAGTATCCACATCTGATTTACACCACTTCTCGAATATATTGTCGCTCAGTACTCTTGAAGTTTCTCCTTCACTACTGTTAATATCTTAGTGAGGAGTAAAGAAAGAGGCTTGGTTGAACAATTACTGGCACCCACTATGTATCTTTGTTTGTAAGGATTTTTATGAGGTTTCTGAATCCAATATAAATATGGTAATTCAAATTCATTGCAGCCCGGAGGACCGGGCTGTTCTATACATATAAGTTTAAGTGTTGGTATATGGGGATTGAGGTGGGAGAAGTTATTCAGAATTAAAGGTTTTCTAAACATTAAAAAGATTGTTAATCAGAATGTTCTTTCCCTTTATAAATTACGAGATACACAATATATTTACTTCCATAAAGTGAATCTGTAAAAATATATATGTTTTTCATATTTAATATGTAAAGTTGCTTATCATTTACTATCGAAAAAACGACAGGTCCCTTTTTTCAGAACATCGAATTTTACTTATCGCATAAAAACGTAAAAACGTACTTTACACAGTTCGTGTTTTATATTCTTAAGATGAAAGACATTTTTGAAAATATGTGATGCATGTGTCTGGTTTCAAATTATATTTTATGCAGCCAACATTTACTTGAGGAATTGATAAAGTTTAAAAGGGTATCGTTTTTGTTCGATTTTCATCCGACTATAAGTTTTCAAAAATATTCTCGACTATCGTCTCCATCATTTAGACGCATGCCTTTTTCGCACATATCGAAGCGGTTTGATGATGAAGACTCATTTCCATTGTTTACTTTATTTATTTCCCGGGCGACAATTGATGGTTACATCAATGTTTTCTTGTTTTTGTTGTTTGGAATATTAAAAATATTCAAAACTGACATATGACTCTGAAGAATGTCTTCCTTAGAAAGGGAACTATGAGTAGAAGTTGGATTACCACATGCAGAATTAAATCCAATTTCCTCTAAAATACATTTAATATAATAAACCTTATAAACAAAGAGAATGTTGTTACCTGCTTTGTCAGCAGGGACCAGTACGTACTGATCATGTAATCTATCTAATTCTTTTTTCACTTCTTGATTATTGAATACAGAAGGATAGATGGTTCTCACATTGCCCCTTAATCTTTTAATGCGCGATTTTATCATACATCTGATACATTTAATCCATTCTGACAAAGTGTCAAGGTCTTCTTTTTCATGTCTGGCCCATCGCCTGGCGTAATCCTCTACAGAATCCATAATATTTTTGAAATTCCGATGCCAGTTGAAAGATCGGGGTTCCCTATATTTAGGACCTTTTAAAATTAGTGATCTAAGGTCCTCATTATTAACTATATTTACGTCACCAGTAATAACGTGTCCAGCAGGGCTATAGTTATAGGGTGAAGAAGAACATGAACACGTCCATCAACATTTGACTTAATGAAAGGTTGTATTTGTTGACAAGTCATTGTATCAACCAACTTGTGAATCAAGAACTTGTGAAATGATGCTAGGGTAGAAAACAGCAAAAAAGTGTCAGTCAAAGCTTGTTTTACTTTCTATATCTTACGTGTCATGTTCAATTGTGAATAAAAATATTATAAGAACTTTTACATGAAAATTAGTAAAGCAACACTCCTGAGTACTAGTACATGGGTGTGGTATGCATATGATACCTAAAAAATGCATATTGCAAAACGTGTGATTCACACAAAAGAACACTTGAGTTTCATTTTAGATCTTCAAGAAACTCTAGCACTTTATTTTGTGAATGAACTATTATAATAAATCAAAATTCTAAGGTCTCTAGAATATCTAACCGCACCAAGTATGACACGAGTAGAAAACGGCCTTTGTCTGAACACGTATCGCTGCCTTACGTACTCGTAAACAATAAATCAATGTAATTGGTCAGTATTATTTGTGATATTACAGGATTCTTTGTTTCATAAGCAAAGTAGTATTGATTCCATTGAAATCAAACATGCAATCGATGGGTAATATGGTAATCAATTTGTAAAATTTCAGTACGGGCGATGAAGCAGAAAGACATGCTGTTATTGGAATGATAGTAATTGCATGGGTTGTTTGAGTCAACTAGGACTTTGTACGTAGCAGATATAGAATTTCAGCACTCGATTTCGAGACTGTGCCGGGTACCCCTATTATCGACGCTTTCAAAGGTTATTCAAAGAAGAATTAAAATATTTCTGAAATATATCTTGCTGTTAAGTATTGCTGGTGTTTGTTAAATACATATACCAATTTTCATAAAAAAAACTTTGATAATAAGGAAAATAAAAAGTGTTTCTCAATAATTTCGTACTTAGTATCTAACATCAACTAGTTTTAATTGTCAAATATTCAGTAAACATAATTCAATTTACTTGAAAGAAAGTTGTGATAGAAGGGAATTTTAAAAACAATTTTAGATAATGAATTTCAAATTTACTAGTAATATGATATTAGTCAGCCGAATCAAACAAAGCTTTGTAGTGCTGGACACGTTATTGCTGGTGACGTTAATATAAGTAATAATGGGGACCTTAAATCATTAATTTTAAAAGGACCAAAATTTAGGGAACCTCTATCTTTTAACTGGCGTCAAAATTTCATAAATATTATGGATTCTGTGGAAGATTACTCCAGGCGATGGGCCAGACATGAAAAAGAAGACATTGACACGTTGTCAGAATGGATTAAATGTATCGGATGTATATTTAAATCTCGCAATAACTATCCTTCTATATTCAATAATTCAGAAGTGAAAAAAAAAGTAAATAGATTACACGGTCAGTATGTACTGGTCCCTGCTGACAAAGCAGGTAACAACATTATTTTTGATAATAAGGCTCATTATTTAAATTGTATTTTAGAGGAACTGGGATTTAATTCAACAAGTGGTATTCCGACTTATATCCATAGCTCTCTAAGGAGTAAATTCTTCAAAATCTTATGTCATTTTTTAATGGTTTGGATGTTTTTAACATTCCCAACATGAATTTGAATTACCATATCTATATTGGATTCCGAAACTTCATAAAAGTCCTTACAAACAAAGATACATAGTGGGTTCCAGTAAATGTTCTACCAAGTCTCTTTCTTTACTCCTCACTAAAATATTAACAATAGTGAAGGAGAAACTTCAGGAGTACTGTGCAACAATATATTCGAGAAGTGGTGTAAATCAGATGTGGGTACTTAAAAATTCCAAGGAACTTTTGGAAAATTTGAAATCACAAAATTTTACCAAAATCAACAACATAAAACGTACGACTTTTCAACTTTATATACAACTATTCCCCACGAAAAATTAAAGTCCAGTAGGCTTTTGATATCATTGACACCTACTTTTTAAATAAAAATGGAACTCGTAAATTTACTTACCTTGTCATTGGTCATTTGCAAAATTATTTTGTTCAAAAACATTCTGAAGTACTCTGAAGTTGATATTAAAGAGACGCTTGAGTTTCTGATTGACAATATCTATGTGGTTTCTGGAGACCAGATCTTCCAACAACCTATTGGAATCCACATGGGTACCAATTGCACCCTGTTATTAGCAGACCTATTTTTGTATTCATATGAAGCAGAATTTGTTCAAAATCTTGTACGTGAAGAGAAAAAGACACTTGCTGTGGCCTTCAACTCGACATTTTGATGTATCGACGACGCTCTGTCAATTAACTGGTTATTTCCATTCGTATGTCCATACGATACGATATATCCCGGTGAGCTTGAAATAAAAGATATCACAGAGTCCGACACATCTGTTTCATATTTAGATATTTTACTAGAAAATATGTTAATGGTAACCTAACAACCAAGCTTTATGATAAACGTGATGACTTTAACTTTCAATCGTCAACTTCCCTTACTTATGCAGCAATTTACCTTTATCACCTGTATACGGGGTTTATATCTCTCAGTTCATTCGATACGCAAGAGCATGCTCTACGTATGAACAATTTCTAAAAGGTAAATTATTGACAAACAAGTTGATGAAACAGGAATATCAGCTGTCTCGTTTAAAGTCGTCATTTCGTAAGTTTTATGGTCGATTCAATTACCTTGTCAGGAAATACAATTTATCATTGAGTCAAATACTGACTGACGATTTTTCATACTAATTATTAGGCAATTATTTACACACTGAACTGTCCACGGATTTTTCCGTTATTTCCCGGTCATGACAAGGAGCACACGGTGGGTGTCGGCAGGAGATGCCACTCCTCCATGGCACCTGATCCCACTTTTGATGTTTTAGAGATCCGTGTTTGCTCTGGTCCAAAATTATGGACTTTTGAGCTTGAATACTGTTCGTAATCTCCATACATTTCAATCAAACAAAATTAAGTCAAACACGTGACTTTGGGAGCAGCTGCAGAAATTACTTCCTAGTTCCCCTAATATAGTCAATACAACTTTAAAGGAGCATGGATACATTTGCATTGGTGCTTTGTTTACACTTGCAATGCTGTTTTGTTTACATTTGCATTGTAGTTTTGTTTTATTTGAAAATATAGCTCCAGCAAAATGATATGAACTTACATGAAGATTTTTTTATACTCAGTGACAACGACGTTCTTGACAACCTTACACCGATTACAATAGCCAAGTAGTGGGCGCTCGCTTCTTGATCGGGAAGGGGGGTACTAACGCGGGTTCAATTCTCATTCCCGGCGCCACGTCAAACCAAAACCTATCAACATAGGTAGCGACTGTTCCTTTACAAAGCGTCCGGCATTAGAAGTAAAAGTCTCGGTTATCTTGCATGAGACTTAGGTCCAGTGCCATGGCAGGCGTTGGCACGATAAAGAGCCATTGCTGCCCAATGGCCCTGAGTGCCGAGTAAAGATAAATTTGAAGCACTTCACCTCTTATGTCCAATTTTCCTTGAATATAAAGGACATTAAGAACAAAAAATGCAAGGATGTTTGACAAACAAGGGCGTCGAAAATTTTAAGGTTTGAAAATTTTCAGATAAAAGAAGTTTCTAAACATGTTTGTATAATATAATCGGTCTGGAATGCTCTTGCAATATGTAATGTCATGATGTCATGAAATCCTACCGAAAATTTAGAAGGTTATCAACTCAAATCTGTGTCCATGCCCCCTTTACTGTCTAGAAATTTCCGATTTTCCACGATCCAAGCACAGACCTTCAGATCGCTTGATCCATCTAATAGTGATTAACTATTTGACACTGGTTTTAAAATTTATAATCAACCATTGAACTCTTCTTTGTATTGAAAAAAGATTTTATAGCCAAATTCCCATCAGTATTGAATTAAATGGGTGTAAAATGAAGGTGGGAATCGATAGTAAGCGTGCGTAGTTCTTTCTGAATTCTTACTTCAAAAGAAATATAGAAAAAACCTGTTGCAGAAGATTGCTCGAAATAACAGACATTGTTAAAATAGATTACCTGTCCTGTGCTATTTTTGGTCCATCTTATCTTCAAAATCAATATAACAATAACATTCTTGTTTACACTGATAAACGATTTATTCCATAAATATACATGTATATCATAATTTCACATCATGAGGTCAACAAACTTTGATTAACAGGTCTTTAATTCCAACTCTTTTTATAAGGGGGGTAGACGATGTTTTCCATTGAAATATGGCACCAGATTTTTAAATATTCTTGGATATGAATAAACTCTCTTAAATATTTTCTCATGTTTAATTCATGTAAAATTAAACATATATGATTGATAAAATACAATGTTTTAGTTGTAAACGCCTTTAAAATTGGTGAAAAAAATGAACATTTTTGCTGGGTTTTTTTTGTCTGTAAACATATGATCCCCCTTGAAACAATAAAAGCAAAGCTTTGGTATGAATTTATTGAATATCAATATTTCAATACCTATTAAAAGGAATTTCTGTTTCACGGGGGTGGTGGCAGAGAAGATTTTTTTTTTTTTAAAAAATCCGTTTTCCATTAATTTCTATTGTGAAAAGCACAAGTTTTACCAAAATCATAGAGTTATCTCTCTTTGTTTTTTCCAAATAAGTTATGTTTTGTGAAAATCCATATAAATATAAAAAATCATGCAAATATATTAAGGTTTGAAAATTGAGTTGGAGGTAGGCGGCAGAACAGCACTATCATTCGCAGTTCTTGGTCAACTTACTGAAATGAAGTTTTTTCCCCTTTGAATATTATTCAGCTTGTACTTACGATAAATGAGTCTTAAACACTGAAAAAAAAACGTAGAAGTCCCTACAAGAAAAGATATCTCAGGCTTAAAATAAATACATGGCAGCTGTTAAAATTAATCTCAAGAGAAAGATTATATTTGATAGACATTATTTATAATGAAAGAGATGCAATCAAAAGTTTCAAAAGAGAACCTTCTGTAACATTGATTGAATGGCAAATTACAAAAGCAATACCATTATCAAAGGAGAAAAGATATGAGAATAATAGAAGTAACTAGTTAATTGTGCATACAGTGTTGTTTATTATAGGAACATAGGTTTCATTTCAGCATAAAATTATGTACAGACAAAAATAGATCACTAAGATAGAGACATTTTGTGTTAAATATGTTGACGACTGACAAACGCATCGACATTTAGGAAAATCATCACTGTAGGGGACAGAACCATGGCAACGAAATAAATTAATGCTTTCGAGTCCAGATATAGACGCTGAAGTTGGTTGGGGTATTTTTTCCAAGACGAGAGCTTTTGTCTCTTGTAGAGTTTATGTATATAGGTGTGATACGTCTTTTTTAAACCTGGATTTTTCTTGACTGAAAGTGTCAGAATCTCTATTTTAACAACTTTTAAGTGAATTTAAAGAAGATTCAATTTTTTTAAAATTTATTTTACATTTAACAATCCGGAAGACAAGCCCCTATGGCAGTGTTATGAAATCCCGATCAGCCTTTCCTCTGTTGGTCGTAACAAAAAAGATGCAAAAGTTCAACACTACGCCGCATACTTTGAAACATTATTTTTGTTTCTATCAAAAGCTTGTATTCTACAATACTTGGAAAGTGCTGCTAGAATTGTGCGGTTAACATAAATTGATGAAAATTCTTCGATCTTATGTACACAATGTAAAAATTTTGGTTAGATTTCAAGGGAAAAGAGGGAATAATTATTTCTGTGATAGGAGTGTAGGATTCTAGCAGCACTTTTCATGGCCCAGTGATGTTTTTTAATTATTTTAACAAAAAGAAATGAATTATCCCCGGGGTAGTGTTGAACTTTTCACTTTTTCATTAAGGTAATTTTTCTATTTATAGACGCCACGTGATGACGTCGTAGTGGATTGCTTCTTTTAGTTGAAGACTCTATGACGTCTATACAATGGATAATAATAGTAAATGTTTAATCTATGGCTTTTCCGATTTATCAATGTTACATTTTACAAAAAGTGTAAATTCACCGAATTCTGATCTATGTACTGCCTTTATACATACCTGTGAGTATACTATTAAGACTACCTATTCAGTAATATTTTTATTAAAAATAAAATGTGATGACTACGAACAGTGACCGTTCTCTAAAGTCCATTAATACAATACAAATTATGAGCATACCAAATACAGACCACTGAAAGAGAGATAGGATCAGGTACCATGGATGATTAAGCATCCCCTAGCACACCCGCTGTACGTTCCTTGTCAAGATTGGTTATATTGAATAAATCCGTAGACAACGCATTTGTTGATCTCTCAGAAGTTTGTATTTTCATAAAGGGGGAGGGGTACGAACCCTCTGAACCTTACTCCTCTTATGGCAAGTTTAGATGAACAAATATTAACAGTGCAGAATGAATATGAACGTTGCTATTCGGCGCTCGTAATAAATTTTTAGTTTTCCTGTGTAGGTGGTTCCCATAAAAATGAGATGATCGATTTCTTATGGGAGGGGGGAGGGGGTCGTGCATACAAATTTAGCCTATCGAGTTTTCTATGCTTTTTGATTATAATTTTGATCACTGGTTTAGAAAATATGTCAAATAGATGTAAGTGTTATGTGTCATTTTCTTGTTTACACATTATTTTAGAACTTATCTATAGAAAAAACGTCAAATTGATGGATTATATTTCCGTTAATTTTCGTGGACAATGCGGTAAACATTTTGATGAATAAACTTCCAGCCATTAAAAGAAGCCATTTTGCATGATATTTGAAATTATTAATTGAAACAGCCATAGATACTGATAATATCTGAATTTATATCTGTACCGTTTTTTTCGGTCATCATCATTTAACTAAATGCCAGCTATTAAAAAGATTTCTTTTGTTTCTTTTTTAGCATCATCACTTGAATCACTCATAGATGATAATGATATATTTATATAGGTACCGTTTTCTTGCAGTAATACTAAGTAGATTTCATCTAAGAAGAACATTTAACGTGTTCCATGCTTCAGCCTTGAATTTTAATCTATTTCCTAACACTTCCATAAGATAATTCAAAGTAAAGAGCTTATACAACGTTCTCACAAAGATATTCCGCCAGCATGTAATTTGATTACAGCGATTTCATTTGTATGAAGGAAAACTGATTAGTAGCATGCAGTGGGTTTTTTTTCATCAAATAAAGATTAATTCCGTTCTTTATTTTAGAATTAGGAAAATAGTGTAATTGAATTAAACATGTAATAAAGTAATGCGAATGCTTTTGTGTCGAATGCAGAGCAGAGTGACACTTAGGGATTACTTTTAATTGGAGGATGTCTGTCAGTCCGTCACACCTTAGACATGTTATATCTTGAGACTGTTAGAGGTAGGGATTTGTAATTCGATTCATGTATCGCTTGGAGGAATGGATTTTCTGATCTTGGGGATACCGACATTGTCACCTTTTAACTTGAATTTTGATCTTTGAGAAGTAAGTCTCTGCTATTTGGCAAGTGCACGGCTTTTCAAAAGATATCTTAAAAATAATTAGCGTTTCAGTCTACTTGAACTTAACCTGTTTTCTATATGTTTTTCAAGAATACCTCGAACCGTTAAATTAACTTATGTGTCATAAATTTTGAGAGATATGGCTTTCAAAAACTAGCAATTAGTTACATGTTTATAACCTCATGACTTTTTTCCCCAAACTATATTTATTACATTAAGAACACAAACTGAAATCTCAATGCATTCTGTTAGCAATTGCAACATCACTTGGCCTTTTCTGTCAGCAAAGATACAACTCGTTTCAAAAACCTGGTTCTTTTCGCTCTTTGTTGATTTGAACATTTCCATCAGCGTTAAGCAATGTCTATATTAATTGGCCATCCTTTTCAAAACTGCCTATTTGATGAACAGAAACAGAAAATACCTAGATTTATAAAAAACAAAAGATTTTAATTTGTACTGAATATTAAGAAAAGATACTGCACATCTACAAACATGAGACATATAGGCCATAAGTGTATGTCCTTGATGACTTTACAGGTTAACTATACTACTAAATCAGTACATTTGCCTGCTTTTATGGATAGGAGTGTGTAGCTTGTCTAAATGTGGCGCTGAGCATAGAGAGTAGTATTAATATTTCTTGATAAGGGGCTATAAATAGACGATGAGCAAGAGTACAGTTAATAACCCCCGCCTACTGCAATTTTATTGGATGGGGGTTTTTAAATCATGCGCAAACCTAGTGTACATGTCGTAGCCAGGAAGACAGTCATCTGAAGCAGAATATATTCGAAAACTTCTACATGAAAAGGGAAGTCTCTTGCTCTGGCCTTCAACATTTAGATATATCAACGACGTTTTATCAATTAACAACATTCAATTTCATTCCTACGATGATTCGATATAACTCTCTGAACTCAAAATAAAAGATACTCGAGAGTTTGACACATCTGTTTCATATTTGGATATTTCACTACAAAAAGACATTAATGATAACCTAACAACAAACTTTATGTTAAACGTGTTGATTTCAACTTTTCTATCGTCAACTTTCCTAAATTATGTCGCACTATACCCTTATTACCTGCTTATGGAGTTTATGTCTCCCATTTGATCCGTTATGGAAGAGCATTTCCTACGTACAAAACAATTTCTGAAAGGAGGTAAGCTATTAACATACAAGTTCATGAAACAAGGATATCAGTCTCGTTTAAAGGCAACGTTTCGCAAATTCTATAGTCGATACAATTACCTTGTCAGCGAGTGCAGTCTATCATTAAGTCGAATGCTATCTGACGTTTTTCATACAAATTGTTAGGAGATTGTTTACACACTGAATTGTCTACGAATTTTTTCGCTTGCCCGATTGTGAGAATGAGCACACGGTGGATGTGACCGTTCGAAAGGGTTAACTTACTCCTCCATGGCACCTGATCCCACCTCTGATGCTTTTAGAGGTACGTGTTTGCTCTGCTCCAAACTTTTATTGTTTCAATTGATTTTTGATTTTGATTACTGTTCGTTATTTCCATATTTCAATTATCGGAAATAAATAAGGCTGCAGATAGCCAGAATCTTATGTAATGCGATATACCTTAAAGAACCATAAAGAATGAGGAAAGCTGTATCTTTCAATTTCTTCTGATTTCTAACTTAAATAGATGAACCGGATAACTTCCCTTTGTCTCTAAATTATATTTTTTCTTACTGCATAATACATATTTTTGTGTTATCGCTTTTGTGGCAACCCTACGTTTGGGTCACCGATTCAGTCCAAAACACAGCTACGTCCAAATTACGGGTTCGAATCCCACTGTGGGACGTGGAGAGTGGTCCTTCGGATGAGACCGTATAAACCGAGGTCCCGTGTCGCAGTAGGTGCTGGCACGAAAAAGATCCCTCACTGCTCTATGGCCCTGAGTGCCGAGTATAGGTCAAAATTTGCAGCTCTCCACCGGCAAGTGGTGGCGTCTCCATATTAGTGAAAAATTCTCGAGAGGGACGTTAAAGAACACACAAACAAACAAACATCCAAATTATTTCAATTTTAACTTAAACTTATGGGCGGCGGAAAGGGTAAAAAAGGACAATTCAAAACTAACAATTAATTTTGCAAAACAATACTGAAATACAAAATAAAAATCTTAAAATTAAATCAACAGACTTGATTGCAAAACAGAAGACTTGGTTACAAAATGAACTATCATAATTCGAAATCAACATCTGTTAACTGCATCGACGCTATAATGATCAAAACACACACACACACACACACACACACACACAACATGGAGTAATTGTTAAACAAGGCTTTTTGATTTTATTTATGAAGATTCCGTCTACATATAAAAATATACTGAGTTTTAAATGGAACATCAGAAAGTTTCAAACCTGGAAAACACCCCCTTCCCCTTTCCCCATATCATCTTTATTTTGAAAACACTCTCAGTCTCCGCTGAATTTTATGATTTGAAAGTTCTTGTAAAAAGAAGCCGCGTGTCCTTTTGGATATGAGTACCATCCACCCTTCTTGATATATTGTACACAAACTGGAATTTTATACGTTTTGTTTCTGAATCATTTATTTTTTTCTGGCACATTAATAATGTGCTCAATATGAAAAAAAAACAGAAATTTAAGATAAACATTTTATTAAAAATTCATACTCACAGGCTCATAAAATATGATAACGCGACTATGATTTTTTTCTACCTTGTGGGCATAAGCGTTATGCAACGCAAATGAGTCATAGATCATTTCACGAGATGAAAAATCATAATTCTACAAATTGCTCATTGACTTACCTTCCTTTTACATTTTGCATGCAGGATGGTTAAAATAAATGAGTATATTACTTATAATTTCGATATTAAGTTATACATGTTTTTAAGATTTTACAGAGTTGAACCCTTTGACTTTCAATAATTTAATTTAAAATTATATAAAATATGCACATGTACATAATTCTACTAAATCATTAGCAGATGATAAAGACGACTCAAACGCGATTAAAACATTTCAAAAAATTTCAAATCATATAAAATATTTATACCTATATATAGCTTTCCATAATTTACCAACTCTCGCGCCATTTATTTCCGATTCTTTTTTGTGCATCATCTAGAGTCAATTCAGTTAACGTCATTTTTCCATCGGTGATTAATTGTTCGTTTTGCAACGGAGCCTGTTGATTTTTCTATTGAGTTTGTTGATTTTTATATTAAGCTGTTTGTTTTGTGTTTCAGTACATGTATTTTTTACAAATTAATTGTTAGTTTTTCATTGTCTTTGTTTTGTCTTTGTCTTTCCGCCACCCATTCTAACAGGGAAGTTTCTTTTTTATGACCCCGTAAGAGTTTTTGTCCTGTCCGTCCGTCCGTCCGTGTGTTTGTCTGTTTATCTGTTTGTTTGTCCGAAAAAACTTTAACATTTCCATAACGTTTGATTGGTTGGAGCAATATTTTACATTTCACATGTGTATTTCTTGTGACAAGACCTTCCTTTGGATGCCAACTAATTTGACCCTTTGACCTTGACCTTGGAGTTTGACCTGCTTTTAGAAAACTTTAATTTTGGCCATAACTTTTGACCAGTTGGTGCTAGGGCTTTCATACTTCACATGTTTAGTTCATGTGACAAGACCTTCCTTTGAATACCAACAATTATAGCTCATTGACTTTTACCTTGTAGTTTAAAAAACTTCAACCTTGAACATAACTTTTGAACGGTTGGTGCTAGGGCTTTCATATTTCACATGTGTATTTCTTGTGAGAAATCCTTTCCTTGGGCACCATTAATTTTGATCATTTGACCTTGACCTTGATGTTTGACTTACCTTTGAAAAACTTCAATCTTTTTCCATTTATATTCAATGGTTGCTGCTAGGACTTTCATATTTCACAGGTATATTCCTGGAGACAAGACCTTACTTTGGGTGCCAACATATTTGATTTGCATTTGAGAAAGTTTAACCTTCACAATAAGTTGCCATACGGGGGCATCAGTGTTTCACAAACACATTTTATTTTCTACTGTGCTTGAATGATATAAAATTCAACTTTATACTTGCTAAATATCTTGAAAAGTTTATTATTGGGAAGATATTGTTAAGTTGAAACCTTCACTTTTATTTTTAATGTTTATTTTAAGCACAGGACGCTCGATTTTAATTTTTAATTAAAAACAACAATAATCATTAATATAGATTTTAATCTCCCTTATTTAGGAGAAATAGTCACCAGGGGAAGACAAGATTTCCATAAAAGATTGCTCGATCCACAGGTAAATGTGCATTTTATCACTGTATTAAATGGGCATCGACCTATTTAATTGATTTTGTTTCTTCTTTAATTACAAACCTAACAAACAGAGTATGTACAGATGCAAAATTCAAGTTTTTGATTAAAGAATATTGCAGAATGTATGTTTTAAAGATTCTTGGTTTTTTCTTTCTTTTTTACAGCTAGGACACAGTGCTTCGAAGTGGTATGTAGCGAGAAAGAGAGAGAGAGTACTTCAAATAGCGTTTTTCATTCAGATCGATACACAAGCAACATTATATAATGTATAAGTGAAAACTGTTGAAGTCATTACACCCCAGACTTCTTATTATTTGTTGATAAAAGCTCCATGACTCAGGTGAGTGCCTTAGCCCATGAGCCCCTTGTTCATTACTAGTTTATACATTCTGTTTGTGAATAATCAAGCAGACATGATTACTACAAATAGACCTCTATTGAACTATATAGCTTCTCTACAGAGACTTTCTCAAGAATTGAACGCCTGTGATTTTTGCTGATAGCAAGAACTACTTTACATCTGGGAAAACATCGCTGTTGTTTTGGACGATTATTCGTAATGGTTGAGTAATCTGAACTTAGGATATATCTGTTAATCATTCTGTCATTTCATTTAATTGGAACATGTTATCTTTTCAATAATGAAAACAGGGATTAAAAATAATGTCTCCAATGGATTCCCCGAAAGTTAAAAGTAAACTATGCGAGATTACCACTCAGTTAATAACTATGAATCGATATAAGGTCAAACACAAATTAACCTAAAACATGAAGAAAAACCATTTACAAGTCTCTTTGTTTCCACATTTACAATTCTACGTTTGATACTATAATTTGCTTTTAAAATACGTCAACACACACACACACACACACACACACACACAAGATAAGAAAACAAGTCAACAATTTTGCCTCTGGGAAGCAGTTACGAATCTCTTCATATTATAGCTGGAAACATACTAATATAAATTTAGAAATTACATAGTAATACATTGCGTACCTAATGCTTTCAATTAACAATAGTCTTGAAAGGAAAAAAAGTAAGGGACTAATTTTTTCTATGATTTTCCTACGCTTTTGTTTTCTTAAAGATGTACTGAGAAGAGTACATATCTGCTCTAGATCCAAAACACATTGTTATCAGGAAAAAATACACAGAACTACAGTCTTATCCTTCATTTATGAACAATCGTAACCAAGGATACCAACCCAATTAAAAATGGACATTTTTGGCAACCCTACTTGCAAATAGTTACATGTAAACGGAAATAAATATACGAGTACCCATGAAATAAGCAAATATACAAATGATTCTGAAATAGGCATATATATGAATGAACCTTTTACTTTACTGGCAAAATATACATTGTAAATGTCTTATCCAATCTGAAGCAAATTCACAAATGAAACTTTGAGAGTCATGTGTATGGAAGATAATTAGTACATAAAATTGTAATAAGAACGGATGCTCACAAAATTCATAGATATTCTGCAGTGCGGATTCTTTCCCGTAATTATGTGGTCCTATCACAATGACTTCATAGTTATTAATGAGCAGTATCCGCATGTGCTCGACCTTTTCAATTTCCATTTTGCTTAAGGCAGACGAAGTCATCGGTATTAAGTAATCAGCTAACATGTGTATCAATCAAAAAAATTAAATTGAAATCACACAAGACGAACATATTAATTCATATCTAAACTATTATTTAAAATTAATTGCCTAATTGTTTTTTCAAAAACTGTACTGTAAAACGGCATACATTTTATTTTCAAGAGTTGGTTAATTAGATCGCATACTAATATTTGTAATCAGAAGTAAGCAAACCCTTGACGGGTATATTGTATATTTGCCAGATTGATTGATTGATTGTTGTTGTTTTACGTTCGAGATTTTATCACTCATATAAAGACGTCACCATATACCGGTGAAGGGCTTCAAATTTTGACCTTTACTCAGCACTCGGGGCCATTGAGCAGTGAGAGATCTTTATCGTGCCAACGCCTGTCGTGACACGGGACCTCGGTTTTTAAGGTCTCATCCTAAGGACCCGCAACTTTCACTTCAAAGTGCCGAGCGCATGGCGAAGGAACAGTTGCTACCCATTTTTTACCGACTTAGGTCAGTCGCAGCCGAGATTTGAACTCATGACCTCCCGATCACGGAGCGAGCGAGCGCTCTACCGACTGAGCTACCGTGAACGGTGTGTATTTGCCAGAAATTGAGCACTAGAATATTCAGAGTAGGATCTTCAAGGCGATCAATAAAGAAATCACATTATGCTTGATCACCAGCACGTTCAGCAGTCCCCTTGTGTCGCCTGGTGCAACAGCCTCTTAATCCCTCACATATACTTGTAAGTACATCATTGACACACGTGGTAACCATGCGGATTTTTACTTGTGGCTTACAAGAAACATCTAAGGTCATTTTCTTGAACATCACACAATTTATGAACATTTCAAATGACAAGTCTCAGCTTCAAATGAACTGAGCTACATCAATTCAAATTATATCCGAGTTGCACAGCCGCTTGCAGCTTCAGAACACCCTAAAGCCAACAGCAACACATGTAGCAATCAGTCAGGTACAGATGTTAACACCTAGTTATTCCTACATCAGATCCCGGGGCTATCATATCACTGACAACACAAGAAAGAAATTGTAAAATAAGGAACACATCTATCTTCCTAAGCTATTGCATTTAGATCCTGCTGCTGAAATTCATAAACTACTTGTGTTCAAAATGGACAAATTTAGATTTAAAATAAATCTAAGGATAGAAAAATCGCGAACGGACCGACTACATTTTTATTTATGCTGCCATATATTTCAAAAAATAGTTTCTGTAGCATGTTAAGAGCATAATAAAGTATATCAGTTCAGCAGGGCTAGGGGCTTCACGGTCTACTAGACTTGGTTGGAGGGATTACGACATTCAATTAAGGAAAGCACTGTGGTCAAGTGGGAAAGTATCAATGCAGAATTGTAGTTGATTTACATGGGTCAGGCATCAGCTGTAGCTATGGGCACACTTAAAATTTGCATCAGTACAGTTCTGATTTCAATTTAAAGGGTTTCTGTTTCTAAAAAAAAGATTGTAGTTTTTTACACGCTTTCCTTTTTGGCAAAAACCAAATCTCCATCAACTATTACAGTAATCAAGCCAGCCATAATACTTCAAAAGAGGTTAATCGTACGTAATGTCGGTCATCAAACAATAATCCCAATGTGACCAAAAAAGATTTCCAAGGTCATCTCGGCAAAAATAAAAATCGTTGCCTTTGGGATCCAGGATTTACACCAATCAGTGTTACTACATTAAATATTTTGTTACAAGATTATCCAGACAAAGCTGTGGCAGACCAGAATGGAATTCCGTTTGGTCCTCGGGGCCAAGTACTTTGTAAAAATATGATTTCAGCATTACCATCATTAAAGCATAAACTTTAAGATGAATTATGAGTTATTAGTTAAACTGAACACGAAATCGATCTAGGTTGCATAATGGGTCCATTCGACGCCCTATCATTTCAAAACTTCGATCACTGCAGCCTTAAAGGTGTTTTGCCAAAGAAACAAGGTGAATGATTGGAGAATAATAACCAGTTAATCTGCTCCACATAGAGAGAGTCATTAATTCTGAAATTAGCTTATTCAATTATTCATCTTTTGATCAAGTTGAAATTATAGTACATAAACTGGGTTCAATGGCGCAGTTTGGGAAATAAAACAATCAAATACATTCAGGTTATTGCCAGTTACACCATAGGAGTTTAGCCTTCTTGGTTGTACCATGTCGTGCACAATGATTGGGGATTTTCCACTTTTCAGTGGGCGTTAAAATATCACACTAACTTGAAAAATATAATATTGTTCATTACTTAGACCATTTTTTATTTGCCGGATCTCCTGGTCGAACAATTGTTCATTTTTAATGGATTCTCTTCAGAATATTTGTACCAGATTATGTGTTCCTCTGTCAGATGAAAAAAATTGAAGATCCAACAATATGTACAGTGTTCCTAGGTTTAAGTTTGACTCGATTAATTGGTCAGTTTCATACCAAAAGAGAAAGTTGAAGCTTTATATAAAAAGATACTTGAAATTCAAAGGAAACCAAAAATTACATTTAGGCAGCTTCGGGCATTAGCTGGCTCATTAGCATTCATTTCAAATGCTTTATCAGCTGGTAGAGCATTTACATGCCGCTTTAATGGGTTGATGTCTGGTGTCTCTATACCACATTACTTTGAACTGCTTTCCAAGGAAACGCGAAGAGACCTCCAGATGTGGTTAACATTTCTAAATGAATATAATGGTACTATAAATTTTCCAGATATAGAATTGGAAGGTGACAAAAAAATGTGCCATTTTTATCGAGACAGCAAAGGAACACCTGGATGTCGTTCAGTTTTTCTGGTATACTTCTTGATCTTATTTCTATTGCCCACAGGGGTGGAATTTAGATAGGTTTTTTTTTTCTTAACCATAGAGTAAAAAATGCGTAATGATCGTAAATAAAGATTCTGATCCCCTGCCCTGGGCCGAAGGGGAGGATTTTATAACATATTTGGAATGGATCGAAAGAGGAGGTTGTCTTCTATCAGATGTTAAAATTACAAAGCTCTGCAATTGTTTTGTTTAGTTTTACAGATCCTCAGATATGCAACAGGCATAGGAGTTTCCGGATTTCCATATCTATATTAAAAGATCAAGATTGTGCCTAGTTTTCTATTCCAATATTCTTCTCGTTGACTACGGAAAGGTGTTCTCAATGATGGGCTATTAGTTTAATGGATAATCTGATCTAGAATTCTAACGTTCATTGATAAAATATAATGATCAGGTAAATTAAGTGCTTGTATAGAAGCTGCTTGCCCCCATTGTTAATTTGAAAGCTATGTCCGATTTTCTTTTATTAAGCGAACCCTTGGTTTTGCCAACATAAATAAGCCGACAAAAATTACATTCTAATCCGTAGATAACATTAGAAGAATTGCAGTTCAGCTTTTCCCAAGTTTTGGTATAGAAGCTCTGTCCAGTTAGATTACTAGTAAAAGAAAAGTTATAGTAAGAAAAAAAATCACAGGTTTTACCGTTTTCCACAGAACATTTTGAAATAGATGACATGGGATCGGAAAATCTTCAAATATATCACTAATATAAACTTAACATTCTATTAATGCATTAATGTGGACTGCATATATGTCTATGTTGAATATCCCGAGGATTATCTGAGGGACAACGATTGAACTCCTTGAGTTTGTGTTCTTTATAAACTCAAAAGAGTGACGCCTCACTATACTGGGCGACGCGACTGCCAATATCAATTCGCGCAGTGACAAGGTTTCGTGTGTGTTATACGGTATTCAATGTTGTAGATTTCCAATGGATTTCATGAAGAAAATTACACTGAATGTAAATATTTTGCATTGAGTTCTCCAGAATTTGGCACAGACTTCTAATTCTCCAGGTGTAACAATGTTCGGCAAGGGAATAATACCAGGGTTGAGTTTTGTCAATATCAATTTTATGATGTCATTTCTGACCCGTACTGTACAAAGCCACACCCAAGATTTCAAGTTATCCGTGTAGATGATAATGGCATTACCAAACATATTAATCCATTAAAAACAACATTTTTATGGAAAAATGGTATCGAAAAAATTCAGTTTGATCATGCCTTTGACATGCATTGTCTGGTCGCAGATATTACTTAGGGTATATATTGGCGTCATGTATTTCAAGTGTTGCAATGTACAGAGAAATTTAAATGTAGGTTAATTATTTTGTTAATAGCTTTTTTAAAAGAAAGATGGTGTTTCAAATAAATATATTGATATCAGCTTGCATTGTTGACTTCAAAAGCAAATGCCCAAAGAACAAAGAAAAAGTGGTGAACTCTATGATTAGTAAAAAGTTTATTATGAGCAACATTGCTATTTGGCAATTCAGTGGTGGCAATAGTTGACGTGATCTACCAATGCCATCAGTACATAACTTTTGAATCGAACTATTATGGATTCATAAATGTGATGTAAATGAATTTGTATTTTTGTTTGAGTGTATTTTGTTAAAAATATCCTCTTATTTAGCTGTTGGTCAAAATTCAGCCGCTGTGATTGCAGTACGATTTTTGCATTTATTTTGAGAGACAATTGGCGCAATTTTGACAAATAACCCTTTGCAGAGGGATATTGTTGTCTACAGGTCTTCGATATGGTTTGTTGAATATTTGTGAATGCTATGATGCCAAAAGCTTACAAGTAGTATGATCGGCGCATTTGATATGAAGTGTTGTAATCAAATGTGGAAACTAAACAAACTCCAAAGAACATTTGGAAAATGCAAAAATCTCAAAAAATATCAATAGCAGCAAAACATATGGTTTTTCTATGCTTTGTCAACCATTACTCAAGATAAATTAAAGAGCAGGCTTTCTGACTTCATAGACAACTGCTTCCTCAATAAAATGGAACCCGTAAATTTCCATGTCTTCTAAAACTTACTTAGTTGAACATCATTCTGATTCTTCATACAAGTACTCTAAAGTTTATATTTAAAAAAATTTATGTAGTCTTTAATGAAGGCCATGTCTTCTGTTGGATTTCCGATGGGCATTAATTGTGTTCCTTTATAAGCTGACCTGTATTTTATTCCTTTGAAGCACAATTTACTCAAAAACTTCTAGAGGAATAAAATTCAGGTTGTGGTCTTCAGGCTTTCTACTACGGAGTATTCCATCTATTTACAAAGGGCTCAAGGCGGGTGTGACCGATCAACAGGGGATGCTTACTACTCATAGGCACCTGATTCGACATCTGGTGTTTCCAGGGGTCCGTGTCTTTGCACTGATCACGATATGTCTTGTTTACTGGATTTATGAGATTGATCACTGTTTGTTATCTTCTCCTTTAACATCTGCGCAGTAGCCAAATCATTTTATGTAAGGTGATCGGTAGTGCTCTGTAGAAAGTCCTGATTTTTCTCTTATAATTATATAAAAATAATACATCTTGACAAAAGCCGTAAAAATATATTTTAGGGGATTTCAACGGTTTTTGATATTTGAACAATAGTTAAATAAAGGTAATGTGACAATAGGGACACTTGCCCAGCACAACACTTTATACAACAGCAAGAATTAAAGATAATGGAACAGTTATCAAATGATGGGGTGATATGATACCTGGATACTTGCCCAAGAGAATACTGTATACATCTTGACACAAGTGGCAAGAATTAATATGATAAAGGTGTGGGGATCTCAGCCGTTTTAAAGATAACGGAATAATTATGAGACACTTGCCCAACAGAATGCTATATACATCTTGACATAAGCAGCAAGAATATATATGATTAAGGAGGTGCGGATTTCAACTGTTTGGAAGATATTTGAGAAAACATAAAATGAGGGGATGGGGATTGCCCCTTGGCACTTGTCCTACAGAATCCTCAATGAATCTTGACATTTACGGCAAAAATATGTACAGTTTAATTAGGATGGGTGATGTCAACCGTTGTAAAGATATCTGACCAATCATAAACTGAGGGAGTTGGGATGACTTCCGAGCACTTGCCAAAGAGAATACTCAATGCCTCCTGCCATGTGCAGCAAAAATATTCAGGGTTTAGCGGTAAGGATCCAAACCATTTTTAATGAACAACGATTTGTGTTACCACCTTTAAATGAAGAATTGCAATTTTTGCATGGTTTTCTCGAAGACATAATTAAGTCTTTATCGAGAAAAGTGCATATATTTTTATTGGTTTAAACATGTAAAATTCAAACATAGGGAACTTTTTAAAGTTTTTTGTGCACTTTATGAAATATGTCTACGTGACAAATCTTTTTGATTTACACACCAGTGCCACTCACAAAACTAAAAAAAAATCCTTAAATATACAGATGGCAGTCTGCGTCTGTTTTGAACAAAGGAATCAAATAACTAACGAAAGACCAGGAACGTTAATGACCAGAAAAGATACCAAATAATGGCCTCTCTAATAATGCAATTCAATATTTAGCAATTAAATAGTTTCAATTTACATTCTCTAATAAATTGAATTCATTAATCTCATCACAATATTATAATAACAATGGCAATAAATTCAGAAAAAAATCTCTAAACATGCTTGAGTATGGAGATTGAAAAGCACTCATTACGTTGGGGAACACTTTTTGATAATATTTCAATAAATGGTTAAAACTTTTCTGAATAAAGAATGGCTTGTTTGAATCGTTAATTTTTCTAAAGGTAACAGTATCTCTAAATTGTATTAGCTTTGGTGATAAACTTTATTTAGGGAGGAATTCTTGTCTGGTTTATGATTAATGAAATATTAAAATTATATTTGCTTATATTTCGTATATATTTAGTTGTTATAAATTTAGCAATTAAATATATCATATTTTTCTTCCTTTCTCATAATTGAACAACTGTGAATAGAAATGGTAAACTGAGTGTGAAATATAGCAGGGACTAAATTTTTTGCGGAATAGCGGCGTATGAAAATATCTCTTTTTCTGCATCTGAATTTACTACAAAACATTGAATTTAGTTAAATTTCTTAAACAATCAAAGACTTAGATAAATTGTCTGACGTGACAGAAATTAATAACCATGGACTAAAGTTTTAAAAAATATGTAATAAATTTTTATTTCTAGACAAATTACAATTTTTTTAGCCTTTGAAAGCTTTCAATCTGCGAATAGATTTGAGCAAAGAAAATCAGTAAAAGGTGTTTTTCTTTCTTACTAAACGGTCAAAACTTTCCGTTTTTGTATCATTTTGTATCTTGATATAACTACTTCACCATATGTGAAAAAGATGCAAAATTTAAATACATGAAGTATATCAAAATAATTAATATTCTCTGAAAAATTAAGAAAAATAGAGGAAATTCGGATTAACAAATATCTATTTTATTTAAAATATTTATCTTGATTTGGTAGTATCATCTGATAAACCCTATTTGATATTGTCTTTATATGAAAAAAAGAAAAACATTTAATCTTTTGAAATAGAAGTAGGCATTAGATGATTGGTAACAGTAATTTTTTTTATTCTTAATGTCAAGGAAAAAGATAATAACCTTGCCTCTGACATAAAACGGTCAAATTTAATGTAACTGATACTATCACTTAGTGATTTTGTCTTCTTCAATCTGTGAAAATTTCAATAATTTTTAAATACAGTAAATACGAGAAGAATCCCTCCTTAACAGGTATAGCACCCTTCCCCAGTATTTCGCCTACAACTATGCTTAAATGGAAAGTACCTATTGCTATGAATAGATTTATTTGATGCATTGGATATGTATTGAATTTAGGAAACCACTATGCGGTACTACTTCATCCTTACAACGTCCGGGCCTGTGTATAAACATGTTGCTGTGGTACCTCTGACAAATCATTTCATATCTTTGGGCTTGCTTCTCTCATTGCGAAGCACCAATCAAAATGAAGTAGAGTGATAATATCAGCAGAAAGGAATCAACTGACAACTAAAATGCACGTGTTACGCATTGTTTTTCACCAAGAGGCTTACTGTGATTTGTTGAGAGAAAAGAAAAACAATCAAGATTTGTAATTTTCTCGAAAGACTTCGCTGCAGTCAGCCTGCAAGATATCAAATGAAATTTGTCAAGGGTCCAAGGGCAGCGACTTGACACAGGGCCCCTGATTCTGTATGTTTAGTATAGAAAATATTTCCCAATAAACTTATTCTTTGATTTGGGCTATAAATTCACGATAAACACTTTTTAAAACATTATACGACTTCTCTCTTTTATTACTTCAGAACTAGCATCTCTGCGTATTCGCATATATCATTATAATCAAATCAAAAACAAATTTAATAATTTCAATATTTGTTTTTTATTTGTTTGACATTTTGTAGAATTATGTATCAAGAATTTTTTCCTGATTTTTCAGAAATTTTGTTTTCATGAAAGGTCTAGATCACATATTCGTTACGGAAATTACAGCTGCATCTTCACTATCTATATTTTCTCTTCATGTGTCCTTCATAAATAGTAGAAAACTCCATGTTATTTTAAATCCAGGTAACCTTAAATTCGAATGTTTATATGGTAGGCAGACAGATTGGAACAATGTATGGTCTCTATGTTTATTTCTGATGTGTGTATTATGTGAAAAATACATTATTAACATTATCAACTCTCTAAAGTAAATGAATTAAATAAAATAGATAATCAAATATGTATTAATAATTATCATTAATACAAAAAAAATGTAAATTGGGGGATTGGCCCAAACACAAAAACAGTTCAGTGTGCACCATAGGCTATTAAGAAATGTCGTGTCTTTTGTGTGTATATATATTGCCCTATGTTTGAGTCTTTTGGAAAAAAGGACATCTGAAGTATATATTTCATTTTTGTTACACCAAAAAGATTTTAATATAACATTATACTATGACATCTAAAGAACAAAAAACCATTCAATATTTTTCTGGTTGAAGTTGATTCGAATATAAATCTGTATTTTTTCAATGCTCAATCAACAGTTCTCCATGTATCCCATGCAAAATATTTAAATTTCATTGATCCTGTTCGAAAAAATTATGGCTTTTTTGCCAGGTACTGGTATAATTGGTATTTGGCATAGCTAGATTAACTAAATATCATGAAATATTGAAATATTTTGAATGCCTGAAATGAGATATATTGTGGGCCATGTCGTATACTAAATGCGCTATTCTTCTTTATCATCCATTATAGTTGTGTAATTTAATACGAAATATTTACATTCTGCGTAATTGTCCTTGTGAAATCCATTAGAAATCTAAAATATTACGTCTATTAACCACATCAGTTGTGAGAGGCGCTAAATTTATAATGAAGATAAATGAAATTAACATTTATGAAGAGCCTAAGAAAATAAAATATGAGCATTGAATTTGTATTTTTGGATGTCGTCGGTCGTATAACAACCCAAATTCATTGTTCATCATGGAATTATTTTGAGTTTTGTGTGAGTGTTGTTTAAGGAATGTTGATTTTAGTTCTGTGAGTGTTATTGGTGTGTAAATAACATATATATATTGTCAAGTAGGCATATTTTATAAAGGGGTAGTTCTTTGTTTCTGTAGTTGTACAGACAGCATTTTCTGTAACTCGAAATCATATTATGAAATATTGTTGGAATTTAAGCATAGTGGTGGGAAAATAAATTTTGTCAACCAAATAAATGCTAAAAATGCTCTTTCAATAGAAATTTGTAGATGTGGTACCTGTGATCTTCCCTTTTTACGCTATCTATAGGTAGCTTATTATAGGTAGGTTATTTACAAACAAGTTATTGAGACAAGAATATTAGCAGTCTCGTTTAAAGCCATCATTTCGTAAGTTCTATGGTCGATACAATGACCTTGTCAGCAAATACAATCTATCATTAAGTCAAATGCTGACTGACGTTTTTCATACTAATTGCTTGGCCTTTATTTACACACTGAATTGTCTACGGATTTTTCCGTTATTTCCCGATCATGACAAGGAGCACACGGCGGGTGTGACCAGTCGGCAGAGGATACTCACTCTTCCATGGCACCTTATCCCACCTCTGATGTTTTAGAGGTCCGTGTTTGCTCTGCTCTAAAATTTGTATTGTTAAATGGACTTTTGAGCTTGAATACTGTTCGTTTTTTCCATATATTTCATCTACATGTATATAATATTAATATTTGGATAACACGGTACATTTTTTTTCAATTAAATTCATTTTTGGCTGCTAACTCCTTTGGGTAACAACATCGTTTCTATATAAATTACATTTGTATCATTTCACCATAAAGAAAACTGCAGTGTATTTAATATGCTTTAATTCAGTGATTTGTGATCTGTCATTCAAACCATAAAAATAATAACTATATATGACGATTAGAAGTGTAAAAGTATGCATAGAGGTCGAAGGGTGATGGGACCCAATCTTGGAACCTTCAGACAATAAGGATATCCGATCCTCAGCCAGGAAGGATAACTCTTTTATTTAATATTTAATTCTAAAAGTCTCAAAATGAAGCTTAGATATGAAATCTTTTCATGCAACAATTTTCATTTTATGCATCTCAATGTGATTCATGATCAATGTTCTTTGAAGATTTAGAACAGTCTTTTAAAACGTTGATATTTTTACCCTATAAAGGTTATATTAAAAACTAGAAAAAGGCTATGTTTAAAATACAGATTAAAAGAAATCGACATTTTCTTTAATTTGGCCTTAGATAACAATGCTAATTAGCATGATATGAAATTAGAAAGGATTAATGGTGTTTTGCAATGAAAGGAAACACTTCATAACTATGCATTTTAGAATAATAAAAGTACACAGAAGAATCTAAAGTACTGTATAAATATGAAAATCATGCAATTTTCTTCAAATGCCTTGATACCGATATTTTTTTTTATCGTAAATTGTTTTTGTTGATCAATTTCCAATTAGATAATGCATAGTAGGTGTCTTTATTCGCATTTCCTAAAAATTTATTTGAGATTTACTAATTTTTCAAACATAATATGTTTTACTTTAATAATGAAGTTTGAACAATTACCGTACGTAAATTCACATTACTTTTAGAATTCAGAAGCATTTTTGTGACGTGGGTATGTTAAAGAAGGATACAAATTATTTCTTGAGAAATTTAGACTTTTTTAAAGAAAATTAAGTTTGATAATTTATGAAATCTATAGTCCATATAATTGAAGCAATATTCTAAAAACAATCTAACACATGTTGGAGACCTCTTTTTTGTAGCCATAGTATAAAGAAAAATTACATATCATCTGCAAGGAAAATGACTTATTCCAATATTTTAGTAGTTCTGTCGGACTTTTTATGTATAACTTGGAAGATGTGAGTAGAAAATTATCAATATATAAGCACAGAGGGGGAAAAATATCTCCTTCAGGTTTGTCTCACTCATTTTCTTGCCACATTGGTTTTCGTTGGCAAGATTCATTTTGAGTACGTTTTTTTTAGAAATTTATAAAAGGATTGAATAAAACAGTAATAATAATAATTACAATAACTCAATAATCAGTCTTTGTTAGTCCATTTTATACATTGTGCCGGCGATGTTTTCCCTTCAATATTTGTCATAGCACGATGTCATTTTATTTAGGACAATGTTGTTGCCCTCACAATTGATTGTCACTGATGATATGGCAATGCTTTTGCCTTTAAGATTGATATATTTTAAGGCAGAATGTTTTTGCCCCCAAGACGAATGGTTGCTTCTACGTATACAAGGCAATATTGTTGCCTTATAGATTTTTTGCATTTGCTTATGCTTGGGCAATGCTGTTGCCTCTAAGTGTTACATATTTGCTCCTGCTTGTGCCTTTTGAAATTTGCAAATGAAACTGGTATAGCAGTGCTTTATATAGCCAAGGGCTATACCTAACAAACAGGGATAAACAAGATCTCGGATGATTCCATTAATCCGAGTCACACAAGTGTTTGGAAGGTAAAGGCCCATTGTATCACTCATTACTCATTACACTACCTACGCCTCTGTATACTTGTGTCCCGCTTGTTTATTGGTTATGTATTGTTGTATAAAGCAATGAAAATAGGGCAAACATAAAGTAAGTTAAGAATTCCTTTCTATTACCTAATCAAATGACGAAATTAAGTAATTACAACAATAGTCTAATATACACTGTTTCTTGCCACAGTACAATTGGTCATTCCAAATGTCTTTTTCGACGCTCTCCACGCATTTACAGTCACTCTGGTATTTTTTCACAACTCTGACTGTCCTCTGGTGGCGAGTTGTATCCGTCTGAGTGCTTAAATCCAACTTAGTGACATGTTCTCTACAACAGGGGCAGTGATGCAAAACCATGGGCGTCTCATGATCCTTACAATCATCCACCAAACTCCAACCTTTGTCCTCAGGTGGGTCAGGCGCTTTGTCATTACACTTGTCTGCTTTGCGTTTGACTGCAGGACTTGGCGAAGTTTTCTTCCTGATGGTTCTACCAATTTCAAGGTCTGTCTCATAAATTAGATCACCTGGATCACTTGCCAATCAGATTCACAATAATTGTCATCTACAGCTACCTACTTGGAGTTCATTTCTTTCTCCATCTTGCAAACTAGTAGTTGATTGTAATCGTTTCTGGTGTCTCATTAGAAAGGAGTGTTTAGCAAATGCCTTGTCGCACGGTTAAACTCGGATCTTCGTTTATTCATGTCATCAGTGGCACACGCTGGATGTTCTTACTATTCCTCTTGTGAAGAGAGGCGACAAAGGCAAATGGAACATAGAAGGCCCGGCTTCCTATAGGTAACTTTAGTCAAAGCCATGATCTGTAATAAAAACAAAGAATATTGCTTATTTTGCAAAGTACATTTACTATACATATTATAGAGTATAATCAAACTGATAATTGGAGTGTCATTTAGGCCTCCTACACTGCCTTCTACTCGTGTTTTCAACTTCCATCTCATTAAAATTTGTGTTGGTTGATATACCTAACGCATCCCCGTTCAATATCTAATTCTTTTGCACTTATACCATTTTCATTTGCATCATAGTTTACAATGTCCAAATCTTCTCTTACTATTTCTTCTGATTCACCAGGTTCATCATCACCTAGTACATCTGTTTCAAAACTAGGTCTTTGGGATGCATAGTATCTTAACCTGTCAATGTGGACACCAATTTCAAACTGTTTCTCAGTCGCATTCCTATAATGGTATCTCTTCCGTCGTAGCATCGTCTGATTGGTAAACAGTCGTGTATTTCGATGATCATTTTGCATGGTATCTCGTAAATTCCTTGCATATTTCTGTACAGTACATGTAGTCCTTTCATGATTTATAGGGAGTTGATACATAATATCTAAAAAGGAAGAAACTTCCCTCCCAAGCATAAGCCTATAAAGGGTGTATCCTGGACTCACATGATATGCAAACCCGTAGGCCATCAGCACATATGGTAAATGTTTGTCCTAATCATTTGGTGGTCCGAAACATATGCAGTTAACATGATGGCTAAGGTTTTTTTTTTTTTAAATCGTTCGACCATTTAATCTGATTTCGGGTAGAGGGTCGTAGTTCGAGTCTTGAAGAATACCAAAAACGTTACAACAAACAAGTTGAAGAAACAAGAATATCAACAGTCTCGTTTAAAGTCATCGTATCGAAAGTTCTATGGTCGATACAATGACATTTTCAGCAAATACAATCTATAATTAAGTCAAAATGCTGACTAACGTTTTTCATACCAATTGTTAGGCCATTATTACACACTAAATTGTCTACGGAATTTTTCATTTTCCTGATCATGACAAGGAGCACAATGCGGATGTGATCGGTCGGCAGGGGATGCTCACTCCTCCATGGCACCTGATCCCACCTCTGATGTTTTAGAGGCCCGCGTTTGCTCTGCTCCCGATTAAGCCAGTGTGCCCCTGAGTAAATTGACTTTTGTGTGTTATGAACATCGCTTCTTCCCCAAACATCTTTGTTTCCAGGAACATGGAAATCATAGCCTTGAGTCTTACGTTCCCTGTATCCATCCGTAACGCATGTACCAAACATTTATTATGTTTCAGGAAATCTAGACCAAGGATTCCATCTGTACTGATGTCTGGTACAACTACTTCAAAAGTGAATTCATGATTTCCCAACATAAAATCGAATGTGCACTTACCTTGCACTTGCAATGGCAATCCATCACCTAGTTTTATTTTCTGGGTTTCAGGCATTAGCTCAACAATTTTAGTATTAAGCATACATGTTTTCAAATAATTTACTTGACAAAATTGTCAGTGTAGCACCAGTATCCACTAACAACGTACAAGGCACTTTATTTACATTGACCTGTGTGGAAAAAAAAAAGACTGAAAAACAACTCGTGTTTGAGTAATTGAACCCGTATTCGACTTCGGTTCACCTGAATCTATGGATGGAATTCTTAGAGAATTAGACTACTTTGCAAAGGTGTCAGGGCTCAAAATAAATTTTCAAAAAACAAAAATGATATGGATTGGAAGTAAAAAAAAATCAAAGGATGTATTTCAACATTCTAGATGGAAGTTAGACTGGAGTAGCAGAAATTTTGATCTTTTAGGGATTAAATTTTCAGTAGACTTATATAATATGATTAATCTCAATTATACATCAAAGTTAAGTGAGATTATAAAAACATTAAATCAGTGGAAACTAAGAAAATTAACCCCTATTGGTAGGTTAACTGTAATTGATTATCCCTAAATTAAATCACTTGATACTTACTTTACCTAATCCATCATTAGAAATTGTAAAAGTGTTCGAGGATGAAATTTATTCTTTTCTTTGGGGAAGAAAAGTCCATAAATAAAAAGAAATACTATCATTCAAGACTATAGAGATGGTGGCCTTAGAATGGTAGATTATTCAGAGTTTATGATAGCATTAAAATCAAGTTGGATAAGAAGATTCACCCATTCAGATTCCAAATGGGTAAAATTACTTTCAAGCACAACTACATACAGAGATTAAAAATCTTTGGTTAATGGGTCCAGATTTTACTGCTAAATTATGTAAGAAAATAACAAACACTTTTTGGATAGAAGTCTTTAAAAGTTGGCTTAAGATATGTCTTGTAGAACAACAGAAAGATACAAATTTATTCCAAGAACACATATGTTTTCATTAGTGACTTGATAATAATTTCTTAAGCCTCGACACCCTTAAAGATCTTGGTGTTAAAACAAATTACGTTGAATATTCTGAAACAGGCAGTGTTAGACAGATTTGTGAACAAAAACCAAATGAATGTGGCGATTTCTTATGATCCAAATATAACCAGTTCTGTGAAGATGTTTTATATTAATATGAAAGGATGTAAAGATATGTATAACATTCTTATTAATAGAAAGAAAGAAACAAGTACTTCAATTTTAAAATGGAATGAAGATGGATATTTATTCCCTTTGCCTGAATGAAGTAAAAGTTTTGAACTCCCATTTAAAGTCACACAAGAATCAAAACTTCAGTGGTTACAATTTCAAATTTTACATAGAATAGTTCCAACAAATTCTTATCTTTTTAAACTTAAGATAAAGGAGTCCCCAGCTTGCAGTTTCTGTAAGACTGACATTGAGTCAATTGAACATCTTTCTGTTGAATGATATTTAGTAAAAGAGCTTTGGAATGATATTGAAGAGTGGTTTTTTCTCTAAGTTTAACATATCTGCAGTTTTTGACAGAACAACAATATTATTTGGTAAATATAAGTACAGGATACACATTAAGTGCAAAATTTGATTACTCTGATAATTAAAAATTAGAAAGAATCTTGATTGAGAAATTTTTACTATTGAAACAATGTAAATTTACAGAGTTTGAAAATAACTGGAAGAGAATATGTGAAATGTTGTAATTTGTATGCATATAATTTTTTAAGGAATGAATGTGGCTCATTACCACCTTAATTTAAAAAAAAAAATACTATGCCCCCCTCTTTATTTTTTTCTCCCTCCTTTTCCTCTATTTCTCTTTTCTTCTTTTCTCTTCTTCCTTATTAAACCAACTTTCACATACGTGTATGTGTGTAAATGTATATCTATGTATGTAAATGTACCTTGTATATGGTATTCTTAATATGCACATGAGTGAAGATATATGTATAAATATGTTTATTTGATATAAATGTAAAAGTTGAAATAAACATTAATAAAAAGAAAAGGGGGGGGGGGGCTTTGTTGACACAAAACTTTGTATCGAACTCGACTCATCTGTTTTTAGTTATCTGGTATCTATGCATTCTGACAAAGTAGCTATTTTGTTCTCAAGGGTTCGTAGTAACGATCGAAGTTTATCTCGTAATTGTTTTAAATCTCCCCGTATTGATATCAGCTTCTGATGGCCTTTCTATTCAAAATGTACTGTTATGGCAAAACTTACATCATGTCTTCTCTGGCATTCAGCTCTACAGAAGGCTTCCATCTCCACGGCAAACCGAACTGCGTAATTTAAGGATTTGGGCCGCGACTGCTGGATTCTTAGGCGCATATCAAAGTCAGTTAAGGCGTCGACGAACTGGTTTTTAAACATCATCTCCGGGACCTCAAGTGGTGCCGTCGGATCCGCTTAATGTGCTGTCGTTGTGTACTTTCCTCTACATAATTCTGGCAATGTCTCCTTTGGCCTCTGTTGATTTTCCTTTAACATGGCTCAGTCAAGTTTTGTCTGTTTTGTCGGTGGAAATCTTGCCGCTAACACCTCACACAGATCTCATGTTTTCATGTTACCTAGAACTGTTTGTTCTTGGCCTCTTAATGCTGCCAGGCACAAGTCTTTTTTGTCTATCATTCCACATATTTGTGCTACTCCATGCCTCAAAATGTACTTTGTTATCGATCCAGGACCAAGCACCATCAAATATCGCAGACATCATCGCAGTTTCATCAAACGTGTTACCAATAGGACAATTTGCACTGCTTTAATTCACTGGGAACGCCGCACTGAATGACGTACTTGGCGCAGTAGGCATAGGGTCTCTGTCCTTTGCAAGACCCCATGTCACACTGGTGGATGTTGACATTGACCTACCACCTAACGTACTCCAGTGTACATGGAGAGTTGAGATTGGTGTATAAGGTATATTCAGATTGAGCCAGTGTGCCCCTGAGTAAATTGACTTTTGTGTGTTATGAACATCGCTTCTTCCCCAAACATCTTTGTTTCCAGGAACATGGAAATCATAGCCTTTGGTCTTATTGTTCCATGTATTCACCCTTAACACCTTTTATATTACTTGCACTTGTGGTAGGGTTTATGTCAACTTTACCCATCAACTCTCTATGCTGTCTACATAAGTCTTTTGCCTTAAATCTACACCAGGCGTTGGCACGATAAAGATCCCTACCAATCCATGCAGGGGTAAACAGGATCTCGGAATATTCCATTAGTACTAGTCATATAAGTGTTTCTAAGGTGTAGGTCCATTGTTTCACTCATAGAAGTAAAAGTGTAATTTTTAGACGCAAATTTAGCGATTTGTCCTTAAAAATCAATATTTAATTTTAGCGAGAAGTAATTTTAGCAATTTTATGGTGCATAGAAAGATTACGGTAACCTCTTATGCGGAATTAATTATTAGCGATATTTAATTTAAGTTTTCATTTAAGAGAAGGAAATCTCAACACCCTCGATAAAAATGCCAAAATTGAGTCCTCGACAAAATTTCTGCTTTTCGGGTAATTAGTAACAGGTAAAATTATATAAAAGTTTATTAAATCAAGATGAGCATTGATGGTGTACTAAATTAACAAATACAATGACTGGACAAATACATTATGTAATAAAGACTTTTATTTCTTGAACTATAATTATGTTGATAGAACACATTGGAGTTTGATGTTGGTACAATGAACTATAAATCTGTAAATCCTTTGGTAATGGCATTGATCAGAGTAGATTAACCAAACGCATCGATATTAAGTTTTTTTTACAAAAAAATTGAAAGGAAATGCAAAGTTAACCAAGAGAAATTAAATTAGAAACTTTGAAGTTGATAGGTAATGCTTGACTATAGAAAGAAAGTGAAAATTGTGGGTCTTTCGAACGAGACATTAAAAAAAAATGTGGAAACATGTCAAGACAATTGGCACATTTAATAACCCTCACTGCTCAAAGACCCTAAATGCCGAGTAAATTTAAGGTCTAAAATTGCAGTCCTTTACAAGCAGCTGGTGACTTCTGATATTTTTTTAAAAGAAGTTTTTAAATATCAATTTTGGCATTTGGTCTTTTTAAAGGATATATGTTCAAAGTCAGTGATGAAATGACTTAGCACGCTTTCGGAATCAAGTTGAATGTCGCACTCGCATTATACGTACCTCTAGATCTGTAAATAATGACTGACGGTAATGGCCGAGTTTATTGAAATTGTAAGTTTATGTCCATTAGCTTTTGAAAATCGTGTCATACTTGTTTTATTCTAAACTGTTGAATCCAATCTGACTAAAAATGGTTTGGAAGTGATAAATTTTTAATGATGAATGATATTTTCGTTCAAGCCAATACAAAATTCATTAGATATCGTTAAAGCGCTCATGTGGGACAAACTATGACAAAACATCTCGAATTGGCTCGAATACCAGTTAAGAAGAATAGTTCATGAAAGTTTTTTTCAGTGTAAATGTAAAGAAAAAACATAAATGAATTCAAATTGCCAAAGAATTCTCAGTCTCAAAGGTCTTACGTGAGATTTTTTTCTCCATTAATTCTGGTAATCAATCAGACATCTGATGACTACAAACGGCAAACACGCGATATGTTTTACTTTTAATCACAAGCAAGACACCAAATCCAGATCACTGAGAATTTAATAAGATTTATCCTCGCTGAGTAGTTACTGCAAATACCATGACTCAGAATGATCTATTTCACTTCATATATGGGTCCTCTTTTAATCTATGATTTATCTTTTTTTCTAGATAGCGTCTTCTTGAATTATTATTATACAGGATTATCATTTGGATTTGATTTATTGAAGTTTTATGAAAGCATCAGTGAATCCCTAAAGGCTTAATTTTTGTGATATTTTCAGATACCCTTTTTAATGTAAAGGTATTAGTACCGTAGTATAAACAATTTCAGTGTCACAAAATAAGGAGAGATTCCTGGCTATGACTATGATATTTCCCATCACAGTTTGTCTTCTTGGGAAATGTAATATACTGAAACGCAAAAGAAACCTAACAAGCAGTAATCTACAAAAATTTGAATTTTTTATCTAATGATTTTCAAAAATGAATGCAGTTAGGTAAAACTCGATTTAAAAACATCAAAGATTTGATAGAAATGTTATGATTATCAATTAACTTTAGAAAGTAACACATAAATGTTAAAACACCCCCCTACCTGACCATTCAATTACAGACTGCAAGACCGCCATGTGCAACAGTTGCAGCTTGATTTCTACGATGCAATAGGTTCATCAATCTCGAGATCTGAGCGAAAGAAAAATTCTTTGCCATTTTTAAATGCCTGTTTTTCAGATGATGAGGTCGAATTTTCTCTAGCCAAGCACAGTGTAGCAATCCTTGGACTTCCGGTCCAAGGACTGTCATTCATGCTATTGATACGTAAGAGCCTGTTGAGGCGTGATTTTGTGCATATTTGCATCTGCAACTCTCCATCACCTTTATTTTGAGATTTTCCACATAGAGCGATGGAAATGCCTTTAAGTAATACTTAAATCATTTTAGGAAGCCTTGGTATCGCTTTCGGAAAAGAAAGGAGAATTTATTTTTCGGAACATTGCTGCATTACTTATGGTGAACAGATACAAATCCTTAAAACCCCATATTATTGCCAAATGTTTTGTTAAACATGCAATTTTTGATTTCTGCTTAGCGGACTCCAAGCTAACTTCCGGTAATGGTATAAAAATCATTCAACCGTTAAATTACCGATATTTACAAAGTTGAAGATGTCCTTACTTTTTAGATACAAAATTATATCCTAGATATAATCTTTCCTCCTAAAATAGGATGTTGTGTCTTTTGCGTTTCAGTATATTTCTCAGAAAGTAGTCCATTAATGCAAGTAAATAAATATAAGAATTTATCAGGGTTTTTATTTGATGACACCTGACAAGAAGTATTTTGAAATTAATTTTTTTTTTACTGAAACCAATTATGAAATTGATTTAAATGCCATTTTCATGTACGCTTTGCAGGTACGTATTAGACAATATTCCAAGTACAGAAACCGAAATTATATGTAATTGGTTTCATCAGCATTATAAGATGTATTTGCTGCCACAATTTTTGGAACGATAAAGGCAACCTTCAAAGGCTATCTTACTCTCAAGCGTACAAGGCAGAGGCGCGTAAGGCAGTTATAAAGATTATTCTGACGCAAGGTTTAAAAGCTGCAATTAATTGATTTATTATCAAATTCCCCCTTACAAAGTTGTTGTGAACACTTTTATCAGTGATGTTGATTGTTTCTCAGTCTAGTGTCTCTAGAAATCAAACTAGAGTGTTTCTTTGAAGATAAATTCTGTATCAAGTATAATCATGTGAAAACACAGAACAATATTAATTAAGCTTGGAATTGAAACGTACTGGGATTTTCCTGAAATTCAATGCCAATGTGTATTTTGAGTCGACACTCACTATACTGATGTCTGAATTTATCCCTCTCAGACTGCAATGAAAACAAAGAACATCAAGATGCCGACTGCTCCAATTTTGCTACCCTCTAAAAAGTTTATCTAAAAACAAACAGACATTAAAGGTATCAAAACTTAATTGAGATCTAAATCTTTATTGTCCCCCGCTTTCAATGAAAGTGGGGGATATTAATTTGGGTCTGTCCGTCCGTCCGTCTGTATTTCTTTCTGTCTGTAACACTTTCGTTTCTGCGCGATAACTCAAAAAGCCTTTGAGCTTTTGCAATGAAACTTTACATAGCAATTGCTGAGGCCTAAGGTCAAAACCCCTATTGATTTTGAGGGCAAAATGGTCAAAGGTCAAGGTTGTAAATTCATACATTCTGTCTGTGTGTAATACCTTCGTTCCCGAGCGGTATCTCAAGAAGCTTCTGAACTTTAGCAATGAAATTTTATACCATTACCCCATTTGGCCCCGCCCAACCCTCTCAAAGTGTCCTGTCCCGGTTTTTTTATTATTATTATTATTTGTTTGGGATTTTTTTTGTTTTGTTTTGTTTGTTTGTTTGTTTGTTTGTTTGTTTGTTTTTTGTTTTGTTTTTTTTTTGTTTTTTTTTATGTTTTTTTTTGTTTGCTTTTGTTTTTGTTTCGTTTTTTTTTTTTTTTGGTTTGTTTGTTTGTTTGTTTTTTTTTTTTTTTGGGGGGGGGGGGGGAGGGGTCAATTTTGTTTTAATTATAATAGTAGTATTGGTACATGTAGTTGATAGTGGGAATAGTACTAAACTTAAAGAGATTGAAGTTATAATATCTCTATTTGATTTATCAATTCTAAATGAAATATTTTTTCAGTGGAACTTGGAAAATCGAATCAAAATTTGTAACAAACTAAATATATCCCTTAAGAAACCCCTAACGTTTGATAACAAATAGTGGTATATTTTCCTATGGTGAGCCCCTTGATTAGTAATTTAATTATCAACCGCAGCAGCGGCCGATCTATTTGTATAAAAAGCACATGGGGAAACATGGGAAATGAGACGTTGTTTTTTTCATTGCTGCTATAGAATAATTCCTAACTGAAAACATGCATAAAGATATAAATAAAAGTTTTTAAAAACTTGCTTAATACTACGTCTAAATGATTGTTATATATGGCATGTCAAAATTGCAATATTCGATCTTTTCCATTTGTATTGCAATTGTATAATTTTCCATTTGCATTGTATGCAATATTTGGAGATAACGAACAGTATTCGAGCTCAAAAGTCCATTAAACATTACAGAATAGGAGCAGAGCAAACACGGGCCTCTAAAACATCAGAGGTGGGATCAGGTGCCATGGAGGAGTGACCATCCCCTGCCGACCGATCACACCCGCCGTGTGCTCCTTGTCATGATCGGGAAATAACGGAAAAATCCGTCGACAATTCAGTGTGTAAGTAATGGCCTAACAATTAGTATGAAAAAAGTCAGTCAACATTTGACTTAATGATAGATTGTATTTGCCTACAAGGCCATAGGACTTACGAAATGATGACTTTAAACAAGATTGCTGATATTCTTGTTTCATCAACTTGTTTGTCAATAACTTGCCTCGTTTTAGAAATTGTTCATACGTAGAGCATGCTCTGGCGTATCGAATCAACTGAGAGATATAAACCCCGTATGCAGGTGATAAGGGTATATTGCTGCATAAGTAAGGGAAATTGACGATCATGACAAGGAGCACACGGCGGGTGTGACCGGGGTCGGCAGGGAATATTCACTCCTCCATGGCACTTGATTCCACCTCTGGTGTTTTAGAAGTTTGCTCTGCTCGAAAATTTGTATTGTTTGATTAATGAACTCTTTAGCTTGAATACTGTTCGTTATCTCCATACATTTCATTTGATAGGGTGTGATGAAAGGAATAATTTTAAATAGGATTTTTTTAGGGGCATCGCTGCCCCAGGGTCGAAATTAAGATCACAAAGCATGACTGTTCTATGCTTTATTCAACTATTCCTCACAACTATTACAACTATACAACTATTAAAGACCATATTTTTCTATTTGCTTCTTTGATAAAAGTGGAATTCTTGTGATTGGTTATTTTTGCTCATTTACACAGTTACTTTGTTAAATATTTTTCTGATTCTCTACACAAGTACTCTGCAGTTGATATTAAAAATACGCTGGATTTCCTCATCAATGTAGTTTTTGGAGTTCAGGTCTTCCAACAATCTGCATGTTGGAATTCCGATCTGCACTATTGTTAGCCAACCCAGAGAAAGGAAATAGTCTTTTTAAGTCCTAATAACTTAAAGATGCTTCGTGTCAGGTTTGGTTAAAATTTTAGTATAGATTAATACCTCACGAGAGAGTGCAAATTTGTTAAACACAAACCCAATATCACCCGGTCTCTAGCTGCTTTATACTGGATCATGTGAGCTAGTTTGAACAAACAAAATAGCTGGGAACGTTGAAGAAAAAATAATCATTCAAGTCAAACCTAGGCATGCTACAAACAGATAAGTTGATGTTACAGGGATTTCAACAACTTCGTTTAAAGCTCACGCAGGTGAGTTAAGGCTAGGTATAGGCATTTCTATGCAAATAAGCTAATTAAAATGCCTAAGGACTTTATCTATTATACAGAGAAAGTTAAAACTTATTGTCTAATAATTTAATTTTGTTTGTATTCTAGCCTCTGATTGGTTAATATCCAAAAAGGAACACAAATTATTTCTGTATAACCTGGTTTGGTATGGGGACACACCCCCCTGACAACCAGCTGAATTGTCTGTATCCATGCAATCCTCTCATTTCCAGTCCTCGGGTTTCATGGAAAATTCCAGATTTAATAAATGTACCTTTAACTTCAAACAGTAACTCGGATCTTACCACATGTAAACAAACAACAAGGCTGCTAGGCCTATGTATCACTTTTTACCTCCCCTCGCTTCCCATCACTTCCGTTACTTCCGTTACTACGGTTGTATTATTGAGCGGCAAATTTGAACTAATAAAAAGCAACGAAATTTTACACCCATAGTTATTTAATGATTTTAAAATTAAATTATAAGGAATGACTCTAATTCTTGGCCAAATTATTCGAGTATAACCTGGTTTGGGTCAGTGTACGCTGTTTTATAATCTGCTTCGCAGATTATAAAGCGTAAACTGACCGAAACCAGGTTATACTCGAATAATTTGGCCAAGAATTAGAGTCATTCCTAAAATACATACTTGGTACCCACGACGTGAGATAGCCAGTACACATTATGACGTCATCGTCCTTTACTACACAAAATTATAATGGACATCAACAAAAATGCTACGGCGCAAGGGCATGCTCTATTTTATTTAACTGAAACAAGGTATATTTAGAAGCAAAATATTTCACAGATTGCTGGTATTGCTGCACAAATATCAACAGCTCAGTTGTATAATTTCTATTTGTAAAGTTTTAAGTTGAATCAAGGTAAAAATGTACAGTCCGGTATAAGTTTCCTCAAATTCCGATCAAATGAGAAAATGCCTAGGATTTGTGCATCAGTTTATTAATCTATAGAATATTTTTCTTAGCATCATACAATTTTCATGTAAAATTAAATAGGGTAATCCCTTGCTCCGAAACTGTTTTGTTGGTGAGTTTTATTACCTTCAGTAGGTAAGAACAATGATGTCATAATATGACGTCATAATGTGGAATGGTTATAACATATCGTGGATACTAATAAGTACGCATAAGAAAATAAATCAAAACTTTCTCTAAATAATAATTATACATCTTATGCGTTTTTAATAGCTCATTTGCATAGAAACGCCTATACCTAGCCTTAACTCACATGCGCAGCATTCTGTTAATTTCGTTGTCGTTCTAATGTGTAAATTAACCCTATCACTGGTTTGTTTTTGACTGATATACCAATTGGTAGGCCTTTCTTTTTATACTAAATTTGACTACGGAATATTCCCTCTAACCGATCAATACATAGGGCTCAAGCCAGGTTTTACTGGTCGAGGGTGGAGGCTTACTCCTAATAGGCACCTGATGCCACCTCTTGAATTTTCGAAGTCTGTCTTTCAAGCCCTGTTCAGAAAATTATATTTGTTTGTAGATTTTTATGTATGAAATATGGAGATAACGAACAATATTCAAGCTCAAAGTCCATTAAAACAATAGAAATCAGGAGCAGAGCAAACACGGATCTCCAAATACATCTGAGGTGGGTTCAGGTGCCATGGAGGAGTGAGCTTCCCATGCTGACAGGTCACAACCGCCATGTACTCCTTGTCATGATCGGTAAATGACAGAAAATGCCGTCGACAATTCAGTGTGTAAATAAATGCCTAACAATTAGTATGAAAAACGTCAGTCAGCTTATGACTTCGTGATAGATTGTATTTGTTGACAAAATCATTGTATCGACCATAGA
The DNA here is from genome assembly GCF_033153115.1 of Saccostrea echinata. NCBI lineage: Eukaryota > Metazoa > Mollusca > Bivalvia > Ostreida > Ostreidae > Saccostrea > Saccostrea echinata. Next base: position 5,416,961 of record NW_026889809.1, read on the forward strand.
ACTTACCAAATGATGACTGTAAATGAGTTTGTATCGATCATAAACAGCTGTCCTTTATAAAGTTCAGTTTATCTCAAATACCAACTTTAAACACAGTTTAATCGACTACTCAAAGTAGGGAATATAATGATTACTTCGGATCCATCAATCATAACCTGTTTATTCTGAGGAAGAACTATCTTCTTTAAAGGAAAATTTTAAAAAGATACACGGGTGTTACATAGGATATTGAGAGAGAGATTTGGAAGGAAGCAAAGATGGAGAAGTCGAAAAAGTGTTGCTTGCCATAACTGTCTTAACAGTGTGTATCAATTGAATAAGGCAGATCTTAAAAATAAACAATAGGCAAATGTCTCAAAAATAAGACCGTTAGGTTTCTCCGGTACACCTCATTGAATCAAATCCAAATGATAATATTGTCAAAATTACAATTCAAGAAGATTTTTTCAAGGAAACAATTAAAACTTAGACAAAATTCTTGCATGAAATGTGTATATAAGGAAGAGTCTTCAAGCTCAAACATCCAATAATACATCACAAATTGGAACGCTGGAAACATCAGAGGCGTAATCAGGTGCGTTTGCATAACATAGACACCAAATATGTAGATGATAATAGTGTATGCATAAATAAGGGAAGTTAAGGAAAAAAAACTTGAAGTCATCACGTTAATTATGAAGTCTTTTTGTTAATTTGCATTATGCAACCAATACTTCTTTCTAGTAAAACATCTAAACCAGTATACCCTTCTCAGTCACGAGAAATTTCGAAAGGTCGACGTTTCCTGCTGTCTCAGGGGGACAGTAATCCGAGATTCTTCTGAATCTAACCCCTGCTTTTATATTTTGACATGTACAGGGAGATCGAGTCAGAGCGGAAGCCATATTGAAAAGTGGGAATTCAGCGACACCAGCTGGTGTCGCGACTCTGCCTACCTTTTACAACTTTATTTCGCGGAGCTAACTTCCGAGACGCGAGAACTCAGTAAAGGGATGATTCTTCTACAACTTAATCATCACTAATACGATGCTATCGCCATTTAAACGGCCCTATCACCGACAAATGAAGCATCACTTGAATTAGGTCGCCTCCTCGCCATTCAATTTCTTTGCGCATGACGTCAGCACACAAATACACAAAATTCCAATCGGTTACAAACTACATGTAACACGTAGTCAAAACACGTGTGGAGTTTTCGCAACAACATGAGGGTGCGGTGAAAAAGCACAGAAAACAACAGAATGTTACATTTATTTACTGATAAGGAAAACAACTGTAGAAAGTGGCCTTTATGCTCATATGAGGAAAAAATTGGCAGCATCACCACACATGATTTGTTCATGTGATAGTTTGTGTGTGTATTTGTGTGCTGACGTCATGCGCAAAGAAATTGAATGGCGAGGAGGCGACCTAATTCAAGTGATGCTTCATTTGTCGGTGATAGGGCCGTTTAAATGGCGATAGCATCGTATTAGTGATGATTTAGTTGTAGAAGAATCATCCCTTTACTGAGTTCTCGCGTCTCGGAAGTTAGCTCCGCGAAATAAAGTTGTAAAAGGTAGGCAGAGTCGCGACACCAGCTGGTGTCGCTGAATTCCCACTTTTCAATATGGCCTCCGCTCTGGCTCTCCCCTGCACATGTCAAAATATAAAAGAAGGGGTTAGTCAGAGGAATCTCAGATTAGGGGACAGGAGCTCATCATACCTAAAGGAACTCTTATATTTGGGTTCCATTTCTAGAATTTTTTTTATTTCTGAAAAATTCAAACGAGGCAAGTAGCTTTAAAAATACTTATAGGACATTATTAGAGTGGGGTCTGTCAGCTAACATCCGAAACTGTACTCGGCAGTGCTGGTACCGGACATCCATGACTGTACCTGCTCACTAATATCGAAAACGGAATGTCAGAGCAAGATTTTCCGGATTGTTCAACATATTAAACTATATGTTTTTAATTAAGTATGGATTGTTTTTTAATGAAAAATACGAAATGTGTTAATATGGAGGAAAGAAAATTTCTGATTTTAAATAAATCTACTTTATGGAAGGCTGTAATCGCCAAAACGGTAACGATAACTGGCTTAGTGAATATATCGCGGAAAATATATGTAACTTGACTATGCCTAAATTTTGTATATCTATGACTGTATACCTGTACCTGATATACACCATCTGCGACTGTACTTGTGCCGTACATACGCACTACCACTGACTCAACCCGCGCTTGATTAATAACATCCACGACAAAAAATTCTGTGGATTTTCTCCGATTTAAATTTAGACTGAATTCAATCAAAGCGCAATTAACGCTAATCTTTATATTACCCATGACAGTGATACCGAGACAAACGATGTCAGCAGTGATTAGGGAAGGATCCAAAACTTTTACAGATTTGAATTTAAAGCTTTATGTTCAGAGTACAATATGAGCCAGGCCTTTATCTTTTTTTTTTTTTGGGGGGGGGGGGGGGGGGCTGGGGGCATGATTTTAATATCCTACGTGCTCAGTAATAATGATGAATTTAAAATGAAACATGCTAGTATAATTGTAGAGAATATACGAGTAAACAATAAACAAAGTAAAATAAAAAAGGAAATTAAAATAAATATTGGAATTAATTTGTAATCCTTAATTTTATGTTAGAGAGTATAAGTACGTCAGAATATTAATAATTTCACCCATTTCATTGATCACGCAAGTGGTGTCAATGAAAAGCACAGGTTTTTTCCCCATAAATATACATTTGTATATCTTACGATATATACGTGTGGAATGGGCTGATCCACCTGTTTTCAATGTGTTATATGTAAACATCTCAAGTGCACCCCAGGAAGTAGCCTCCTATGCCCTGAAAAAGAATAGTTCCTGACAAAAAAAATTATTTATTTACAAAGTACATAAAATTTTCTAGGCAAAGGTATCAAAGTTGTAAAAATAGGCTGAAAGAACCCCCCCCCCCCCCCCCGAAAAAAAAATTCTCAAAAGAAATAAAAATTAATTTTATATGCATGGAACAATTAACATCTTGACTGGTCGATAACCGTGGCGTGATACCTGAAATATGCAGGGTATGGTATTAAAATAATTGCTCATATTAAAGGAAATTAATGCTATAATTATCGATAACATCCGAAGAAAATATTTGTATAAGTAAATATTCTTATTAGATCCGCCTCTCTAAGATTCTGCAATCAATTGTCTGGAATCAATCTATAGGGAATATCGGTGAATAGCGTTAATAGTACCTTTATTGTGTTCAGCTCAAAGAAAATCGTAAGGAATTTCTTGGGATGCAACATCCACAACTGTACCTGTCCTGACAACTCTAGAAATTTTACACCATGACTGTACCGGTGTCTGATTGACAACATCCACGACTGTACCTGTCCAGTACACACACTTTATTCTACATCCATGACTCTGCCTGTGCTTATAAACAACATCCATGACTGTACCTGTCCAGTACACACACTTTATTCTACATCTATGACTGTACCTGTGCTTATAAACAACATCCATGACTGTACCTGTCCAGTACACATACTTTATTCTACATCCATGACTGTACCTGTGCTTATAAACAACATCCATGACTGTACCTGTGCAGTATACACACTTTATTCTACATCCCTGACTGTACCTGTGCCTTATAAACAACATCCACGACTGTACCTGTGCAGTATACACACTTTATTCTACATCCCTGACTGTACCTGTGCCTTATAAACAACATCCACGACTGTACCTGTGCAGTAAACACATTTTATTCTACATCCCTGACTGTACCTGTGCCTTATAAACAACATCCACGACTGTACCTGTGCAGTACACACACTTTAATCTACATCCCTGACTGTACCTGTGCCTTATAAACAACATCCACGACTGTACCTGCGCAGTACACACACTTTAATCTACATCCCTGACTGTACCTGTGCCTTATAAACAACATTCATGACTGTTCCTGTGCAGTACACACACTTTAATCTACATCCCTGACTGTACCTGTGCCTTATAAACAACATCCACGACTGTACCTGTCCAGTACACACATCTTACTATACATCCATGACTGTACCTGTGCCTTATAAACAACATTCACGACTGTACCTGTGCAGTACACACACTTTATTCTACATCCCTGACTGTACCTGTGCCTTATAAACAACATCCACGACTGTACCTGCGCAGTACACACACTTTAATCTACATCCCTGACTGTACCTGTGCCTTATAAACAACATTCATGACTGTTCCTGTGCAGTACACACACTTTAATCTACATCCCTGACTGTACCTGTGCCTTATAAACAACATCCACGACTGTACCTGTCCAGTACACACATCTTACTATACATCCATGACTGTACCTGTGCCTTATAAACAACATTCACGACTGTACCTGTGCAGTACACACACTTTATTCTACATCCATGACTGTACCTGTGCCTTATAAACAACATCCACAACTGTACCTGCGTATGACACACACTACATCTATGACTGTACCTATGCCTTATAATCAAGATTTACACACAATAAACTTCTCAGGGTTTAAGAGGTACACTGTATTTGGACCATCCTACCATAAAAAACAACAATATTTAAACAATTTTATTTCACTCACAAATTTTGATCTTTAAGTGTGTACTTGACTCTTAAAATTTGACCATGAAAATCAATTAGATTCAAGTTCGAGACACAATTAATCATCAATGTACAGGTGGAAAACTCAAAACTATAAGTCAACATATAGCCAATTACTATTATTAATTTTAATTAATTTTAATAAACATTTGTCGTATACGTTTGACGTATAATCAGTTGCAAACTATGATAATAATACCCCGCAACTTTGGGGTTGGCACAGAAGAAGGTGTAAAAATGTTTTCATAGTTGAAAACATTTTAGGATGGAATAGTGCATTTTATCGTGTTAACAAAGAAAGACCTATCGAAAATAATTATTGCAGTACATGTAATACTACATGTATCTACACTTCACAATTCAATGTTTAAATGGCATTCAAAAGAATTAAAAAAACAAGAACTCTGTGAGCCAATGCTCACTAGTAATACCCCCGCTTTGACGTGAATGTACACAAGTTCAGTTATGGACAGAGACAAGAATGAAGAAGAAGTTGACATCAGATTCGTACAAAAATGAATCCCACAATATGGCATGCCTAAACAAAGAGTGTGCTAAAATTTCAAGCATCTGCGATGAGTAGTTGCTGAGAAAACTGTGACGAAAATTTTGTTACGGACAGGCAGACAGACTGACACACAGACAGACGGACAGACAGACAGACACACAAGGGTAAAACAGTATACCCTCCTCTCCTTCGGAGCGGGGGTATAATAACCCAATGATGAAACATGACATAAACAGGAGGGGAAAATGAGGAAAAAGTTGGACTTTTTTTCATGTGCTTAAGGAGGTTGGATCCTGCCATCAAAAGTAATGAGAATTTTTACCAAGTATATTTTTAGAATTTACACACATAGCTTAATTAAAAATCAAAACAAAAAATGGGGGTCAATGCGCTTCTTTTGGCGCTACAGAGCATTTAGTTTGACCTTTTTGCACTGTAAATACGTCTTACACATCAATCAATTTTTAAAGTTTTTCCTCCAATATTTTTTATTCAAGTAAATTATGGGAACAAACACAGCCTTATTTCATCTTGAATAGACACATTAAAATTTGTGACAACGAAAAAATTTTCAAATTACTCCACACGTTCAATTATTTGACCTTTTTGCACTCAAAAATTTCATTTTTCTGGCATTAAAAATTTAACAAGCAAAAAAAATAATTTGAAAGTAATGACATTTTACTGAATTTAAGAAGAATGGTTAAAAGTATCTTATATATTCAGAAAATATAAAGAAAAAGTGGGGGTCTGTGATGTTAATTTTTAGATATTACTAAAATAGTGCGAATTTTAAGCTTAAAATAGGGATATTTTTTTCTTGATTTTCACAATATATTTGCTATATTTATGAAATATGATGATAGAATTCATGACAGTTTATTTGATAAATAATTTAGGACCAGTATAAAAGAGTTCATTGTACAAAATAACTCTGTGTGCAGGCTGTATGGAAAAATAGGAATCCAAAATTAACATACTTTGAAAGAGAAAAAATGAACATTTTCTTCTATAAAAAAAAACCTTCCGCCACAAAATATCGTTCCTCACTTAATGCTTTTGGTATGGAAATTAATCATGGAGTTTTAATTGAATATAGTTTAATTGGCATTGTATAATCCAAATTTATTGAAAGAATTAATACTTTATGCAGAATTTTTGAAATATAGGTTAAGATATAAATCTGCTTAAAAGCTCAGGAGCGAACCTCATTAAGAGCCCTCTATACACTGCATACTAAAGAGTTCTAATTTTGTGGTACATTTATGCAAATAGAGTAATCTGCCCTTTCAACAAGAACAAGCATTCTGAGAGTATTGCATTAGCAATACTAGTCCCCTACCGGCAAGTGTAATCTGGTTCCCGTTAAAAATTGAAAATGCCATAATTCCGTCAAAAATCAATGAAGCGGAACGAAATGCAAACTTCATCTATAACTCATCAAGGTAAAGTCACATACCAAAAAATCAGCTCAATATCTGCAAACGTTTAGAAAAAAATGCGGAAAACCCTGAAAAAATGAAAAGGTCGTAATTCCGTCAAAAAGCACTGAGGCGGAACGAAATGCAAACTTGATCTGTAACTCATCAAGATACACTCACATGCCAAAAATCAGCTCATCAATATCTGCAAGCGTTTAGAAAAAAGTGCGGAAAACCAAGTGGGACAGACAGACGGACGGACAGACTCAGAGGAAACCTATAGTCCCCTCCGGCTTCACCGGTAGGGGACTAATAAAATAAATTGAAACCGAAGGGGACGATAGGTTTCCTCTGAGTCTGTTCGTCCGTCTGTCTGTCAAACTGTCCGCTTAGCTGTCCCTCTGTCACTCTGTCCCACTTGGTTTTCCGCTTGGACAGGTACAGTCATGGATATTGTTTATAAGCACAGGTACAGTCATGGATGTAGAATAAAGTGTGTGTACTGGACAGGTACAGCCGTGGATGTTGTTTATAAGACACAGGTACAGTCAGCGATGTAGAATAAAGTGTGTGTACTGGACAGGTACAGTCATGGATGTTGTTTATAAGCACAGGTAAAGTCATGGATGTATAGTAAGATGTGTGTACTGGACAGGTACAGTCTTGGATGTTGTTTATAAGGCACAGGTACAGTCATGGATGTAGAGTAAGATGTGTATACTGCACAGGCACAGTCTTGGATGTTGTTTATAAGGCACAGGTACAGTCATGGATCTAGAATAAAGTGTGTGTACTGGACAGGTACAGTCATGGATGTTGCTTACAAGGCACAGGTACAGTCATGGATGTTGTTTACAAGGTACAGGTACAGTCGTGGATGTTGTTTATAAGGCACAGATACAGTCATGTATGTAGAATAAAGTGTGTGAATTGGACAGGTACAGTCATGGATGTTGTTTATAAGCACAGGTAGAGACAGGGATGTAGAATAAAGTGTGTGTACTGGACAGGTACAGTCGTGGATGTTGTTTATAAGGCACAGGTACAGTCATTGATGTAGAGTAAGATGTGTATACTGCACAGGTACAGTCATGGATGTTGTTTATAAGGCACAGGTACAGTCATGGATGTAGAATAAAGTGTGTGTACTGGACAGGTTCAATCATGGACGTTGTTTATAAGGCACAGGTACAGTCATGGATGTTGTTTATAAGGTACAGGTACAGTCGTGGATGTTGTTTATAAGGCACAGGTACAGTCATGGATGTAAAATAAAGTGTGTGTACTGGACAGGTACAGTCATGGATGTTGTTTATAAGGCACAGGTACAGTCATGGATGTTGTTTATAAGGCACAGGTACAGTCAGGGATGTTGTTTATAAGACACAGGTACAGTCAGGGATGTTGTTTATAAGGCATGGGTACAGTCATGGATGTTGTTTATAAGCACTGGTACAGTCATGGATGTAGAATAAAGTGTGTGTACTGGACAGGTACAGTCATGGATGTTGTCAATCAGGCACCGGTACAGTCATGGTGTAAAATTTCTAGAGTTGTCTGGACAGTACAGCAGCATTAATAAAAATATTTACTTATACAAATATTTTCTTTGGATGTTATCGATAATTATAGGATTAATTTCCTTTAATATGAGCAATTATTTTAATACCATACCCTACATATTCCAGGTATCACACCACGGTTATCGACCAGTCAAGATGTTAATTGTTTCATGCATATGAAATTAATTTTTATTTCTTTTGAGAATTTTTTTTCCTTTTTTTTGGGGGGGGGGGGGGGGGAGGGGGGTCTTCCAGCCTATTTTTACAACTTTGTTACCTGTGCCTAGTAAATTTGATGTACTTTGTAAATAAATAATTTTTTTTTGTTAGGAACTATTCTTTTTCAGGACATAGGAGGTTACTTCCTGGGATGCACTTGAGATGTTTATATATAACACATTGAAAACGGGTGGATCAGCCCATTCCACACGTATATATCGTAAGACATATATTTATGGGAAAAAACCTGTGCTTTTCATTGACACCTCTTGCGTGATCAATGAAATGGGTGAAATTAATAATATTGTGACGTACTTATACTTTCTAACATAAAATTAAGGATTACAAATTAATTCCAATATTTACTTTAATTTCCTTTTTTATTCTACTTTGTTTATTGTTTACTCGTATATTTTCTATAATTATACTAGCATGTTTCATTTTAAATTCATCATTGTTATTGAGCATGTAGGATATTGAAATCATGCCCCCAGCACCCCCCCCCCCGCCCCCCCCCCCCCAAAAAAAAATTAAAGACCTGGCTCATATTGTACTCTGAACATAAAGCTTTAAATTCAAATCTGTAAAAGTTTTGGATCCTTCCCTAATCACTGCTGACATCGTTTGTCTCGGTATCACTGTCATGGGTAATATAAAGATTAGCGTTAATTGCGCTTTGATTGAATTCAGTCTAAATCTAAATCGGAGAAAATCAATAGAATTTTTTGTTGTGGATGTTATTAATCAAGCGCGGGTTAAGTTAATCAAGCGCGGGTTGAGTCAGTGGTAGTGTGTATGTACGGCACAGGTACAGTCGCAGATGTTGTATATCAGGCACAGGTATACAGTCATAGATATACAAAATGTACGCTGTAGTAAATGTTACTTTTTAGAGATAATAGCGATCTATGCAATGGATTTAGGCATAGTCAAGCTTACAAATATATTTTCCGCGATATATTCACTAAGCTAGTTATCGTTACCGTTTTGGCGATTACAGCCTTCCATAAAGTAGATTAATTATTAACACATTTCGTATATTTCATTAAAAAAAACAATCCATACTTAATTAACAAAATACAGTTTTAAAATACGTTGAACAATCCGGAAAGTCTTGCTCTCACATTCCGTTTTTGATATTAGTGAGCGGATGTCCGGTACCAGCATTGCCGAGTGGGTGCAAAACACAGTTTTATGTATGACGTTATTGCGACGTTACCATGTGAGGGACAAGCAAAACTGACCCCTATAAAAAAATAATATGAAGGCTTGTTACATAGACTTCTATATATCAATGGAAAGATAAAATGATGAATTTATAAATATCAAAGTATAATCCATTCATCACTTACTAAAAACATGTATTTAACACACAAAACATGAGGGAAATGGGGTAATTTATGTGTCTAATCCTAGTACATATATGCATTTTTTACCTCCCTTTATCAACAAACAGCGCAGAAATCAGAAAATATAAGTTCTATGCATTTGACAGAACAAGTCCTCAGGTTTCTTTTTTATGTACTTTTAGGGTACATTTTCCAGCTTTTGAAAGAGCTACATTACCTGCTATTCAAGTCATGCAATTCTGCAAGTGTGAAAACCGGATGTTTTGAGAGTTACCTCCCACTATTAAAATGTCACACAAAAAATTATTCTAAAAAAATTTATGCATTTTTTTTTCATTTAATATTAAGATAAGACTCTACTTTATGCAAACAAAAACAAAAAAGTTGCAATTTTCAAGTACGCTTCCTATAAATAGCAGGAAAATCCCTACCCATCATCCTTCTCTCTGGGAAAACCCCCGGATTTTATACGAAACTGTGTTTAGCTACCAGTACAGTTGCGGATGATAGCTGACAGCCACTGTTGCATTATTATCCTAAATCGAAAGTGAAACTATCTCTAAGTTACAAGAAAACTGTGACGTTGCACATTGTAATTTTTCTTCCGAATATTGTGAGCATATACAATGTGTGGTAAGATTTATGTACTGTTAAGTGTCAGTGTCTTGATTGTATCCTTATCCATTGGAGTATACTGGACTTGGAAAGGTAACTGGAAAAGTATTTGCAATTCATCTGAAAAGTTTTTTTGTAATTAATTTTTAAGGTCAGGATCTAGTAAATGAAAGGTACCTACAGATTTTTTCAAATTTGAGAAATGGGTTTGTTTAATGATCCTTAACAAATACCTTGATAAAATCAGGTGTATCGGGACATAATTTTTAAGTAAACTCAACGAAAAAACATATTTAAACATTTATTTGTATAAATTTTGGAGGTTTTTTTTTCATCTCAGAAAAAGGAAATGCATCAATATTGCCCACAGTCTCTCAGAAAAAGGTTTTAGTATCTTCTTGACCTCTACTTTAAATTGAAATTAAATTGAATGTAGGCATCGGGGTTACTTTTGACGATTTCAAATTGAATTCCATGAAAATGTATCATTTTCTACATAATTCTATTACAGCCATAAAGTAGGGGAAGAATTAAGTTTGTATCAAATATGACTTCATAATGGATCTAGCATCAAACGAACAGTCTAGACTCATCTCGCAAGCTTGAGCAAGGTTGAATTCTGCGCAGTCAATATTTTTTTGGAATAACACCCGTCGTCAAGCAATGTTAACTGTTGCTACGCTGATGGGCGTGGTTTCATTATTCAGCGGGTAATAGTGTTTTTTAACAAATGTTTCTCGACGAATCAGATTCAACTAATTTACATGAAAGTATAATATTAAGAAAAATTTAATTATTCGAACCTATCTTTCATTTATTCATAGTTACATTTAAATTAATTGAGGATAGGTTTCTTTGAAGATAGGTGTAGGTGCAAACAACTGAACGTTATTTTGATATAGCGTTCCATAATAATGGATTGATTCAGTTCAATTGCACTTACTTTTTAAATTATGTAAATGGTATATATAAGTGACTTAAAAATAACATCAAAACTAATTTGAAGACGGGGAATGTAGGCGAAATCCAAATCAATTATTTAATTAATACAATTCTCTCTCAGAGGAAATGAAGCAGGGAGTCCCCATCTCATCACTTTTTTTCTGAGAATAGTCCTTTGCCGTAGTTTTAATATGTAAATTCAATTCAGATGCTGCTTGTCCCCTCCCTCACTTTTTTTGTTGTTGTAGGGTCAAGCATACATAAAACCCAGCATTTGAAAGAAAAAATGTACAAAAAAGTTAGAGAAAGCCGCCCCCATCCTCCATAGGATTTTAGAGTTTAGACAGTTTACTTTTTATTGGCTTGTTAACTTTTTCGGAGGTTGTGTAAGTGTGTGTGTGGCTTTCTGTTTTTCCACACACAGCATGACGAACACATGATGATAGAACATTTTGAGCTAATGAATACGCCAATAGAGTTTTTTACGTAACATATCAATTAGGCAGATGTTTGAATTACATGTACCTGTATTTATAATTCATCGTAATTCAATATATCTTTACCTATCTTTGATTAAACAACAAGTTTCCACCCATCTTCAAATAACTGAAAGATATGAACAATTAAACATGTCATTCATTGGAAAAAATATTACAAGAGAGGCATTTGCAAAACTTTTAATACACTGATTTGGCCCTTCAAAACCCAGTGAACTAGAAATTAAGTACACTACAGAGTCTGCCACACCTTTTTCGTATATGGGTGTTTTACTAAATTAATACGATAATGGCCAACTAATAACTAAACTGTATGACAAATGGGATGATTTCAGCTTTTCCATCGTCAACTTCCCTTATATATGTAGCAATATTCCAACATTATGTAGCAATATTCCAACATCATCTGCATATGTTGTTTATGTCTCCAAACATATTCGATACGCAAAAGCATGTTCTAACTACGATCAATTTTTAAACCAAGGCAAGCTACTGGCAAATAAGTTAATGTTAAAAGGATTTCAAACAATCCGGTGTAAAGTCGACTTTTTGAAAATTCTACAATCGTTATAATGACCTTATTTGTAAATATAACCTATCGTTGAGTCGAATTTTGTTAGGCCATTGCTACTATACAAATTTTGACTACGGAGTACTCTGTAAGCCTGATCAATGTATAGGGCTCACAGCGGGTGTGACCGGTCAACAGGAGATGTGTACTCCTCCTAGCACCTGATCCCACCTCTGTTAGCCTGATCAATGTATAGGGCTCACAGCGGGTGTGACCGGTCAACAGGAGATGTGTACTCCTCCTATCACCTGATCCCACCTCTGTAAGCCTGATCAATGTATAGGGCTCACAGCGGGTGTGACCGGTCGACAGGAGATGTGTACTCCTCCTAGCACCTGATCCCACCTCTGGTGTTTTCCAGGGGTTTGCGTTATGCCCCGTTCACGATTCGTTTTGTTAACTGGATTTCTGAGATTGATCACTGTTCGTTATCTTCACATTTTACATTTAAACCGGTCACAGTTGCCCTAGTGGTCGGGCGTTCGCTTCGTGATTGGGAGGCAAGGGTTCGTTTCTCGTTCGCCGTGCCGCGCCAAACCTAAGACGTTCACATAGGTAGTGACTGGTCCTTCGCCAAGCGCCCAGCATTGAAGTGAAAGTCAAGTGAAAGTCGGATGACACCTTTAAAAACCGAGGTCCCATATCACGGTAGACGTTGTCACGATAAAGAAACGTCACTGCTCAGTGGCCCTGAGTGCCGAGTATTGCTTTAAATTTGAAACCCTTCATCAGTAATTCTCAAATGGGACAGTGAAACATCATACAATCAACCAAAACACTTTAACTTTTAGAAGGATATTATGTAAAAGATTCAAACTTAGCTGAGTAATATTTATCAATTGAGATATGATACAAATTATTTTCTTTTTTTAAATGATATGCAATGTAGTCATTGTTATACTAAAATCTTTTTCGAAAATGTATTTCTAATGATAATATTCAATAGACCAAATCGCTGAGAAATTTGGAGGAGAAGATTCGGTTGTATCTAAGATAAAGAACGGACTCTACAATGTGAAGGTAAGAAAACAAAAGTTTGTAAAAATTCAGAATTACTGTCCATAGAAAAACAAGAGGCCCAGGTGCCACATCGCTCACCTGAGCACTTTGGCTAGGAAAAAGCAGAAATCAATTCAGTATTGAAAAGTTTAAACATGAAAGTGGTTCAGGTGGGTGGGGGTGGGGGGTATGATTTGAACAAACTTGAATCTACACTTCCTAAAGATGCTTTTGAATTATTATGACACACAATGTATTAGCTGTTCTTAAGAAGATTTTTTTTTATTGATAAATCCTTCTCATTCCTCTGTATAACTATGATCCCTGTTATGGCCCTTCTATACTCCTGGGGGGGAGGGGGGGGGGGAGGTCATGATTTGAACAAATTTGAATCTACATTACGTGGGGATGCTCTTACATTTGTCTTATTATGACCAATCATGCCTTTGCTGTTCTTGAGAAGAATTTTTAATAATTTTTCCTATGTATTCCTATGTAAACATGGTAAAACTTTGATCACCTATTGTGGCCCCACCCTACCCCCAGGGGTCAAGTTTTGAACAAAACTATATTTCACACTACTTGAGGATGTTTTCATGTAAATATGACCAATCATGGCTTTGCTGATCTTGAGAAGAAGATTTTTCAAGATTTTTTTATATGTAATTCCTATGCAAAACTTTGATCACCTATTGTGGCCCCACCCTACCCCTGGGGGTCAAGATTTGAATAAAACTATATTCCACATTACCTGAGGATGCTTCCAAATAAATATGACCAATCATGGCTTTGCTGTTCTTGAGAAGATTTTAAAGATTTTTTTTTTATATTTCCTATGTAAAACTTTGATCGCCCATTGTGGCCCCACCCTACCCCCGGGGGTCATAATTTGAACAAACTTGAATCTACACTACCTGAGGATGCTTCTGTATAAATATAAGTTTCATATTCTCTAGCTAAGATTTTTTTTAATGATGCCATAAATTTTTCACAAATTTGTAATTATCTCCCCTTTGAATAAGGTGTGGCCCTTCATTCGAACAAACTTGAATCCCCTTTACCCAAGGATACTTTGTGGCAAGTTTGGTTGAAATTGGCTTAGTGGGTCTTGAGAAGAAGATTAAAATGTGATAAGTTTACAACGATAACAATAACAACGACAAGGACGACAGCAGACAACGGACAAATTTCGATCAGAAAAGCTCACTTGAGACTTCGGCTCAGGTGAGCTAAAAAGGCCATGAGCCACTTAAGTGGCATTACTCTAATTTGTGCTGATAAATAAAGATACCTCACTGTTGATCTAAAATCAGCCAAAGATTATATTTTCAAATATTTACATTGCTGTGTTTTTCTATGAAATTAACCAACTATGAAATTAATTTGAATGCCATTTTCGTGTATACTCACGCCAGCGCTAGCGCGCTACGTGAGTTATGCCTACGTGACAAGTCTTTTGATTTACACACCAATAACTCACACGTGCACAAAACTTAAAACATTTCTTAAATATTTACATTTACTTTATGTGTGACATAACCTGCATATTGACAAAGTCTAAGGCTATTTCTATATGATTTTAACCCTCAGGAGTCCATGGCATGAATAGATGTAGAATGCATATTGATGTTATATATATTTACATTTCCAATGTCTTTGTCCGAGATAAAATAACAAATTGTGAAAATACTTTATTTCTACATAAATTTACTGGTTCATCGATAGGCCCGGTTAAAAAAAATCACGTGCGGGGCGGGACAAATAGAGACAGAAGCGGGGCTATTAGCACAAGAATTTGCAGAATCAGGAGCATGTAAATATAAGGAATAACTGTCAGATTTTTTGGATTCATGACGATGATCAATTGATTGGCTTGCGTGATAATTTTATGCATAAACGCCTTCGGCGTTTATGCAAATTATTATGCAAGCCACTCGATTGATCACATCATGAATCCAAAAAATAGACAGTTATTCCTTAAATTATATCAATATATTGATTTGAGATTACATCAATCTTTGAAAAGAAGCTAGGGTGGGTTCAAAGTCGTACGTCAAAATCTTTTTTGTGATTTAGAGTTGTTATTTTGACATATACAACACGTATTATATCGTGAAAATATATTTAACAAGAGGCCCATGGGCCACATCGCTCACCTGAACACATTGGCTAGGAAGTACAAATCAGAGCAGCATTGAAAAGTTTCTGCAAGGGGGGGGGGGGGGGGGCAAACTTACATTTACACTACTTCAGAATGCTTCCATATCAGTATTACTAATCATGTCTTTGCTGTTCTTGAGCAGAATTTTTTTCACGATGATTCCTATATATTCTTATGCAAAACTTTGACCCTCCGTTGTATATATATTTGATTATATAATACCTAAGGTTGCTTCTGTATAAATATGACTAATAATGGCTTGGTTGTTCTTGAGTTGAAATTTTTTAAAGATATTTCCTATGTAACATGTATGCTCAGTTCAAGACATACATAGGTTTTCCTTTTACTCACTCTAAGTTAATGATTGGAATGGTGATTAAGACAGCTTTGTCTGAGGGTAAATCACACAGTACTTAAATTTCCTCTTATCTAGAAACGCAGACTTGGTAAAGTACTACTTGCACCCTGTTTCTCTCCTAGGTTCCTATTTTTATTTTGCTCTTACCCTGAAGTTCTTCATTATTGATTTAACGTCCAACTTCTTCAGCTAGCTTCTGAATGCCCGACTTTTCGAAAGCTTTGTCTTAAATACATTTTGGCTGGTCCATTCCAAAGGTTGTCAGATCATGCATTTCACTATTTGAAGTCTTCAATGCGTTTTACACAAATGCCTCTTTACCATTACACCTATATATTCCTACGTAAAACTGTGACCCACTGTTGTGCCCCCCCCCCCTCTTGGCCCCGGGGTCATGATTTGAACAAACTTGAATCTACACTACCTGAGGATACTTTTGTATAAATATGACTAATAATGGCTCAGCTGTTCTTGAGAAGAAAATTTTTAAAGATATTTCCTATATATTCCTATGTTAAACTTTGGCCCCCTGTTGTGTCTGCACCCAACCCCCAGGCTTGATGATTTGAACAAACTTTAATATACACTACCTCAGGAAACTTCTATATTGATATGACTAAAAATGGCTTAGCTGTTCTTGAGAAGAAGAATTTTAAAGATGCTTCCTATATATTCCTATATGGTAAACTTTGACCGCCTGTTGTGGCCCTGCCCTACCCCCACCCCCGAGTCATGATTGGAACAAACTTGAATATACAGGACCTGATGATACATCTATAATAATGTGACTAATCATGGTTTGGCTATTCTCGAGAAGAAGATTTTTAAAGACATTTCCTAAATATTCCTATGTAAACCTTCGACCCCCTCTTGTGGCCCCGCTCTTCTCCTTGGAGTTTTGATATGAATAAAATTGAAGCTAGAGTATGTAATGAAGCTTTCACATAGTTTTTATCTTTTCTTGTCCAATGGTTCTTGAGAAGATTTTTAAAAGATACCACCAAATTTCACGAATTCTTAATTATCTCCCCTGTGAACAAACTTAAATCCCCTTCACCCAAGGATGCTTTGTAAGTTTGTTTGAAATTGGCTACTTTGCTCTTGAGAAGAAGTCGAAAATGTGAAAAGTTTTTAGACAACAGACGGACGCCGGACACTCTGATCAGAAAAGCTCACTTGAGCCTTCGGCTCAGGTGAGCTAAAAAAGGATGCTCTCGACTGATATTCCAGATGTTGTCCTTAAGGCTGGATGATCGTAATGAATTTATTAGTATTTGTAGAATAATCATGTTTTGTTTGTCATCTCCAAATATATTTTAAGAAAGTTGTGAGATTCTTTTGCTATTCCCGAACATTTCCATATGGCTTAGTTTGCCCAATAAACTGACTATTACATCTTTTCATCTGGATATCAAAATTGACATAAAATTTCTAATTGTGCATTTAAAAATGAATTTTTTGAATGTCTTCCCAACTACAGCTTTAAAACCAAGACCCCGTGTTGCGATGGATTTAGAATTGTTAAAGTGGCAATATGAGAATTGAAAAGTCATTATGATAAATTGGTTAGAGTAATCTTCACTTCAGTAAGAGTGACCTCTAGCGTCAGAAAAAATTAATCTAAGTTTGACAATGTAGAAAGTAGTTGTATCTTTCAGGTAAACAAGCTCGATGCATCAAAAGTAGAACAAGAACTAGACAAATTCGCAAAATGGGAGGAGGGCGCTGAGGTAACTCATGCAAAAAGAATCCCGATTAAGAAATTATCGGATTTCCTAGATCATCTTCTGGACACTTATAGAGACAGTGGTAAGGACTTTACCTCCCTTAGACATTTTTTTTCTTTTTGCAAAATTAGATTTACAAATCAAAAATCTTCTTTCCTTGGTCAACTTTCTCAATCTTCTATCTGTATATTTGTATTTCAATTCAAAAAGACTTGAAGGATTTGTTTGCTTGACATCCCTTCGAGAATGTTTTACATATGTTGGGATGCCACGAGCTGCAAATTTGGAACTGTACTCCTCACTTATGGCTATTGAGCAGAGAGGGATCTTTCTCGTACAGCATCTACTGTAATACGGCATCTGAAGGACCGGTCTCCACGTCCTGCAGTGGGATTCGAGCCCGCGATGTAAGGGTTAACTCCTTACTTCTCGACTCGAAAACATCTGCCCCACGCGGGAGACTGGCACTATATTCTAATGCTAGTATAGTTTAAAGTTTACTTTTGCTTTAAAAGGCATCACAGAGGCAGATAGACATAAATGGAATGGCGTAAACTATGCAGAGGAATGGACGACGAAAATTGTTGAGTGGAAATTTAATGCAGACTCAGCAGATTCATCAGGTGTCCAGGGAGCTCGATTTGGGATCGTTGGGTTCGCGAAATCGGCAGATGGAAAATACGTCGATTGTATGTTGGCAATTTACAAACTGGACTTTCGTTTGTCTCCAAAATTAGTAATTAAAGAAAATGCCATTCTTTGGGGACTTTACGTCTGGTCAACAGTCGACAAAGAGGAAATTGATAGAAGCATCAGTAGAGAAGAAATTGCGAAATTCCAAAATTTTTTCCGATACAAAGCACTGAATGAATTTAAAAAGGAAGGGGTTATTGATCAAATTTCGTATACAGATCGATTGGAATATAAATCTAAGAAATGAATTATACATGCACATCTTCAGAAAGTCATTTTTATAATACATCGACTGTTTTTTAGCAATTTACAAACTGGACTTTCAATGGTCGCAGATATTTGTTATGAAGACAACTCCTTACGTCTGATAAACAGTCAACAAGGAGGATTTATAGAAGCATCATTAGGGAAGAAGTTGCTGAAGAAGATGAACAAGCTGAGATAATGCCTCTGATTTCAGTTAACATTAATGTATAATTATGTTATGTAAAATCTCCACAATTTGCAACAATCTTACAAGTGTTAAAATTATTCGTCTATGAAATAGTATGCACAAACCAAAAAAGGGCAAAAATGATCATTCTTCCATACTTAAACTCAATTTTTCTATATAAGTGATTCTTCACTCAATTTCTTTGGAAGTAGGTCTTCAAAGCATGTTTAAAAATGTACATATTTGCTAAATGAGGGATTCTTATCATATTTATTTTATTCAAAAAATCATGAAAGTTTCACGCATTCAAGAGGACAATATCTCTAAGTGATGGTATGATTTCAGTTAAAATTGATAGTCTTATTTTAGTAGCAAGGCCAGGTCAAGCTCTTTGTTTTCCTCGACATAAAGGATTCAAAATTACCATTGTTTATCACGTTACAAGATACATGTATGGCTACTTCTATTTAAAAGGATACATGTATGGCTACTTCTATTTTAAAGTATTTTTGTTCGTCTTTTTGCATGAAAGATAATAATACATGATTTCTATCGGGTACTAATATCAAAGTGAAATAAATTAACTAAGATAAATATTAGTTAATCCGAATTTCCTCTAATTTTCTTAATTTTTAAAGGAATATCCGTTTATTTTCCATGTTTCATATATATTTAAATATTTACATCCACTGAATATTATTTCCTTTATTTCTTAAGAAAACCATTGCTGTTTTTCAGTCAATAAACACCGCTAAGCATATCACCTCTACAGATTTCTTGAGCAGCGGCTCTTCCATCAATGAAATGTATATCAATAATACAACATGGCCGTAGGAACCGCGGGCACGGGGGGGGGGGGGGGGGGGATTTTGCCGATATATAGCATACTATAGAAAATATAGCTACTATATGCTTATGCTCCCTCAATTTTTTTTTTTTTTTTTTTTTTTTTTGCTTGTCAAGGAATTTTGGTAGTTGATAGTGCCCCCTCAAAGTGAAATTGCTTCCTACGGGCCTGTACAATATTTAATCTTAGTCCTATTTAAACTGATTATTTTACAGAGAATAAAATGTCTTTCTTTGTTAGTACAGGAATTATTGTGGCAGCTATTGCAGAAAAAATTACATAACCCGCTTACGCTTGCAACTCTTTTAAGTACTCTCTTTTTATGTATCAGTCGAAAACGATATATTTAAAAACAGCTTATAGAGAAAAAAAGGGTTACATTTTCAATAACATAAAGTGCATATTAGAATACAAAATTAGGAAAAAGGTGACTTAATCTCAGATTTAATAAGGAAAAAAAATGGAAAAAGGGGGTCCATACCCCAAGTGCCTGTAGACAAGATGTAAATGATCTTGTTATGAGTTGTCTGGTGTAGAGATTAGCGTGTGAGTCTCTGTAAAAAAAACCCCTCAAATCTCAGGATTTTAATCGTTGGATTCAAATCTCAAGAAATACTTGTTTTTTTCAACGTAAAATAATTTTTGCTGTAGGATTTTTTCCGCAGAAAAAATTTTGTTTTTAATTTATACTTTCAAAATTAGAACTTAGCTCTGACTACTTAATTCACAAACTGAATTTGATTTTAATACATTCGAAGCTATAGGCATTTTGCACGCTTTGGTTGTCCTTCTTCTTCCAATTTTTTTGTTCCATATACAAGGCACTGAATTAATTTTGAAAAAGGAAGGGATTGTTCAAATTTGAGGGAAAAAATGTGTTTGCGATTTCAGAAGAAACTATTTGCCTGAGAAATTCATTCATTCATACTTTATTTTCACTTTACAGTGATTAATGAACATTATACAAAAAATATGCAAAAAGAATAACATACAAGTTCAAAATACATATCATATTCGTACTCAAGAGAAAGTGAAATGCATGTGTAAATTTATAGAAAAATGAAATATTTACAAAAGTTGTGATCATTATTTATATATACACATCATATCCAAATGTCTCTGTGTGATATCGCAAACAAAATGAAATTGAGTTTATATATATTTATTTACATTTTCAAATGTCTCTGTGTGATATCACAAACAAAATGAAATTGAGTTTATATATATATTTATTTACATTTTCAAATGTCTCTGTAGATGAAACTATAAATAAAGAAATAGTTTTTATTAACTTGATACAGTTATTTGATCTTTACGTGGTGAAACTGCCTTCTTGCTGTTTGTGGCATAGTAATAGACTGGATGGAGCTTGCAGACTTAAATTTCTAGTTCTTGAAAAAAAAGTAAATATCTCAAGACATTTATTATCGAATCAAACATCAGCTAAAAATGTAAATATAAGGAAAAACTTTTTATTTGGTTTTATGCTGTTGGTCAATAGAATCTTAAAGTGATATCTTTACTTTTAAACGCCTTTGGCGTCGATTTAAATTATCACCTTGATCACATCATAAAACTAAAAAAAACTAGACAATTATTCCTGAAATTTATATGAAATTAAAAACAAGAGGCCCATGGGCCACATCGCTTACCTGAGCACTTTGGCCAAGAATAAGCAGAAATCAGTACAGTATTGAAATGTTTAAAATAATATAAAAGTAGTGCAAGGGGGGGGGGGGGGTATGAACAAACTTGAATCTAAACTTTGATCGGCCATTGTGGCGTCACTCTACCTCCAGGGGTCATGATTTGAACAAACATGAATCTACACTATCTGATGATGCTTCCATAATAATATGACTAATCAAGACTTTTTAACGATTTAAAAATTAGCTTATAACGCGCTATGAATAGGCCTGGTCACTGTATTCAGAAAAAACTAAAATGTATTGATTAAAGCACAAAATTTTACAGCTTCAATTATATTTGAGCAATACCTTATTCATTAATTTTCTCTTTTCATGTAAGCAGGTTTATTACGAAGTACAGATTGTATTTCGGGTTCGTTGCCAAGATGCTCTCAGTGAGGAATATATACAAATTTTACCGATAAATTTATTAGGAAAACCTACTACATATATGTAATAGTCTTTCGATATATAAATATATTCACAATTAATAGTGTTAATAATGATTTACCATTATTTCAAATATATTTATATAGTCTTTCGATGTATAAATATATTCACAACTAATAGTGTTATTAATGATTTACCATTATTTCAATGACCATTCACACCAGTTTTTTTATGTTCATGCAGCTATAATCGCCTCGTTTTTCTTTTTAACATTGGGCTTGATGCCAGACGATGTTCTAGAAGCTTCCGTCAATATTAAGATCGGTGAATGACGAAAATAATTTGCACATTTCCCTTTTTAATCGGTTATCACAACTTATTTCTTTTATATAAATTATATCAAGTTTTGATTGAATAATTCACTGATGACGTTTTATGAAATACATAAACGATTGCTTGTTGTCAGTTTCATTAAAAAATAGCCAGTAACTTACATGTAGATCCGCCAACCGGAACCGCTACCGTACTCACGTTTTTGCTATTTCATGGCTGTTTATAGAAAATGAAAGTAGACTTTTAATTTAATGTACGATACTTACATGTACCATGCGAATGAAATCTAAATATAGTTTACGGACATCATTTTGTATCTAGTGTATTCTAAGAGGAATAAGTAAGAACTCTGGTAATTTATTAGTTTATAAGTATAGATGTAAAACTTTGATCGGCCATTATGGCCCCACCTTACCCCCAGGGGTCATGTTTTGAACAAACTTAAATCTACACTACCAGAAGATGCTTCCATAAAAGTTCCGCATTTTTTGTCCCGTTGGTTTTTGAGGAGAAGATTTTTAAAAGATGCCATTAATTTTTCACTAATTTTGAAGAAGGTGTGGCCCATTTGAACAAACTTAAATCCCCAGTACCCAAGGATACTTCTTGGCAAGTTTGGTTGAAATTGGCACAGTGGTTCTTTAGAAGATGTGAAAAGTCGGACAGACAGACAGACGGCGCCGGTGTCGCATAATTTACGTTCCGGATACTTCGCGTTCCGGCCGGAACCTTAAAATCATAATATTGGTTCCGGATTTTACTGTAAGTTTGGTTCCGGCCATGGCTGCAATCTTCGAATCGCGGTATCTCTCAATTATTATCTGCCACATGTGCCAGTTTTCATTCAACACTGAACCATAGAAGTAGTTTTTACCTTGAGGATTAAGCATGGCGTAGCGGTATGCCATTTTCATGTGGCGCAATGTTCTTTTTATAAGGCGTCATGCCCTTTTTGTACAGCCATTTTTAAAAATAAATGAACAACTGATGAATAAATAGCCCAAGTAAAGATCGTAAAATATGCTTTCTGATACATATACACCGAATAAAATTTGGTCGCATGAAAGGCTTTGTTTATCTAATGCATACAAATTAAGTCCCTTTGTTTATTTAGTGCATGTCAGGTGTGAATTTCTCGATAAATAAACGCAGACCCGGGTAAAGAGGATAGAAGATAAACTAGACTGAGATTACAAAAGCCTAAAAAGAAGCACAATGTCAAAGATAAATTTGATCAGTAGATTTTAATTTTATAATCTGATAAAGTAAAGAATTAAATACAAAATGGTATAATTGTATACGACTGAGAGATGCATTCTCTGTTTAAATGATATTACAAGTGTTGCAAATTCCACAATGTTGAGCCTCGAATACATGGCTTCCATTCCTCATAGATATTATCACTTGGCATGAAAATATGATTTATATTCCATTAGAAATAAACAAACATAAAAAATATAATTCACTGATGAAGATAGTTATATAGTTTTTGTGATAAATTAACAATGGATATTTCATGAATATGTGGTTTATTCTGCAATGAAACAAACATGAAAACATACCGATATGGTTTATTCCCTTAGAATAAACAAACACAAGTAATTAATGAAAATTATGTTGTTGCTGTTTTTAAAGACCGTAGGAAGAAAAAAAAAACAAGGTTGAAATATGAAAAGTAAAGACCAGCAATGTTGATTGTGAAAAAAGCAGTGCGGTAAACTGAATTAGCTCTTGACAAATATTTTAGTTAAATCGAGGTTTTAGAAAATTTTAAATGATTTTTTTTTATGTTTTAAAGGCCTTGAAATGCACTTTTTGGTAACTTCGATGCAAGTCCTACCCACGGAGAGTATTTTCAAACATATTTGTTACATGTACTAGGTTGTTTCTTTTCCACTTTATTACGCATACGAAGGAAAATTAATTAATTTAATACGAATAAAAATTAGATAACGTTTCGGGTTACAATTGCTGTGTATTTTCAAACATCTTTTGTTACTAGGCTGTTTCTTTTTCACTTTATTACAAAGATAAAGTAGCCCGGAACTAAAATTATGGTCATAATTAACGTTCCGGGTTACAATTGCTGAGAGTATTTTCAAATATCATTGTTACTAGGTTGTTTCTTTTCCACTTTATTACGAAGTTAAAGTAGTCCGGAACCAAAATTATGGTCATAATTAACGTTCCGGGTTACAATTGCTGAGAGTATTTTCAAATATTTTTGTTACTAAGTTGTTTCTTTTCCACTTTATTACAAATAAAAGATAAAGTAGCCCGGAACCAAAATTATGGTCATAATTAACGTTCCAGTTTACAATTGCTGTGTATTTTCAAACATCTTTTGTTACTAGGCTGTTTTTTTTTTTTAACTTTATTACGAAGATAAAGTAGCCCGGAACCAAAATTCAAAGGCACTTGGAGTATGGACTCCCCCCCCCCCCCTTTTCCATTTTTTTTCTTTTTAAATCTGGGGTCGTTTTCGACGGATACATATTTTTATGTATCAGTCGAAAACGGTATATTTAAAAACAGCATATAGAGACAAACGAGTTACATTATTGATAACATATAGTGCATATTAGAATACAAAAATAGGTAAAAGGTGACTCGACCCCAGATTTAAAAAGAAAAAAAATGGAAAAAGGGGGTTCATACCCCGAGTGCCTGTGCCAAAATTATAGTCATAATTAACGTTCTGGGTTACAATTGCTGTGTATTTTCAAACATCTTTTGTTACTAGGCTGTTTCTCTTCCACTTTATTACAAAGATAAAGTAGCCCGGAACTAAAATTATGGTCATAATTAACGTTCCGGGTTACAATTGCTGGGAGTATTTTCAAATAGTTTTGTTACTAGGTTGTTTCTTTTCCACTTTATTACGAAGATAAAGTAGCCCGGAACCAAAATTATGGTCATAATTAACGTTCCGGGTTACAATTGCTGAGAGTATTTTCAAATAGTTTTGTTACTAGGTTGTTTCTTTTCCACTTTATTACGAAGATAAAGAAGCCCGGAACTAAAATTATGGTCATAATTAACGTTCCGGGTTACAATTGCTGAGAGTATTTTCAAATATTTTTGTTACTAGGTTGTTTCTTTTCCACTTTATTACAAAGATAAAGTAGCCCGGAACCAAAATTATGGTCATAATTAACGTTCCGGGTTACAATTGCTGAGAGTATTTTCAAATATTTTTGTTACTAGATTGTTTCTTTTCCACTTTTTTACAAAGATAAAGTAGCCCGGAACTAAAATTATGGTCATAATTAACGTTCCGGGTTACAATTGCTGAGAGTATTTTCAGATATTTTTGTTACTAGGTTGTTTCTTTTCCACTTTATTACAAAGATAAAGTAGCCCGGAACCAAAATTATGGTCATAATTAACGTTCCGGGTTACAATTGCTGAGAGTATTTTCAAATATTTTTGTCACTAGGTTGTTTCTTTTCCACTTTATTACAAAGATAAAGTAGCCCGGAACCAAAATTATGGTCATAATTAACGTTCCGGGTTACAATTGCTGAGAGTATTTTCAAATATTTTTGTTACTAGGTTGTTTCTTTTCCACTTTATTACGAAGATAAAGTAGCCCGGAACTAAAATTATGGTCATAATTAACGTTCCGGGTTACAACTGCTGAGAGTATTTTCAAATATTTTTGTTACTAGGTTGTTTCTTTTCCACTTTATTACGAAGATAAAGTAGCCCGGAACCATAAATAATGTTCCCGGTTACAATTTCTGATATTATACTTTCATGTAAATTAGTTGAAATTGATTCGTCTAGAAACATTTGTTAAAAAAACACGATTACCCGCTGAAGGTGTATTTCTTGTGAAGTGACAAGACTTTCTCTAGAATACCAACAATTTTGACCTTCACCTTGGGGTTGAACTATTGAAAAAAATTAACTTTAACCTTGGCCATAACTTTTGACATTTGATGCTAGGGCTTTTATATTTCACATGTATATTTCATGTGACGGGTCCTTTCCCTGGGTATCATTGATTTTGATCTGTATCTGTACCCGGCCTTTGAGTTTGACCCACTTTTTAAAAACTCTAACCTTAGCCATATATGACTTTTGAACGGTTGGTTTTGGGGCTTTCATATTTCACAGGTATTTTCATTGATACAAGTCCTTTTTTGGAAACCAACATTTTGATCTCTTGACCTTGACCTTAGAGTTTAACTTGCACTTTAGAAACTTTACTCTTCACAAAAGACTGCCGTACGGGAGCATCGGTGTTTCACAAACGCATTTTGTTTTTTATTACTTCTCACTTTACCTAATGTGTTTACGTTAAAGCGTTTGAACTTTTTTTTAACTATTAATCTAAAACAATTCCAGTATTTAATGTGAGCATGTAACCCTGTCTTTGACACATAATCTTTCAATTTTAAGTCTTTTAAAAAGTTTATTATTATTTATTAATTGCTTTAGACATATATCTTATCGCATTTCAACAATAACAAACAATACCAAATACATGTAATAATTATGGCATTGTATGGTAGTTTTTATAGATTACACAATCGTCATATACATTGTATCATGATTTCATGGAGAATTACCATATCATATACGAAAAAACTTTCTCTCAACTTAAAAGCATAATGGATATATGTCCCAAAGTTACAGAGATCATGGACGTTGTGAGCACTTAATAATTGTACAAATTTGTATTAAACGACTTCTGTCAGTAATACTTCTTGACATATTTTTAAAGAAGCTTTTCAAAATGCAGGTCGTCAACCCCCCTCCCCCCCTTTTGAAATATTTCTAGATCCACCATGTTCACTTAAACACATTCTACACATTCCACTCTCCCTAAGTATCTTATTATGTCGTCCTGTCTCATAATCAAGATTATAAGATGAAAACCTAATTCGACTCACTTGAAATGGAGCTGTGCAGTTTTCAACTGACGAAAACTACACGCCGCATTTTTCGTTTCACGGGGGGAGGGGGATATTTTCCATTTTCCACTGCATTCTATAGCGGAAAACATGTTTTAACAGAATTACAGAGTAGTCTCTTTTTTTCCAAATAATTATTGTTTTGAAACTTCGTTTATTTATATATATCATTCAGATATGCCTTTTGAAAATTGAGGTAGGTGACAAAACAGTTCTGAATACATGGTATATAAATCTCGGCGTTTGACATTTTAGCGGGGGAAAATGGACGTTTTATAGTGAAAAATGTGACATTTAAGCGGAAATTAAAATACATATGGACATTCAACAAATTGTTAAGTAAAATATAATTATATCTATGCCTCTTCCGTTAGCCAG
This sequence comes from Saccostrea echinata, assembly GCF_033153115.1. Taxonomy (NCBI): domain Eukaryota; kingdom Metazoa; phylum Mollusca; class Bivalvia; order Ostreida; family Ostreidae; genus Saccostrea; species Saccostrea echinata. The sequence goes on from NW_026889809.1 coordinate 5,444,223, forward strand.
TCGGGCTAAGTTTTCTGCCCCCTGCGGGGGGAGGGGGTAGGATTTTGCGCAGACTTAACAATACTATTCATTTCTCAGGATTGTAAAATACAAATCTGTATCTGTATTACATTTCCTCTTCAGGGTTATTATTACCAATGCTGATACCTGCACTTACCTGTATAAATAAAAATGAGTTGAGTTTTATTCAATAGTTTTTGCTGTGTCGTCGAAACCTTTGCTAGAGTCGGGAACTTAGAAATTTTAAAGTTCGTCATATTTTGCTGGCATTACATTGATTGTTTAAAAAAATAAATTTTAACCGAGAAAAAAAAATCCACAATTTTTTTTTTATTGAATTATAACAGGAATTTGTTTTTCTTCACATTAAATGCTTTATAATTTTTCCGCTGAAATTAATGTCTATTCACACTTTTGCAGGTCCTTCGCCCACACATCTCCTATTATGTTCATTCATGTATTGTGATTTAATTATATACTTGGCTTTACAAAAACGCAATGGGTGTTTGAAAAAATATATATAAAGATATTAAAATATTATCCAATAATTTTTTTAATCGTAAATATAATTCATCTATTAGCATTACCAACTGATCAGGCTGCCCTTTGCCGAAAACTCATTTAAAATTTCGGAAATGACACAGCGATTCGCATGACCTCATATTGTATGGATGGAAGGGTGTCATAAAACAACATGATTGGGTAGGTCAATGTAAACAAGTTTCACACCTTCGCGTTCTTTTGTTTACAAAGAAACAACATAATTACATATAATTCCATGGAATGGATTATAGTATTGGTACATGTACATGTATTAAGACCCTATATTGGGGCTTCTTCTAAAGCGATATACGTTTAAAATCCTGCTGCATCGTACAACCCGTTAAAAGAAAGAAAAAAAAACCCAAATTATTTGTAAATATTAATTATATATAAAGTTTTTAAAAGGGTGCTTGGATGCCCGGAACGTTTATTATGGCCGGAACCAAACTTACGCGGGCCGGAACGTTTATTATAGCCCGGAACCAATATTATAGGTATTTAGCGTTCCGGCCGGAACGCTAAGTTACCCGGAACGTAAATTATGCGACACCTGCCACACTCCTCGATGACACAACATTGTCCAAAACTTCTTATAAAGTTGTTTTCGGGAATGACTGTTTCTCCGGGATGGTAAACGAGGACTCTCTGGCCACCACAATTGCCGATGATTTTCATGTACGACGCAAGGTCGACAGAGGCAATCCGGACATTCTTCAAATCCAGGCACAGGCTGAATAAGGGGCTCGGATTCGGTCTGACCTGTTACAGGAACTTCTTCTTCCCTCTCAGGGTCCCAGTCCCAGTCATTGAAGGAGAAAAGGGCTCGAATAGCCGCTAGTTTCTCTTCGGAAAGCTCTAGAGTTATCTTTTATCTAGAGTTATTTCTTACAAGTACAAAACAGCAGTGACGAAAAAAAAAACCCACGTGAAGTCCAGGTTTAATTATCTACTCTCAATTATTTTTTTTTAAATAATTATCACCCAGTATAACAGCGATTGGATTTTTTTACCAGTGTGTGTACAAAGCGACTATTAACGCGGTACATGAAAGGGTTTGACGCGTGACCAGGTAAATTGTTTTCAAAACATACAAACTCAGATTATCAGGTAGCACAGGTAGCTGGCCCGTCAATCAAATCAGTAGCTATTGTTTTTTTTTATGATTGATAGGCGGTATATTATTGATCTTGAACTAGGTAGATTTTGGGGGCGTTAACATAAAATTGGGTGTTTAAGTTCATTTTTTTCCTTGAATTTGAATGTTGAACTACTTGACCTTTTGCTGTATCACTTTGTTCTACACGCGCGTCTCTAGTTTAGAAAGGGCTGTCAAAACCATCAAAACTTTAACAGCGCTCGCTTTTCTAAAGCTTAGGAATGGCAAGAATTTTGCAACTGTTGTTTAATAGACAAATCAATGTCATGTAAAGTTTTAAGTGCAATTTGCAGTTTTCTTGAATGAAAAGAAATTTCCCACCTAAATTATACTCTTCATAAGCACGCTGTTTTAAGTAGTTTTGATTGTATTCGTTGATATTTTATTTAATTTCCTCGTGTACAAAGTTTGTCAAAATAATTCTATAAGAAGTTATATACATGATGTTATTATCTAAATCAATATTCTCACGATATATCTGTTCTCTTCCTATTCCTTTTTTTTTTTACAAGGTGACTTTTGGAACATAAGTGAATAAGTCAGAAAAGGTGGATAAAAATAATATTCAATCATTATTAAGTTCTCATTCATTTATCAGCTACTTCAGTACAAACCTACAAACATCTTAAATATTGGAAATATTCGTGTTTGCACCAACTAAAGTATGCAGAATTTATCCTGTACTTTTAACACATTTTTTTTCATATGAAAAGGTCCTCGCTCCTTTTTATAAAATAGTTTTCAATAATGTCAGACGACACGTTCAATAATGCACCCCCCAAACAAAAATTGACATTAGAGTATTGCTATTTTAACAAGTTTACTCACAAAAATTAAGGTACCTTACCAGAAAGTACGAGATTCCAGAGGATGGCGATTTTTATATCATCCTTTTAAAAATTACATGAATTGCCAAATCATAATTTTTGACGTAATTCTTTCCACAGACATCATAAAACAATTTAATCAAGAGATGCTGATAATTATTGATATATATTTTTTATTTATTATGAAGAGATAAAAGACGGCTATTTGAAGAACGTATTACCTCACCTTAAGCAAAACAAGGAGTTGGATTTCACTTTGTATTAAAAGTAAATTATATCAATTAAGTCAAGTTACGAGTATTTGATGGAAATAACACAAACTAGATGATTCTTGTGAGCAGCATAGCTCAATTGTTAGGTATCGGTTTGACTGACAAAAATAAAACAGGTTAGATCAAACAAGTAATGATTTTTCTTTCTCCAAAGTATATGATTCTTTTTTTTTTATATAAATCAAAAATGCGTGTCAACATCAATTTACTGTTGAAAGATTTCGAAATATCATTTTCTTTCTTTCATGTTAAAAATACAATTCAAAATCAACATTACCTACACTAGCAAAAAATACCATAGTTAACTATAGTTTACTATAGTATCAAAGTTTTTTTTATTTTTTACTATAGTAAATCAAAGTATGTTTACTATGGATTTCAGATTGTTTTATTTTTTGTTCTTCGATTCATACATGCACATGTCTTATATTAAATGGAACTATGTTTTGTATATTCACATTTTATCATCACTGTTATCGAATACAAGAGATTTTAAGCTTTGAAATCTCAAAAAGAGTTCCAGAGTAAAGTTTCGAAGTAAATCAAAGTATCAAAGTTTTTACTATAGTTAACTATAGTACTATAGTTAACTATAGTAAATTTTCGTTAGGGTAAGTAGATGTATATTTCTACATCAACATTATTCTTCTTTTTTGACTTTAATGAATTATAAAAAATACTCATTCATGAAATATGGAGATTACGAGTATTCAAGCTCAAAAGTCCATTAAACAATACAAAATAGGAGCAGAGCAAACACGGACCTCTAAACATCAGAGGTGGGATCAGGTGTCATAGAGGAGTAAGCATACTCTGTGGACCGGTCACACCCGCCGTGTGCTCCTTGTTATGATCAGGCAAACAGAAAAAAATTGGTAGACGATTCAATGTGTAAAAAAAAATCCCCTAACGATTAGTATGAAAAATATCAGCATTTGATAAATGTGAATTATATACGGTACCAATTTGATGCACCAATTGCGCATTTCGACAAATTATGTCTCTTTATTGATGCTCAAGCTGAAACGTTGGAAATCCAAAATATTTAAATAAAAAAGACTTGGAAGAGCTGAAAAAAGGTGCCAAAGACTGGTCGAAGGAGTCGAAGGATCAGAGCTATGCATGAGTGAGATAATCCTTAATTTTGAAATAAATTTCTAAATTCTACCACAGCAATTAAATATATATCAGTATTTTTAAGCAAGTACCGAAGTACTAGGTTACTGGGCTGTAGAGATCCTCCGGGACTAGCAGTCCACTAGCAGAGGCCTCGACCCAATAACAGTATAATATTAATATAGTATTTTATATATATATATATATATATATATATATATATATATATATATATATATATATATATATATATATATATATATATATATATATATATATATATATAAAGCACTAAATATGACCAACGACACGAACAATAATAATTGTCAAATTTTTGGGACAACCTGTCCCTTCCTCAGGACAAAGAAAAAAGTTAAGAAGTCATAAAAACAAAGGAAATAGAGAAGCAAAAACAACTAGCACTACTACTAAACTACCAAACACTAAATATTTACAATGTTACATGTTTAATTTGGAGTTTATAAACAGTTGTGAACAAAGAAATCCGGAGCGCTATGAATTGCGTCCGGTCTATCGGGTGTACTCTGGTGAAGTGTGATTTACATAATTGAACGAATTAATTATCGCTAAATAATTACGGCCAACAGTAAATCGTACATTATCTTATTCTCTCAAAATAGCGTAACTCTACATGATAAAAAGAAATTAAAGAAAGATAATATGGAAGGACAATTTTGAAGTATGAATTTGGATATATTATAAATTTGGAAATCGGAAAAAAGAAATAAACAAAAATGTGAGCTGTAAATATTTGGGTAGGTTGTTCCAGGATTACTAATACGAATTAACGGTAAAGTTTACACTATATAGAGAGAATGAACTTGTTTGTTACAATTCGGGATTGGGTCTAGTTCACGTTCATCCTGGTGAAGTCATTAAGTTTGTTAATACCATTAGGGCGGAATGACTTCAGCCTGTGCATCCAGAACTTTTCCTTGCCTTTTCTCTGCGCGTCTGTCCATCTTGGATTATGGTCAATAACCACTACTGTCATGTCCTCCCATTTGTGACCTTCAAGGTTGAAATGTTCCCCCACGGGTTCATTGAGTTTTTTGGTCCTAATGGTAGAACGGTGATTATTGACTCTCCTGCGGAGATCTCCTGTTTCACCAACATACTGTTTGGAGCAAACTTTGCAGCTGATGAGATAAATGCAGTTGTCTGTTTGACAGGACAAATTCCCTAGTATTTTGTAGCTGCGGCCTGTAACGGGGCTGTTAAAACTGTCTGTGTCAGAGCTGTACTTACAGAGAAGACATCTTCTGTCAGAGCAAGTTTTAAAGCCCCCGTTAGATAATGGATTGTCCAATCTGGTTCTTACTACCATGTCCTTCAGGTTCCTCGGGCGCCTGTATGCAGCCAATGGGGGCTCCTTAAAGACCTCTGCCATTCGTTTATTTGAGTGGAGAATTGGCTGATTCTTTTGAAGGATACCGCTGAGGTTCTTAAGGACGGGATGGTATGTGGTTATCAGAGGGACCCTGCCTCTATTGTCTTTTTCCTTGTATCGTAATAGGTTTTGCCTGTCATGTCCCGCCATCTCATCAATAGCAGTTTGTACGGTGCGGGCATTGTAGCCTCTCTTGCATAAGTGGGACTTAAGGAGACCGCTTTGTTCTTGATATAAGGCAGGGGATGAACAGATGCGCCGAATTCTGGTGGCTAGACCCGTAGGCACACCCTTAAATGTGTGCGGGGGATGACAGCTAGTTGGCATAAGATACAGATGGGAATCTGTGGGTTTCGTGTGGAGACTGAACTCGACTTCACCATCAGTCAGGGTAGATATAGTATCTAGGAATATGTTTTTCGAATTAGATACGTCTACTGTAAATTTGATAGACTGATGAAAGGTGTTGGCGAACGAAATGAATGCCTCGAGGCTCTCGCGACATTCCACCCACTTCATCTCTATATCGTCAATGAAACGCAACCAGCTAAGGGGCCTAAATGGTGCTTGAAGTAGCAAGTTGCGTTCCAGTCTGCCCATGAAAATATTGGCATAAGATGGTGCCATTTTCGTACCCATAGCAGTGCCATTAACCTGCAGGTAATGTTCTCCATTAAACATGAAGTTGTTATACTTGAGAACATGTTCAAGGAGCTTGGCAAGGGACTCGGTAGAAGGAATTTGTATGGATCTACTATCCCAGACTTCTCTACAGGCTTCGATACCCTCATCGTGCGGAATATTGGTGTACAAAGATGTGACGTCCATAGTCACGAGAAGGGTATGATCTGGAAGGCCAGTAGAGGGCGTCTTGTTAATGTAGTCCGTGGTCTCCGAAAGAAAGCTCGGGTGTCCTCAGAGAGGACACCCGAGCTTTCTTTCGGAGACTTCGGTTGAAGGAGCATTTTTCTAGAAAAACCTCCGAAGTTGACTCATATGACTCTTCTCAGCCACAATTGCACGACCTAGAGGAACACAAACTCTATCGGCCAAAAAGTGACTGGGAACCTGCACCGGGCAAATGCGGAGCCCTTGAGTCGTATATTGACGCCGTTGAGTCAGACATAGAGAAACTCCTTTCAATGCCAGACAAGGCTCCCGACAATTTGAGTAAGGAAGAGAGATCCGCCTTACAATCATTAAAGAATCGGGATGACATTGTAATCAAGAAAGCAGACAAAGGCTCTACAGTAGTAGTGCTTGACAAAGAGACGTACATGGCGGAGCCCCATAGACAACTCTCAGACGAACGTTTCTATAAGAAATTGGACTCTGACCCCACTAAAGAATTCTCCACCGCCATCACCAAAACTCTTGACGAAATGTTTGAGAAAAACGAGATTGGTATCAACGTCTATGAGACACTCAACCCTATTGACTGTAGACCAGGACAATTTTATCTGCTTCCTAAGATACACAAAGAAGGTATGCCAGGTCGCCCTATAGTTAGCGCTATTGGACACCCCACGGAGAAAATTTCTGAATACATCGATTTACATCTCCGTCCACACGTAGAGAATTTGCCATCCTATCTCAAGGGCACCACGGACTACATTAACAAGACGCCCTCTACTGGCCTTCCAGATCATACCCTTCTCGTGACTATGGACGTCACATCTTTGTACACCAATATTCCGCACGATGAGGGTATCGAAGCCTGTAGAGAAGTCTGGGATAGTAGATCCATACAAATTCCTTCTACCGAGTCCCTTGCCAAGCTCCTTGAACATGTTCTCAAGTATAACAACTTCATGTTTAATGGAGAACATTACCTGCAGGTTAATGGCACTGCTATGGGTACGAAAATGGCACCATCTTATGCCAATATTTTCATGGGCAGACTGGAACGCAACTTGCTACTTCAAGCACCATTTAGGCCCCTTAGCTGGTTGCGTTTCATTGACGATATAGAGATGAAGTGGGTGGAATGTCGCGAGAGCCTCGAGGCATTCATTTCGTTCGCCAACACCTTTCATCAGTCTATCAAATTTACAGTAGACGTATCTAATTCGAAAAACATATTCCTAGATACTATATCTACCCTGACTGATGGTGAAGTCGAGTTCAGTCTCCACACGAAACCCACAGATTCCCATCTGTATCTTATGCCAACTAGCTGTCATCCCCCGCACACATTTAAGGGTGTGCCTACGGGTCTAGCCACCAGAATTCGGCGCATCTGTTCATCCCCTGCCTTATATCAAGAACAAAGCGGTCTCCTTAAGTCCCACTTATGCAAGAGAGGCTACAATGCCCGCACCGTACAAACTGCTATTGATGAGATGGCGGGACATGACAGGCAAAACCTATTACGATACAAGGAAAAAGACAATAGAGGCAGGGTCCCTCTGATAACCACATACCATCCCGTCCTTAAGAACCTCAGCGGTATCCTTCAAAAGAATCAGCCAATTCTCCACTCAAATAAACGAATGGCAGAGGTCTTTAAGGAGCCCCCATTGGCTGCATACAGGCGCCCGAGGAACCTGAAGGACATGGTAGTAAGAACCAGATTGGACAATCCATTATCTAACGGGGGCTTTAAAACTTGCTCTGACAGAAGATGTCTTCTCTGTAAGTACAGCTCTGACACAGACAGTTTTAACAGCCCCGTTACAGGCCGCAGCTACAAAATACTAGGGAATTTGTCCTGTCAAACAGACAACTGCATTTATCTCATCAGCTGCAAAGTTTGCTCCAAACAGTATGTTGGTGAAACAGGAGATCTCCGCAGGAGAGTCAATAATCACCGTTCTACCATTAGGACCAAAAAACTCAATGAACCCGTGGGGGAACATTTCAACCTTGAAGGTCACAAATGGGAGGACATGACAGTAGTGGTTATTGACCATAATCCAAGATGGTTGGTCATTTTTAGTGCTTTATATATATATATATATATATATATATATATATATATATATATATATATATATATATATATATATATATATATATATATATATATAAAATACTATATTAATATTATACTGTTATATTGATATATATTTAATTGCTGTTGTAGAATTTAGAAATTTATTTCAAAATTAAGGATTATCTCACTCATGCATAGCTCTGATCCTTCGACGTATTTGGCTCCAGTCTTTGGCACCTTTTTTCAGCTCTTCCAAGTCTTTTTTATTTAAATATTTTGGATTTCCAACGTTTCAGCTTGAGCATCAATAAAGAGACATAATTTGTCGAAATGCGCAATTGGTGCATCAAATTGGTACCGTATATAATTCACATTTATCAAATGCTGATATTTTTCATACTAATCGTTAGGGGATTTTTTTTACACATTGAATCGTCTACCAATTTTTTTCTGTTTGCCTGATCATAACAAGGAGCACACGGCGGGTGTGACCGGTCCACGGAGTATGCTTACCCCTCTATGACACCTGATCCCACCTCTGATGTTTAGAGGTCCGTATTTGCTCTGCTCCTATTTTGTATTGTTTAATGGACTTTTGAGCTTGAATACTCGTAATCTCCATATTTCATGAATGAGTATTTTTTATAATTCATTAAAGTCAAAAAAGAAGAATAATGTTGATGTAGAAATATACATCTACTTACCCTAACGAAAATTTACTATAGTTAACTATAGTACTATAGTTAACTATAGTAAAAACTTTGATACTTTGATTTACTTCGAAACTTTACTCTGGAACTCTTTTTGAGATTTCAAAGCTTAAAATCTCTTGTATTCGATAACAGTGATGATAAAATGTGAATATACAAAACATAGTTCCATTTAATATAAGACATGTGCATGTATGAATCGAAGAACAAAAAATAAAACAATCTGAAATCCATAGTAAACATACTTTGATTTACTATAGTAAAAAATAAAAAAATAAAAAAAACTTTGATACTATAGTAAACTATAGTTAACTATGGTATTTTTTGCTAGTGTAGGTAATGTTGATTTTGAATTGTATTTTTAACATGAAAGAAAGAAAATGATATTTCGAAATCTTTCAACAGTAAATTGATGTTGACACGCATTTTTGATTTATATAAAAAAAAAAGAATCATATACTTTGGAGAAAGAAAAATCATTACTTGTTTGATCTAACCTGTTTTATTTTTGTCAGTCAAACCGATACCTAACAATTGAGCTATGCTGCTCACAAGAATCATCTAGTTTGTGTTATTTCCATCAAATACTCGTAACTTGACTTAATTGATATAATTTACTTTTAATACAAAGTGAAATCCAACTCCTTGTTTTGCTTAAGGTTAGGTAATACGTTCTTCAAATAGCTGTCTTTTATCTCTTCATAATAAATAAAAAATATATATCAATAATTATCAGCATCTCTTGATTAAATTGTTTTATGATGTCTGTGGAAAGAATTACGTCAAAAATTATGATTTGGCAATTCATGTAATTTTTAAAAGGATGATATAAAAATCGCCATCCTCTGAAATCTCGTACTTTCTGGTAAGGTACCTTAATTTTTGTGAGTAAACTTGTTAAAATAGCAATACTCTAATGTCAATTTTTGTTTGGGGGTGCATTATTGAACGTGTCGTCTGACATTATTGAAAACTATTTTATAAAAAGGAGCGAGGACCTTTTCAGACATATGAAAAAAAAAATGTGTTAAAAGTACAGGATAAATTCTGCATACTTTAGTTGATGCAAACACGAATATTTCCAATATTTAAGATGTTTGTAGGTTTGTACTGAAGTAGCTGATAAATGAATGAGAACTTAATAATGATTGAATATTATTTATTTCTTGTCTTTTTTATCCACCTTTTCTGACTTATTCACTTATGTTCCAAAAGTCACCTTGTAAAAAAAAAAGGAATAGGAAGAGAACAGATATATCGTGAGAATATTGATTTAGATAATAACATCATGTATATAACTTCTTATAGAATTATTATGACAAACTTTGTACACGAGGAAATTAAATAAAATATCAACGAATACAATCAAAACTACTTAAAACAGCGTGCTTATGAAGAGTATAATTTAGGTGGGAAATTTCTTTTCATTCAAGAAAAATGCAAATTGCACTTAAAACTTTACATGACATTGATTTGTCTATTAAACAACAGTTGCAAAATTCTTGCCATTCCTAAGCTTTAGAAAAGCGAGCGCTGTTAAAGTTTTGATGGTTTTGACAGCCCTTTCTAAACTAGAGACGCGCGTGTAGAACAAAGTGATACAGCAAAAGGTCAAGTAGTTCAACATTCAAATTCAAGGAAAAAAATGAACTTAAACACCCAATTTTATGTTAACGCCCCCAAAATCTACCTAGTTCAAGATCAATAATATACCGCCTATCAATCATAAAAAAAAAAACAATAGCTACTGATTTGATTGACGGGCCAGCTACCTGTGCTACCTGATAATCTGAGTTTGTATGTTTTGAAAACAATTTACCTGGTCACGCGTCAAACCCTTTCATGTACCGCGTTAATAGTCGCTTTGTACACACACTGGTAAAAAAATCCAATCGCTGTTATACTGGGTGATAATTATTTAAAAAAAAATAATTGAGAGTAGATAATTAAACCTGGACTTCACGTGGGTTTTTTTTTTTCGTCACTGCTGTTTTGTACTTGTAAGAAATAACTCTAGATAAAAGATAACTCTAGAGCTTTCCGAAGAAAAACTAGCGGCTATTCGAGCCCTTTTCTCCTTCAATGACTGGGACTGGGACCCTGAGAGGGAAGAAGAAGTTCCTGTAACAGGTCAGACCGAATCCGAGCCCCTTATTCAGCCTGTGCCTGGATTTGAAGAATGTCCGGATTGCCTCTGTCGACCTTGCGTCGTACATGAAAATCATCGGCAATTGTGGTGGCCAGAGAGTCCTCGTTTACCATCCCGGAGAAACAGTCATTCCCGAAAACAACTTTATAAGAAGTTTTGGACAATGTTGTGTCATCGAGGAGTGTGGCAGGACAGTCGATATGTAGAACGAAAAGCGCGAGCCATTCAACTTGACATGCAGCGAAGGAGATTCGTGTTGCAGTCTGTTGGACCCAAAAGAGACATTATGCCAAACTGTGTCATTCAGCAGGTCAGGGAATGGTTCCCAAACACAACAGGACAGCCTTACATGGGACATATGTGGCAGTGACTCTGTAAATAAGTTGACTTGACTAATTTATTGATACAGTATACCTAATAAAGAAGGGGGGTGCAAATGGCTCTACTTTGGGGAGGCCTTCACGTGGCTAGAGCTGGAAACATTGTTATAACGAGTGATAAAAGTTTAAAATAAAATCTGTAATTTGAATCACTCTTTGTAACAATGGCTAACGACCCCATTACAAACACGATTTCAATACGAATCGTAACTCAAATGTACATATTAACATATATACAATAAAGTACACATGTATTCGGGATGCAGATGTTCAAAATATAGGAAAAGTTATATTTAATAATATGTATTTTTCTAGACACCAGTTTCCTTAATTGATAAAATTGAAACATGAAAGAAAAAAAAATTAGAGAAAGATTTGTTAACAATGACAAACTTTCCCATTACACATGTGATGTCAATACAAATCGTAACTCAGATGTACATATTAACATGAACAGCAACGTACGCTTTCTGGAAGCATATGTAAAAAAATGTTTAAATAATTATATAATTACATTTCTCAGTATATATATTTCTAGATATCAGTTTTCATAATAGATAGGATTAGAAACACGAGAGAGAGAGAGAGCGAGCGATAGGGAGGGGGGGGGGGGTTCTAATGATCTGTCAGCTACTGTAATCAGTTGGTAATACATGTACAGTATCCAGATTTTAGTCCCACAAGAGAGAGTTTTCATTGTACTCAAGGGGCTAATGTCAGCTACTGTAAATGTCATGACAGGGGTTAGCTCCCACAAGTATCTAGGGGCTAGACACTTGTGTCCCTCCAGTACACATACCTGTTTAGGGACCATTTCATTTGTTGCCAACGTATCCTCACTTCTATTCTACAGTCCCTGAAACGTTCTACTTTCCCATTTTTCCGTTCGCTCACCGTTCGTTCACCGTTCGTTCAGCGTGCGTTCACCGTTCGTTCAGCGTGCGTTCACCGTTCGCTCTCCGTTCACAGTTTTGCGTTCACCGTTCACCGTGCGCTCGCGTTCAGCGTTCACATAGCGTTCAGCGTTCGCTCTTCGTTCCGTTCACTTTGCGTTCACCTTGCGTTCAGCGTTCACCTATCGTTCAGTTTTCATTGCCATTCGGAACTCCCAAGTGAAAGGACTTATCTTTTTGTAGGTAAGGAGTTACAGATTTTTTAATTTAATAACTAACATATCGTGTTTGAAGAATCATTATTTCATAGGGGAAAATATCTAAGATATATATTTTTATTATTCTAACTTAGCTATTAGGTTATTTATTAAATTACTCTGGAAAATAAATGTTGTTCTGTACTTATGTAGAACGATGCTGAAATATTAAATTTAACTAAGGGCAATGTGCAAATACTTCAAGAATTGCAACATTTTGTTTTGTTAAAGACGACAAATCGTTAATGGAGATATAATTATCCAAGTCAAATAATTACGTAGCAAAATTACGAAAATATTTATTTCTAACGCGTTTTTTTATTCAGTTACTACAGAAAATATGATAGAACTAGTTCTGAGAGTTATACATCTTACTGCGGATATCCCGTTAATTTATTATCTTTGGAGCGAATTAAATTGATAGTGTGTTTAAAGGAAATATTTATTTAAAATGAAATGCACTACAGAATTTTCGCTACTATAATACATGTATGTAAAGTCTATAGTTATAGAGAAAAAAAATTCTTTCTTCACCGTAACTTTATATGTTTGCCATTCGATATGATTAATACCCCCCCCCCCCCCCTTTTCCGATAAATCGGTTACTAAGTCAGTACTGTATTTCCAGAAAATTTTAATTAACCTGTTAAAAAAAGTTAAGGTCTTTTTTAGAACAAAAATTTCAGTCTCAAAACAAACATGCATCTAAAAAAGTCACAAAACAATAGTAGTTCACAATGTACACGTGTCGGCGGTGGTATTTGAAATTGGCAGAGAGTATGTTTCAAATTCAAGTGTTAATGCCCAATATATTTTATTCATTTATTATTCAAATGTTGGTATCAAATCTAGAAATGATAAAAATAAATGTTATAACTTGTTGGAAATACTCGCACTTCGTCTTCGATGTGACGAAACTTTCACACCTGCACAGTGTCGAATGATTTTGATTGACAGGACAAGCACGTGGACTTCGTGTGAACTTGAAGCAGGAAAATAAAAACGAGTAATACTGTCAAACAGATAGATATGATTTGTTGATAAAAAAAAAGAAGTTACTTTCACTGTCTAATATATTTAGAAAAAAAATTCAGAGTTATTGTTTGATATAGGTACAAACATTTAGTGAAGCCTGAAAGGAAGGGGGTGGGGCTGAAACGGAATCTCTCTCTCTCTCTCTCTCATTTGTCTGTTTAATAAAAATTATAACAGCATATTACTTAAATATCAAGTTCTGAAAATTGAATTTATAACAAATAATATGAATATGTATCTTTGTATTATCTTGTCCGAGTATAATCACGGCCATCTACAGATACATGCAGAAGTCTGCTCAATAAATCATCATGAAAAATAGAAATGACACATAATATATTATTGTATTAAATATTTAAAATACGAGCGTATAAATGCGAAACGTCCACTGACCATTGTAATTATTTTTTTTTCATTACTTTACATGAAATCGCCTTGACACGGAGATATATGAATGGGTGTTACAATCGCTTTAATTCATTCTATAAGTCAGAAGTTTTCTCTGATTTGTTATCAAATAAGAATAAATATTTTTATTTTCCAACTAAAAAAATATCTTTTATACTTCAGCGTTCGGCAACAATTGCAATGTTTTAATGCGTTAAAAATCGTATTATTAAAAACTCTATGTGCATGAATCGTCTCTCTTAGGACAATTTTGGAGAATTTATTTTATTTACTTATTTATTCATTCATTTATTGGTTTACTTATTTATTATTTTTTTTTTTTTTGGGAACCTGACATTATAATACAATAAAATAGTTTCAATGCAAGGAAAAGATCAGAGGCATTCCGAATATATCGTTCATCTTGCGTTCACCGTTCGTTCACCGTTCACTTTGCGTTCGCGTTTGCGCTCCGTTCGCGTTCTGCGTTCGCTCACCGTTCACCGTTCACACATCGTTCACCAAGTTGCGTTCAGCGTTCACACATCGTTCACTCACCGTTCGCTCTGCGTTCGTTCAGCGTTCGTTCACCGTTCGTTCAGCGTTCGCTCACCGTTCAAGTGGGAAAGTAGAACGTTTCAGGGACTGTAGCTGTTTGACAAACCTGTTGTGAAAACTTTTACTCGTTATTTCAATTTCAATTATGGATACTTTACCGTCTACTCCTAAAACACCAAGGACTCCGGGTAGTGCACGGAAGCGATCCAGTGCGTTCAAATTGGAATTACCGGGAGACGATTCTGTGTCCTCCAGGATTAGAGAGAAGATTTCGATTGTAAAGGAGAGATACCGAGCAAGAGACCAGTGCCTGAACAATACTGACGTGATAGAGCGAGCCTTGGACTTACTGATAGCGAGTGACTGTACAGAATCTGTTGGGTTCAATGCCATGGACATTCCAGCACACGACGAAAAACATGTACATTTTCTGTGTACTGACAGCGCCATCGCCCGCCTGTTGAATTCGGTTCAGCACCACAGCGCCGTGTGTCAGCAGCAGCTTGTCTTCAGACAGGACCAGGTTCTGATTTGTGGGTCAGTGGCAGCGATACATCTGTCGTGCAGTTCTGGATATTCCTTGTCGTGGAACAGTTCGATTTACCTGCCAAATGGGACTTTCCTGTCCAATGCGCTATGGACCCATGCATGCCTTAGCACTGGATTGTTATCTAACCAGATGACTATTAAAGTAATAAGGAATATTGGCTGATATTGTAAAGTAATGCTTAATGTTTGGATAAAGTGTACACTGTTGATATTGTTTTATGAAGATATTTGCATTTTTTAAAGGGAAAAAATAAGCGTTTGTGGGCATTTTCTTTCCTTTCTCCTTCTTTTTACCTCTAGTCTATTTCTCCATTTAAATTTTCTCTGACATTTCTTTTTTCCTCCTCCCCTCCATCTTCTCTCGCCTTTTTTCCCTTTCTCCGTCCACGCCCACCTTCCAACTATTTCTCCAGATTTTCATTTCCCTTGTTCACTGTTCTTAAAAAAATCCACTTAAGGACATACGCAACATAGTTTGTCTTTTTCCTTGGAGTTGAAGAGTTCCAATACTTAAAGGAACTGTGTGCTAAATTTTAATGTCTATATATGCTATTGTACACTTCTTCTAAAACAAGTTTGGATAAACAAAACATCTAGAATATATGTTTAGTAATTTTTGTATATTTTTCTTTGAATTATAGAAGAATTTTCATCAATTGATATCTTTTCAAAACCCCTGGTAATGCATGCTGATTTTTTTGTCTACGAACATCTGATAGCACTATAATCTTAAATTAAGAATATCTCGAAAAAGTATCAGTAGGTAAGGTACGTTGCGTATGTCCTTAAGCTTTATAACTAATGAAAAGTTGAAAAATAATGTAAATCAAACGAATACAAGAAAAAAAAAACATAAAAGAAAACATTTTATTTTATCTATTTTTTGAATCCGTACTATTCTATTAATCTCTTTAAGGTTTCATTGCTATATCAGTTTAATGTGTTTGTACAATTAGAAACATTTTACTTTTTTTAACATGTATCAGGAAAATGAAACGTATAAGTAATCACTAAAATGAATACTCTCTAAAAACAAAATGCTTGATTTTTAATTAAGGTTAATTACTGTAGGATAAAGATCTTGTCACTGTTTTGTTGGACGTTTCATTTCAGATATAATAACGACATTTTAACAGTCGACTCGATATATTCCAGTGAACTTAAAATAAAATACACTACAGAATCTGCCACACATATTTCATATTTGGATGATTAAATTGACTATTAACGATAATGGCCAAATATCTACTACATATTGTTTTTATATCTACCAACTGATTCGATAAACAAGATCACCGGATGCTCTGGATACAGTCAATTTTTAAAAAAGTGACAGGCTATTGAAAAATAGGTATATGATACAAGGAATACAATTAATTTAACAACTCTTTTTGGCAGTTTTGGCGAATTCTGCCGTCTTCATAATGACCTTGTCCTACTGTTTTTTTTGTCTATGTTTCATGTACCGTTGCTTTTACACTAGTTTGACTACGGAGTACTCCGTTTTCCTGATCAATAGAAAGGGAAACAACAAGTGTGATCGGTCGACAGGGGATGCTTACTCCTCCTAGGCACCTGATTCCAGCACTGGCGTTTCCAGGGGTCCGTGTTTTTTGCCCTGTTAGCGATTTGTTTTTTTCCCCCCTAGATTTATGAGATTGATCACTGTTCGTTATCGTCACCTTTTACACTAAAGGACTGGAGTCAGAATAACATTTATCTCTGTTGCACATCTATAAAATATAATGCAGGTACAAAAACTGGAATTTATAAATACTAAGTATTCTATGTCATATTACAAAAATCAGTATTAACTTTCTACTTAACTTTTATTGTCTTTCCGAAAAGATAAAGAGTAAAGGCATGCAAGGCGAAGACGATCCCCCGCTCTGAGAGAAGACATTTTCCAATTCTAAAAGTCAAATTCATGAAGAGTTATTTTTCAGAAATGTTTACACTTTAAGCCTCCTGTATTTCGTTGAATAAATTATTGACAAATACATGTAATATGAACGAGTTAACCACTACGCCAAAAGGTCTACTTGTCTTGTTGTTTGTCAGTGTGATTTAAATAAACGAGCTTCTTGAATCATAAATTTTAAAAGAATTTTTCGATTTTCATATAGAATGGGTCCAGACTCCATTTTTTAAAACATGAAATAGATTTTACATTTACTTTTCCGTCAATTAAATGTAAATGAAGAATGGAGACTTGACCCATTCATATTAAAAAAAAATTCTTTGTGGTTCTAATATGGCCATTTTCCACTAAATATGCTTTACTGTCAACTTTGAAAATAAATCATCAATCAATAAGTCATTCAATAAAATAATTGAATAAATGTGTTGAAGATGACATTACTGAAAACATTATTTTAAAAAAATAGAACTTTTCCCTGAAGTTTGAAAATTGACGGGTGATTGTCCTCGCCTTTTACTCCCTCTTTCTTCAAGCACATTTTTCTCATTTTTTTTTTATTGTTTTACAGTAAACATAACATTAATATAGTCGCCTGCGCGGCGCAGTTACGTCGCGGGTTCGAATTCACTGAGATCTGTCCTTCGGATGAGACCGTATAAACCGAAGTCCTATGTCGCAGTACATGTAGGTGCTGGTAGTATCTCAACATGAGTGAAATTTTCTTAATGGGACGTTAAACAAATGAACAAACAAACCATTTGCATGTTTCGGTAAAATTTTTTCATGTTTACGTATTTTTATGAAGGTGTTCTGAATTAAGAGGATTCATTACTTTTTTATAATAAAAAAAATGTACTTATGAGCTCTGTACATTTGAAATTATCATTCTTTACCTTAAAAATCCTCATTTGGATTTTCCTGTTCTTAAAGTTATAGAAGGCGTATCGGGGTATAATTTGTAGGTTAACAAAGCAAACAATCATGTTTTAAGCTGTAATTTTTAATGATAAAAATACTAAGAAAAACAGTCATGAACATAGCAGTTTCTAACATATCAGACAAAGAAAATACATTCAGATTGCCTAGAGTGACTCAAAAAAAAAAAAAACAAACAAACAAAACAAAAAACAAAACAAAAAAAAAACGGAATTTTTTATGTTCTTAGCCTCTTCTTTAAAAAAATATTAAAAATACAGGGACCGGGATAACTTTTCACATGATTTCATATTAAATTCCATAAAATAGTTTTATTTTCTACATAATACTAATAGAGTCGTAAAGTACGTTAACAAGAAAGTTTGAACTGATTATTACGTCTAGCACCAAAAGATAGTCTAAAGTAATTTACTAGATCTTGACCTTTATCCTTTTTTAATTTTCAAGCTGTGTACATCTTAAGTTAAAATTTTTGTGGATTAATATTTAAAAAAATAGTGACACACATAAAAGAATATGAAAGATTGACTTCAACTTATCTGTAAAGCACTGAAGCGACTGGTTGTCTTTTTAAATCCTATTTTGCTGCGAACACTCGATCCAGGGTTCTGCTGAAAACAAAATGATTCGAAATCTGCTGCTTTCTTTCTTTTTTACAATTTGAAAGGTTAAACAGATGTATTTAGTAAGAGTAACATTGATGAGCACGTAGTTATGAAATTTAACATGTAGAAGCATTCCAAAAATAAAGTTTTTTTGACGCATCGTCTCGACAATGGCTTGCAATGTCGTGCACCTGTTCTAAACTTTAGAACACAGACTATGTATAGTCAAACACGGTACTAGCATTTGATGAACAATACAATGGTAGTACAACGAGCCGTTTATTTTGTCAATGCAACAAACTACAGATGCTAAACATGCATTATTTTAATGTTTTTATTAACTTCCTGATCGGAATTTGATTAGTGCTGATCATCTTGAAAATTTCACTCACCAAAATTTTATAACGAAAGGAAAACATATAAAAGACCCATCAAGACAGTTCATCTTCAGTCCAGTGTCTCTCCAGAAGCTAGAAACACTTAAAAGGTATTTTATTTACATGAAGAGAAGAAAAATCTATCAAAAATACTCTTTTTTGCGTTCAGAATAATGGATATAAAAATAGAAGTATTTTTCAAATGATTTTAAACTGTAAAATTTTATTTTTAAATTCTTCGAATTTGATTTTGTAAAACATTTATGCACTTCAATGAAGTGTAATTATCTCGTAAAAAGCACGGTATAAAGATATTTTATTTCTCTTATTATTATCAAAGAAATTTGATATTCTTAATTTTTTGTAAAAAAAATTGTTAACATTTACAGAAACCATGCTTAAGGAGGTGTGTTTACTACTGTTAGTCACATACGTGGCTGCCACATATAACACTGGTAAAATTTTATCTTTTCTCTATTTTGGAAAAACTACTGATTTTACTTTTCTACATGTATATCAATTAAATGACCAACATCTTCGTCTATCACAGGTTACCCTTCTACTCCGACTGGCCCGTCCTCCATCTACCGCAACTATCCTTCTGGTGGATACAGGTATATCGTCTACATCCAGTACCTCTACTATCTGTATGTAACATACGGACCAGCCTCTGTCCAGTATCTCCAGTATTACCAATACTTGGTCAGACTGCACATCATTCCTGATGGATTTAACTTTAGCAGAGGTGGATATCCAGGATTTGGTGGTAGTGGAGCTCTTCCATTAGGTGGTGGAAGTGCTATTAGCCCTATCGGTGGCAGTCCAACTGGTGGATTCCCATTAAGCCCTGGATTTGGAGGTCTTCCGCTTGGAGGATCTGGTTCCCCACTAGGCAGTGGTATTGGAGGTATTCCTTTAGGAGGCGGCAGTCTTGGAGGTGGATTCCCACTTGGAGGTTCTGGGTTTCCTTCAGGTGGACTCCCAAGTGGTGGTGCTGGGTTCCCTATTGGTGGAGGTAGTCTCACTGGTGGTTTTCCGCTTGGGGGATCAGGTTCTCCATTAGGTGGTGGCTTTGGAGGGTTGCCTTTGGGAAGCTCCAGCCTTGGAGGAGGACTCCCGTTTGGAGGATCCGGATTGCCTAGTGGAGGATTCCCGAGCGGTGGTGCTGGCTTCCCTTTAAGCAGTGGAGGTCTAGGAGGATTCCCAATTGGCAGTGGAAGTCTTGGAGGAGGATTCCCTCTTAGTGGTTCTGGATTTCCTAGTGGAGGATTTCCAACTGGTGGTGCTGGTTTCCCCATTGGAGGTGGTAGTCTCGGAAGTGGATTCCCCATCGGGGGAACAAGTGGAGGCTTCCCTATGGGAGGATCTGGATTCCCTATTGGTGGCAGTGGTTTAGGTGGATTTCCATCTGGTGGTAGCTCTTTAAGTTTAACTAGAAGTGGTTCTAGTTTCTCATCTGGTAGTTCCGGATTCCCAAGTAGCGGATTTCCAACCGGTGGTGCTGGTTTCCCCATTGGAGGTGGTAGTCTTGGAAGTGGATTCCCTATAGGGGGAACTGGCGGAGGCTTCCTTCTTGGAGGATCTGGATTTCCTATTGGGGGCAGTGGAATCGGTGGATTCCCATCTGGTGGCAGGTCTCTAAGTCTTACTAGGAGTGGGTCTAGTTTCTCATCTGGTAGTTCTGGATTCCCAAGTGGAGGATTATCAGGTACCGGAGGTGGATTTCCAGGATCAGGACTTGGTGGATTTTCTGATTTCTCCACTTTGTCTTCCAGTTTGAGTGGTTTTGATGATCTAAATGACGGGTTTTCCGGAGGCTATGGTGGATACAAATCTGGTAAGTTTTTACTGTAAATTAAAAACTAAAAAAAATAATTACTTGATAACTTCACCTAATATCGTATCCTATGATCACTGTGATTTTTTAGGTAAATACTAGTGAGCCATTAGACTGGAGACCAAATGAAAACACGGAATTGAAGACTTGGAATGACACTGACTTGGATTTTATTTTTGTAAATATACTCGTGGTTATGGAATAAACAGATGACGCCCAAATTGTTTTTCATGATGTTTTAAGGTTAAATGAAGTACACCATTAGGAACAAATCTTAGATTTTATGTATTGACTATGCTTTAATTTAAGTATGAATTATGAGAATAATGAAGATAATCGAATGAAATATTATGTTATATTACTAGAAAAAGACGTTAATGGTAACCTAACAACAAATTTTTTATGATAAATGTGCTGACTTCAACTTTTCTATCGTCAACTTCCCTAACTTATGTAGCAATATACCCTTATCACCTGCATGTGGGGTTTATTTCTCCCAGCTGATTCGATACGCAAGATTATGCTCTATGTATGATTAATTTCTAAAACCAGGTAAATTATTAACCAACAATGATGAAACAACAGTCTCGTCTGAAGTCATCATTTTGCAAGTTCTATGGGCTACACAAAGACATTGTCAGCAAATATAATCTACTAGTATAATTAGGTCAAATGATGACTGACGTTTTTCATACAAATTGACACACTGAAATTTTTCCGTTTACCCGATCATGACAAGGAACACACGCAGGGTGTGACTGATCGACAGGGGATGCTTACACCTCCTTGGCACCTGATCCCGCCTTTGATGTTTTTGGAGGTCCGTGTGTGCTCTGCTTCCGGTTTGTATTGTTTAAATGGACTATAAATGATGTTCGTTATCTCCATATTTCATTATATTCAATGCAACTATAAGCAAGTTCAATGATGTCAACCTACAGATAAGCATCAGTCATGGCTCAAGAATTACTGATTAAACTGTTGATAAGCCCACCTGGTATCAACTGTTTACAATGATTTAAGTTTTTACTTGATTTAAGATTTCTTTTAAAAAAAGACTTCGATTTATGTGAAGTATAATAAAGCATTGTGAGGAGATTTTTACGGATCATTTATTCTAGGCTTATGGCAAAAACTGTAAAAATTCGTGGCCATAGGAACCGGTAGGGCACGTGGTTGCCCCCCCCCCCCAATTTTTCGGAAATATATTGTATACTATAGAAAACATCTCTACTTTATGCTTGAACCCCCTCAGTAATGACCTTTTTTTGCAAGGAAATTTTGCTTGGTAGTGCCCAGGGCTCTCAAACTGAAAATGTTTCACATCCAAGTGAAATTGCTTCCCACGGACCTGAAATTAGAACTTGCAAAGCTTTGTATGAATGGAAAACTAAACAGGTAACAGTATTTTACACTGGATTAAACCCTGCAACACTGTCATTATTTTATACTGATCAAACTAATGCATGCCGCATTTATGATAAACTTTAATGATTTTTATGAATCAAAACTTTGTGATAAGAATATATGAAAAAAGAAAACTGTGTGAGATATGACACAAGAGAGGTTAAGAAAAAGGCGCCAGACATCTATCTGTATTCAAAGACATTGACACTGAAATCACAAATATCAGTATATGTTTTCGTGTCTCTCAAACAACTATAAGTTTTCAAAGAATCACAGATATCACCATACGTATTCATGTCTGTCTGACCTCTATTAGTATTCATGTCTGTCTGACCTCTATTAGTATTCAAAGATCGATATCGAAACATTTAACACGATATCTTCCATTGATGTAATCATGATAATGTCTATACTTGTTGTTAATAGATCATAGTTGATACTCAGAAAATTATACTTAAGAATTCATGATAATTAATTAACTTAGAAATACATATATCAAAGCAGCAAAAAATAACTCATTCCATGAGGTTAAAAGCGTTAAATTCTGCACATTATTCTAAAAGGAGTAATACTTTGTGTGGTGAATTTAAAATTAAATGAAAGTTTTAAATGAAATTTCGCGACTAGAATTAGTCGATGAATGGTTTCACAAACATTGTGATTTAAAAGGTCATACGATGTGCAATTCAGAAAGCAGGATAAACTTTTTATGCATCAGCGGTGAAGTGATTTAATAAAAAATATTATTATTAGGCACTATTATAAGAAAACGATAAGTTTCTAAAAATTGTAAATTGCAGTTTAAATTTATCATCTTCAAAATTAAAATCATAGAACAGGACTAACATTGATGTTTATGAAATTAAATGTTAATTCTACGAAACCCCATTAAGGACCTATCAAAAATATTTTTGAATTCGATATAACGAATTGTCGAATTTGTTCTAACGAATTATATTCGTTATAAAAATTTTTTGAATTCGTAATAACGAATTAAATTTGTTATAACAGATTTATTGAATTCTTTAAAACGAATTTTAAAATTTGATAAAACAGATTAAATTCGTTTAATCGAACTCTTAAATTTGTTATAATAAATTGAATTTGTTTAAAACAAATGTTAAAATTCGTTTTAACGAATTAAAATTGATTAATCAAATTCAATAATCCAAGCTTAAAGAAATATATATATATATATATATATATATATATATATATATATATATATATATATATATATATATATATATATATAAATTCGATATAACTAATTGTCAAATTCGTTTTAACGAATTTAATTCGTTATAACAGATTAAAAAATTCGTTTCAACGAATTTAATTCATTATAACAAGTTTTAGAATTCGTTAAAACGAGTTTTATTCGTTACAACAAATTTTTGAATTTGTTTTACAAATTTGTTATAACAGATTAAATTCGTTACAACGAATTCAAAGAAATTGTTATAATGAATTAAATTCGTTATAACAAATTCGCTAATCTGTATTATCGAATTCAAAAATATTTTTGATAGGTCCTAAATGGGCTTCCGTATAATTCTGACCCTGTTTTTAAACATTTTTTTGAGGGGGGGGGGGGGGGGGCGGTAGTTAAAGGAAGGTGCGTAAATTTTCAATCTTTTTTTTTTTACTTAATCTTAATTAAGTATAAAAGCAAACAAGCCCCCTAAACATGTTGCATTTCCGTGTGATCATTTTCACATACATGTACTCTTTGAAATAGGATTGCTTTTATGTTACTATCGAGCAGAGAACGAATAATACAATATTATAAAATAAATGATATCTTTATGATAGGAACCACAAAATCAGAAATTCATGTGAAAGATTCATGTTATGTACATTTAAATGTTTGACGCATGTAAAGTAAATGATATAGTTATTTAGCATATCTCCTAAATGCGTTTACCTGATCGTTCATTGACTGCTATTTCTTTGTGGAACTCCAAATGTTTATAACATGAAATACTGGTCAAACGTTGCGTCTACAAATTAGGCCAGTTGCAATATCATAATATTACTGTAAATTTACAAACTATATTCAAATACATGAACTAAATTGTAAATATCCAAATATAAACATATATATGGTAAAAGATTCTCAATTAATACATATAACGTTAGATTTATAATTATCTTTATCAGTAAGCACAAATATAACTTTTTCCTGTTAAAAGCAATGCAAAAATTCATTTTTACCATTATTGGTCTAAATCGCAAGATTATTTACAAAGCGTATCAATTTACTTTGCTCCATTCCTTTCTTTAACTTTTGACACATTAAAATTGTTTTTGATTTTAAAGTCATAAGACTTAATTTTTGTGAATAAATCAACCGAATAGAGAGTTTTGAATAAAAGTATTTGTATGTAAAAAGTTTGCCAGAATATGTTCATACGTCACCAGAGCTGAGCCTCTCTGTTCTGTTTAAGGATATCTGTACTTATTACTTAATGATCTGGAAAAGACACATTCTGAAAATACGTATTTTTAAACATTTAGATTTGATAACCATTTAAAGTAATAATTAAAATTTCTTGTCAAAGCACAGAACCTTCCTATTTAGTCCACTGTGTGTTTACAGTTAAACAGAGTACCAATCCTTTTAAACATATTCAATATAATTCAGAATGACGCATGCCTGGTCATTGTAGCAGATGACCATAGCCGCCATGGTGAGTCTTTTACTTTTTAATGCATCAAATATGCAATTACATTTAATATAAATCATTTTTTTCATTTTATATATATATATATATATATATATATATATATATATATATATATATATATATATATATATATATATATATATATATATATATATATATATATATATATATATATATATATATATATATTAAATAGTATTCATAAAAAAATATATATATATTTTGTCTTTGAATATTTTTTTCATTGAATGAATGCAGATTGAATAAGAATGTGCTTTCAGAAAAAGTATGGGGAATTGTGAAGTACTGTGTAATAAAGTTTTTTATTTTTAGAAAATAACTGTCACAGGTATATCGATAAGAAAGAAAAATTAAAAAGAAAAAAAAAAGAATCAGTGTAAACATTATATATTGACTGCTACGTCACTGTGCTTACAGAGCCAAAAATGCACATAACATTTAAAATAAATATAACAAATGAAACATGAATGTTTTTCACAAGGTTTTAGAGAGACGATGTTACTTTACAATTTACCTAAGATGTATTCCAACATTAAAAAAAGAACTATGCTGGTGAAACTTTAATTAAATACACTGTACCTTAAATTTTAAATACTCTTTACTATTTACCGTCAAAATTTCCCTCAATCAACATTTATTTAAAATTTTAAGCGGACGATTGTGTCATTTGCGAACAAACAACTTTTTTAAATATTAGAAAATAAATAAATCCACGAATGGTGAGAGATATCAAAAGTATTTTGTTAATGTTATTGTTGAAATCTAAGTAACAAACCTTGTACATTTACTTAAATAAAAACGAAAACACTAATAGTTTGCCTAGACTTTCTTCTGGATTTGTATGTATGGCAGTCAGGGGGACTGCCTTCAACTGAAAGGAGACTGTGCTTTTAGTAATTCTGTTTATCCCAGTTCAATGGCTTTGGGATCAAATGTTTGTAACAGTTTCATAATAAGAAATATAGGTCTAGCTCTCGCAAAATATAAAATACACAGAATCACACATATCGTAAAAAGATTGCATAATAGTTATTGTAAAATAAAACTTATTTAATCTATTCCATTTAATCGATATAATTTTAATAATTAAAAATCTCGCGAGTCTAAAGCAATGAAGAATCATTCAGATATCCACGATTTCAATGGTAGTTTTCTGAATACTGAGACAAATTGGAATCATCTCTCTGCGAACAAAATCAAAAAGTCAAGGATTCAAAGTATTGTCGTAAATATTAATCCAGAGGACCATGACCTTCAATCTTTCATTGCAAACACATTGTATGTGTATATGTACATTTCCCTCGCTCATTGCGAACAATCTTTCATTAATCGATATACAATGAAAAATGTAAGCATCCCTTTGTTATTTTCAAATTAGAAATAGTCCAATTATTAAGTACAATGATATTTCTCACTGTAAGATCTAGAATTCAGATATATGTAGTTGGAGTGGAAAATAAGATTACTGTTATCTACAGGTATTAACAAGATGTATTTGTGAAACACTGATACCCCCGTTATGGCAACTTATAGCGAAGGCTAAAATTTCTCAAATGCAAATCAAATATGTTGGTACCCAAAGTAAGGTCTTGTCTCTAGAAATATGCCAGTGAAATATGAAAGCCCCCGCAGCAACCATTGAATAGATACGGAGAAAGTTAAAGTTTTTCAAAAGTAAGTCAAACATCAAGGCAAGTCAAATGGTCAAAATTAATGGTGCCCCAGAAGAGGCCTTCTCAAAAGAAATATACACGTGAAATATGAAAGCCCTAGAACAACGTTCAAAAGTAATGGCCAAGGTTAAAATTTTTCAAAAGTAGGTCAAACTCCAAGGTCAAGGTCAAAGGGTCAAAGTTGTTGGTATCCAAAGGAAGGTTTTGTCACAAGAATTACATGTGTGAAGTATGAAAGCCATATATCCAACTAATCAAAAGTTATTGTCAATGTTAAAGTTTTTCAAAAGTAGGTCAAACTCCTAGGTGAGGGTCAAAGTAAGGTCTTGTCAAAAGGATTACACATGTGAAGAATGAAAGCCATAGCACCAATTGGTCAAAAGTTATGGCCAAGGTTAAAGTTAAAATTTTGCAAAACTGGGTCCAACTCCAAGGTCAAAAGGTCAAATATGATGGTACCCAAAAAAAGGTCTAGTTAAAAGAAATACACATTTGAAATATGAAAGAAATAGCTCCAACAAATCAAAAGTTATGGGTAATGTTAAAGTTTTTGCAGAAAAACAGACAGACAGACGGACGGACAAGGCAAAAATTATATACCCTTTTTCTTCAATTCATCCTCGATTACGGGGGCATAATTAATGAAAGTCTCAAAGATGCAAGATGGAAATATCACTAAGTCATGGTGTCAATTAGTTTAATTTGATCGTCGCATTTTAGTAACAAGGTCAGGTCAAGGTTATTATCTTTTCCATTGTTATCAAGAACTAAACATTACTGTTGCTAGATATCCAATGCCTACTTCTATTTCAAAAAAGATGAAATGTTTCATTTTTCGCATAAAAAGATAATACCACATAAAGTCCATCAGATGTTATCAACAAGAATATCAACAGCCTCGTTTAATGTTATCATTTTGTAAGTTCTATGGTCGATACAATGACCTTGTCAGCAAATACAATCTATCATTAAGTCATTTGCTGACGGCGTTTTTCATACGAATTGTTAGATCATTATTTACACACTGAATTATCGATGGATTATTCTGTTATTTACCGATCATGACAAGGAGCACACGGCGGGTGTAACCAGTCGGCAGGGGATGCTCACTCCTTCATGGCACCTGATCCCACCTATAATGTTTTTTTAGGTCCGTGTTTATTCTGCTCCCGATTTGTATTGTTTTGATGGACTTCGAGCTTGAATACTGTTTGTTATCTCCATATTTCATTACCAAGCTGAGGCAGATAATTAATTGAAAATAAATATTTTATAATCCGAATTTCCTCTTTTTACCTTCATTTTTGGGAATGTTATTAAACTGTATATGCTATGTGTACATGTATTGAAAATTTTCTCATTTTTATATATGGTAAAGTAGTAATATAAAGAAGCAAAATGATACAAATACAAATAAATTGACTATTAGATAAGACAGAAAAAGTTTAAGCTGATTCTCACTATTCAAAATCTGTTTTAAGTACATGTTGTTACTTTTCAAAAGCTAAGGACTAAAACATTGTAATTTGTTTAGAAAATTATATTTATTTTACATATTCTAAAACAAGTCTCCAATCATTAATTTCATTAACGTCAGAAAATCTTTGAATTCCCAAACAACTTTATATAAAAGGCATTTCAGCAAATATACTTTAAACTTTTCATTTAGTCAGAAACCAGATAAGAATAATTCCTTACAATAGTTGCAGAAAAATATAGATCGCCAGAGTTCACAAGTCGAGAAAAGATGGTAATAATTTCTTATTTAAAGTGTCCATTAGGGCATCTAAATCATATTCATTATTTTTAATGCTTCATTCCCATCATACGTTTTAGTGAATGCTGGTACCCTACGTTTTATTCACTTTATTCAGACGTCAAATCGTCACTGGATCTTCCAAATAAATATTCTTCAAAGGAGGAGTCATAGGCTTTTCTGGACAGCTAAGTGAGTTCCAAATATCCTCGTTGGACCAAGACATGGTTCCCATCAGAAAGAACATCAGATAAGAAATTATGAAAGGTCGCTATGGAAGGCTACGAGAAAAGGAAAACGCATCCTAAATAAGCTAAGCGTGAAATCAAAAATACCCTCAACAGCGCGTATGAAACATTGATGGTGGAAATAAAGACAATGACGATGCTGCAGCATGTGTCGTATGATTATTCTGGTACTTAATTAATCAGCAAAGACCAAAGAAAGATAAAATATACCCTGTAATTAGACACAGAAACCCCGTAGGAAGTTTTTGCTAACTATCTTTAGGAGATCTATCAACAATCAATTTGACGAAATTTTCTGCAGAACTACACAACATGAATATGAACAAATGAAAGCATTCATCGCAAATGGCATCGTACCAGGAGGCCCTATATTGAGTTCTGAAGTCTGAGAAACCGTCTCATCGCTAAAAAAAAAAACACAGAAAACCCCAGTAGTAGACTTCATTCAAGCAGAGCATATTAAAACCGTTGGAAGCAAGCAGCACAATTATTTGCAATATATTCAATGCTGTTTTAGAGCTTAAATACGTACCGTAATAGTGTGGAGAATATCACTGTAACTATGCATAAAGGTGACAACAAACAAAAACAGCCCTCATAGTTATAGAACGATATGTGAACTGTTATGTAAAATTTTCAAGGTGTTTGAAAAAATAAATATCCACGATCGAAAACAATCATTTATTCTTTGTAATTAACATTTTCCCAATGTTCAACAGGATGGCTACCAAAAAAGTTTAAGTTGCACTACAGCATCATTTGCATTGCAAGAAAATATATACTACAATATAGAAAGCAAAAACAATGTATATACTGCTTTTTTTGGACAGTCTATTGAAAGTTTCGACTCCTTGTAGAGAAAGGGTTAGATGGTTAAGTTGTATAAATTAGGGATCAACTGTAAATTATGGTCCATCATAGAAGTTTGTCGTATAGATACACATAGTGCTATTATTAATGGATATGTGTCAAAGGTTTTGTGTAGAACAAGGAGTACAACAAGGGGGAGGGGCAGTTATCAGGTTTTTTGTATTCTGTTTTTATAAATGACCTGCTAAGCTTTGTTTGACACCTGCAGGTCTTCAGATGTTACTTAGTGTTACCTATGAATATTCTTGTAAATGGCGTTTCTCTTTTAGTGCAGAAAAATCAAATATTCTAATATTTAGATATATTGCAAAAAAATATTGCATGTTGGTGACAAAATCATACCAGAATCGAGTTAGTCTTTACCAAACACTACCCGTACCTTTGAAAAAGAAAGGAAATCCTACTTTGGAATAAATGTAAATATGCTCAAATAACCCCAGAATGTTAGTAAATATTTTATAAGAAAATTGTCTTGCCTTCAGTATTATTCAGTTGTGAATTATGGAAAAAATTGAAAACAAAAGACTAACTGGAATATTTTGAATAGATTTCAATATTTTATTGTAAAAGACATAAAAAAAATTCCAAATATCAACTAGGTCGGCTATTTGCGAACGTATGCTCGGAATAAAACCAATACAGACTGAAATTGGCAAAAAAAAAAACTTTATTTCTTTGGAGAGTTTTGCTGCATTGATTGTGATCACCTTTCGAAACCAGTTTTTACCATACAGATGTTCAAATACTTTAACTACAACCAAACATCAAAATTCGTATTCATTATTCGGAAATACTCCTTAAGAAGATTCCTTCACACTAACATAGCTAATGCCAGTTTCCACCCAAATATATTTTGAAGAACATTGTATAACAAGTGTTTGGGTTAGGGTTAGGAGTAGGGTACAGGATAAAAACAAAAATGAACATGGATTTAAGTGAACATTTAGGTCAATGGGGATTAAAGGATTAGGTGAAAGTAAAAGTCAGGGATAGGGGTTAGGGTTAGGAGTTGTAAAACAAGCCATTAAATTCCTACTACAATTCTTCATGGAAAGATTTAAGTCATTCTGATCCAGATTTCGATGACTTCAAGTTACTTCATACAACTGTACATAAGGTCTCACTATGGACATAATTACTCTCAACAAAAGAAATGCAAGTAGAGTACATTGCAAACATGTGGACTCTAGTATCGAAGAAAGATACGTATCAGTTCATTATACGTTCGAATCCGTTTACAAAAAGTTTTCAGCATGTCATAGCGTCTTGTTCCGTTACTTCCAATGAAATAGGTGAATTTTTGTGTGAATTATCAATTGAATACAAAATTGTTTATATAGATTTTATCACTTTAGGCGAGAAAACTTTTTACTTATTTGTTCTCAGATTGTCCTCGATTAAGTGTTAAGCAAAGAGAAGTTCATGTTAAGTGTTTTTCATTGGTAGTTTTTAGTATAGCCACTTTCCCCGACATGATATGTTTATGATAAACACATGCTAAGATGATTGATGTTATAAAACTAAACATGACATGAAGGAGTGAACTGCTTGTATTTCTCTGCAAGTCTCATCTTCCTTTTCAATGTTTTTCTTCATATTTGGAATTGAAAACATGACATGAACATTCAAAATGTCATTAATTTACAAATCCTTCAAACTCTTGATTTAAATATTCTTGATTGATTATATAAAAGATCTCACAATTTCCCACTACTCAGTTGAACTATATAGCAGCATGTACAATAAATCTGGCTTTTAAGCAAATCTTTATTGGTAATTCTTGTTAACAAAACTCATTATTATATTAAGTTAGTAATTACATACTAAATTTATCATATAAGAACATAATGAAACAAATGATATTGTAAATGCTATCTTGTGATCTACTGAACATAAGGAGCTGTAACTGGGAAGAAAGCCCAAGTATTTCTTTACGTGGTTATAAGGACCTTAAGCTTAAAAAAATTGAAATAAAAAAAAAAAGCTTCAAGATTTGAATGAACAGTTACCACTAGAATAGTAAGAACATACCCTAACAAAATACTTTAGTAAACAAAAGTTTACTATAGTTAGCTATGATATCCTTATATAGTTTTAACTGTACTAAATCAAAGTATTTTCCAACGAAATTCAAATTGTTAATTTTCATTTTCTCATTCATATTCTTTCACGCTTACGTCTGATATTTAAAGGAAATATAAAATGTGTATTCCCATTGAGTTTCCAAAATTTACATAATTGGTATGGATTTTTTTCGAATAAACTTTTGGGGTAAAGTTTCATAGTTAATTAATGTATTCCACCCGTAACAGCCTTGAGCTCAGATTCAATAAAATTGAATGAACAACAGATATGTAAGGATATATATGGATTGTATACTCAATATATTTAGAAATAAATTCAATATTTTACTATTAGAATGTAAGAATAGAATGTGTCCTAATGAATGACCTTAACCTGTTCTTGAAGAGTTATCTCCTTGGAGTTGAATCAAGAAGCTACTTCGCAGTAGCTAAGTACTTTGTTACTACCTTGAAAATACGGATATATATTTAATTTATAATAAATATATTATAATATACCGTATAAAAACTAATGAAAATGAAATCAAATCCGTAAAATGTATACAAAACTTGAGTGCGTTTTTAGATGAAAACCTAAATTTCAAAGAACATGTAAACAGGAAATGTCGTACAACAATGTTAAATTATCTAAGGATTAAATGTGTTCGAAAATATTGAACAAAGGAACCTACGGAAATTTTGGTTTTATCATTAGTTATTTAATATTTAGACCATTGCAATGTTATTTTTTTTAGTACAGCACAATGCGAAATTCAGAATATATGTGCCAAGTTTGTATTAAATAGGAGAGAATTTGACAGTTCGAAAGGAGCTCTCTTTGATCTCAACTGGCTAGTTATAAAATCTAAGATATCAGTGAAAATTCTGACATTTATGTATAACTGTTCAGTGGGCCAAGCACGAGAATATTTAACTTAACTTTTGCCAAAACAAACTTCAAATAAAAAATTGCATAAAAGAAAAACTTTCAGTTTTAGTACCAGCGGACCAAATTTGTGGACACTTTTGCATATTAAGCAATCAAAATCTATTGATGATTTCAAAAACAACTTAAAAACTTACTTCTTTAGAGACTTTCATGCTTTATTTTAATAATGACTCTACAATGTACATTTGTATACGTATATATCATATATAAATATCTTACAGTTTTATTGCCATTGAATACGTTTATGTAAAAATAGGCATTTAAACATAAAATCAGTTTCAGTAATTTCTGTGAAAAAAAAAATAAAAAAAATAATTTCAAAATTAAGGATTTTCTCCCTCATGCATAGCTGTGATCCTTCAACGTAATTGGCTCCAGTCTTTGGCACCCCCTTTTTTCAGCTCTTTCAAGTTTTTTTTTATTATTTGAATTTTACGGATTTTCAACGTTTCGGCATGAGCATCACTGAAGAGACATAATTTGTCGCATCTGGTGCATCAAAATTGGTACCGTATAAGACTTACATCCATTTTAATAAATCCGGAAATCTGGAAAAATATCATTTTCAAGCTTTATTCTAATCCTAATGATTAAAGGCATCTATCCACCATAGCATTTATTGATATTCCTAGTATTTATATTTTTATTTTTAAAGAATTTGTTTATCCTATAGATTTCAACGTATTCTTCTTTGATTAATTACTACTTACTAAATTACTTTAAAAAAATATTTTGGTAATACTCTTCTTCCCCAAAATACTTTAAATTAATACGGCTATATTTTATATGTAACGGATTCTTAATGATAGACAATGAAGTCCTATTAGGGGAACAAATCTAAGTATTAGTAGTAGCTAACTATAATATCTATGAGATCTATCTATAATGCATCGTAGTTAAGTATAATATCTATAGTTAACTATAGTAATTCTTTGTTTGGGATCTATACAATCTATATTCTAAGACGAATTCACGTTGTTTTTTAATATACAATTCACTTATTTTGTCTCGATATTAAACTTAATTTATGGTAACCGGCTATAGAAATATATGATACGTAAAAAAAGAGAGATGTGGACCTTAATGCTCACTTTAAAAAATGCATGTCTGTCTCTTTCTATCCCTTTATGTAACCTGTATTAAGGACAACATACTGTCTATATGTTTGAAAAATTGTAGTCTTTTTTTATTTGGATGTCAGCATATTTCTGTTTAATTCTTAGATCCCTTTTCTGCTCCTTCAACCCAACCCTCAGGTTAAGGGTGAGGATCACGAGAAAGGTGGTCGTGATGACATCGATCCAATTGAAAAAAGATGTTATTTTTATTTTGTTTATTCATATGTAAACTTTTAACTTAAACTGTGGTCCCATTTCTAAGATTATGATTTAGATAGATTAAAATCTGCCCAACGTGAAAGTAGATTTATCTTAATAAAACTTCTCTCTTGTATCAAGGAGACTGTAAAACATTTTCTTTAATTTGAGGTACACAGAAATTATCTGCAATGTTTTCTTTTCAACACACTCTAGCAAACATGTCTGGAAAAAAATACATATATGCAATTAAATTAAGATTTCTTTTCAACAGAAGAAGGTGGCGGTCTTAGGATTAATAGTCATCATATTTAGAGGTACACAATCATTTCTTTTTTCTAAAAGATTAATGTCTGAAATCACCAAGTAAGAGAGTACTACCTAATGATCCTTAAATATGAATTCCGTTCATGAGGAGGTATTTGTACATAAAAATTTTATACATTTTCAATTCAGTCGTACAACCATATAAACGAGTATGCTACTTCACCAACTGGGCACAATACAGAACTGCTCCTATGACCTTCAAAGCGGATGATGTGGATCCTTTCCTCTGCACTCATATCATGTACGCTTTCGGTAAAGTCGTGGGCAACACAATCGATGCTTATGAGTGGAACGACAAGGGCACCGGTGGTAAGTAACACGTCACCTAGGCCATTGTAGGTAGAATATAGATCATTTTCGGTAACGTGTCAGGTATTCAAGCTCTCGAGGCGACAAAAAAAACACTGATGCCTTGCTTGGATTCGTTTGTACTCACATGTTGGACTATTCTCAATGCAGGCCAATACGAGAAGATAATGAACCTGCGATCCGTGAACCCAGACCTCAAGATCCTGCTGGCCATAGGTGGATGGACTCACGGCACCGCGCCCTTCACTGCCGTGGTAGATGACCCCAATGACATGGCAGCTTTTGCAAACAACGCCTTGGCCTACTTAAAAACTTACGGATTCGACGGTCTGGATCTGGACTGGGAGTATCCGGGTGGTAATGGAAGCCCTCCAGAGGACAAACAGCGTTTCACGTCTTTTGTGCAGGTCAGTATAACAAAAACTTCCGTTCCAGGGCAGCTGTATCAAGTCCACAGATCTTGCCACAAGGCTCCCACTATGTCTGTCTTCTCTTTCAGAAACTTCGCCAAGTGTTTGACGCTGATGGTGTAGCCAACAACCGCGCGCCTCTGTTACTGACGGCAGCTGTTGCAGCTGGCAAAAGTACAATCGACAAAGCCTATGAAATTGACCTCATCTCCAAGTAAGTTGCATTCTGGCTGTGCCGGGTGCCTGATTTGCCAAGTGCACTCATGAGTTATTTTATTTCTTCTTCTGTATTTCAGAGAGCTAGATTTCATCAACCTAATGAGCTACGATCTTCATGGAAGCTGGGAAGCAACCACCGGACATCACAGTGCGCTATTTGGCCGTGCCGGTGAAGTTGGAACTGCTGCATATATGAATGTGGTAGGTTTGTCAGTTCGGGTATGATTTCCTCGCTAATAGATCTTTTGAATGTACTTGCCTCGCATCTTTCATTCATTATTTGCGCAGGATTACGCGGTGAACTACTGGATTAATCTCGGTGCACCTCCAGAAAAACTGGTTTTGGGAATGGGTTTGTATGGCAGATCCTTCACCCTCTCTAGTTCAAGTAATACAGGAGTAGGAGCGCCCGCCGTAGGAGCAGGAGCGGCTGGAACGTATACTGGAGAAGCAGGGTTGTTGGCCTATTACGAGGCATGTAACGTTTTCCAGTCATTTCAATTAAGAAGTCACTTTTGCTGATCTAACAATTTGAACTCGAATGATTATAGCATTCGAAAAAAAAAAGAAGAGTACTCATCATTTTTACTAAGATCGGATCAAATGTTGCAGGTGTGTTATAATTTGAAATACAATGGTTGGACAAGACAGTGGCACGGTGAGCACAAGGTACCGTATGCGTATCACGGTACCCAGTGGATTGGATATGACGACACAGAGAGTTTCCAAGTAAAGGTAAGCTTAAAGGGGAGAAGTGTCTAGGCCTAAGCTCCGATACAGTTACACAGCTTGCAATCCCACTGATGAATCTGGTCTGTCTAGACTATAATTTTCACTCGTTCTCTCGTTGAAAGGTTGACTACATCAAGTCCAAAGGACTGGGTGGCGGTATGGTTTGGTCTCTTGATCAAGACGATTTCAGCAACAGCTGTGGCGATGGGGCGTATCCTCTGATGAACTTATTGCGAAGTGAGCTGTCTGGATCACCTGTAGCTTCCACTCCTTTGCCACCATCATTGCATTCCTCCTCTCAAACTGTGCCATCCTCCTCCACTAGATTACCTACCACCATTCCCAGCACTGCAGTGTCGGGATACAAACGAGTATGTTACTTCACCAACTGGGCACAATACAGAACTGCTCCTATGACCTTCAAAGCGGATGATGTGGATCCTTTCCTCTGCACTCATATCATGTACGCTTTCGGTAAAGTCGTGGGCAACACAATCGATGCTTATGAGTGGAACGACAAGGGCACCGGTGGTAAGTAACACGTCACCTAGGCCATTGTAGGTAGAATATAGATCATTTTTGGTAACGTGTCAGGTATTCAAGCTCTCGAGGCGACAAAAAAAACACTGGTGCCTTGCTTGGATTCGTTTGTACTCACATGTTGGACTATTCTCAATGCAGGCCAATACGAGAAGATAATGAACCTGCGATCCGTGAACCCAGACCTCAAGATCCTGCTGGCCATAGGTGGATGGACTCACGGCACCGCGCCCTTCACTGCCGTGGTAGATGACCCCAATGACATGGCAGCTTTTGCAAACAACGCCTTGGCCTACTTAAAAACTTACGGATTCGACGGTCTGGATCTGGACTGGGAGTATCCGGGTGGTAATGGAAGCCCTCCAGAGGACAAACAGCGTTTCACGTCTTTTGTGCAGGTCAGTATAACAAAAACTTCCGTTCCAGGGCAGCTGTATCAAGTCCACAGATCTTGCCACAAGGCTCCCACTATGTCTGTCTTCTCTTTCAGAAACTTCGCCAAGTGTTTGACGCTGATGGTGTAGCCAACAACCGCGCGCCTCTGTTACTGACGGCAGCTGTTGCAGCTGGCAAAAGTACAATCGACAAAGCCTATGAAATTGACCTCATCTCCAAGTAAGTTGCATTCTGGCTGTGCCGGGTGCCTGATTTGCCAAGTGCACTCATGAGTTATTTTATTTCTTCTTCTGTATTTCAGAGAGCTAGATTTCATCAACCTAATGAGCTACGATCTTCATGGAAGCTGGGAAGCAACCACCGGACATCACAGTGCGCTATTTGGCCGTGCCGGTGAAGTTGGAACTGCTGCATATATGAATGTGGTAGGTTTGTCAGTTCGGGTATGATTTCCTCGCTAATAGATCTTTTGAATGTACTTGCCTTGCATCTTTCATTCATTATTTGCGCAGGATTACGCGGTGAACTACTGGATTAATCTCGGTGCACCTCCAGAAAAACTGGTTTTGGGAATGGGTTTGTATGGCAGATCCTTCACCCTCTCTAGTTCCAGTAATACAGGAGTAGGAGCGCCCGCCGTAGGAGCAGGAGCGGCTGGAACGTATACTGGAGAAGCAGGGTTGTTGGCCTATTACGAGGCATGTAACGTTTTCCAGTCATTTCAATTAAGAAGTCACTTTTGCTGATCTAACAATTTGAACTCGAATGATTATAGCATTCGAAAAAAAAAAGAAGAGTACTCATCATTTTTACTAAGATCGGATCAAATGTTGCAGGTGTGTTATAATTTGAAATACAATGGTTGGACAAGACAGTGGCACGGTGAGCACAAGGTACCGTATGCGTATCACGGTACCCAGTGGATTGGATATGACGACACAGAGAGTTTCCAAGTAAAGGTAAGCTTAAAGGGGAGAAGTGTCTAGGCCTAAGCTCCGATACAGTTACACAGCTTGCAATCCCACTGATGAATCTGGTCTGTCTAGACTATAATTTTCACTCGTCCTCTCGTTGATAGGTTGACTACATCAAGTCCAAAGGACTGGGTGGCGGTATGGTTTGGTCTCTTGATCAAGACGATTTCAGCAACAGCTGTGGCGATGGGGCGTATCCTCTGATGAACTTATTGCGAAGTGAGCTGTCTGGATCACCTGTAGCTTCCACTCCTTTGCCACCATCATTGCATTCCTCCTCTCAAACTGTGCCATCCTCCTCCACTAGATTACCTACCACCATTCCCAGCACTGCAGTGTCGGGATACAAACGAGTATGTTACTTCACCAACTGGGCACAATACAGAACTGCTCCTATGACCTTCAAAGCGGATGATGTGGATCCTTTCCTCTGCACTCATATCATGTACGCTTTCGGTAAAGTCGTGGGCAACACAATCGATGCTTATGAGTGGAACGACAAGGGCACCGGTGGTAAGTAACACGTCACCTAGGCCATTGTAGGTAGAATATAGATCATTTTCGGTAACGTGTCAGGTATTCAAGCTCTCGAGGCGACAAAAAAAACACTGGTGCCTTGCTTGGATTCGTTTGTACTCACATGTTGGACTATTCTCAATGCAGGCCAATACGAGAAGATAATGAACCTGCGATCCGTGAACCCAGACCTCAAGATCCTGCT
Organism: Saccostrea echinata; assembly: GCF_033153115.1. NCBI lineage: Eukaryota > Metazoa > Mollusca > Bivalvia > Ostreida > Ostreidae > Saccostrea > Saccostrea echinata. The sequence continues at coordinate 5,482,698 of NW_026889809.1, forward strand.
GGCCATAGGTGGATGGACTCACGGCACCGCGCCCTTCACTGCCGTGGTAGATGACCCCAATGACATGGCAGCTTTTGCAAACAACGCCTTGGCCTACTTAAAAACTTACGGATTCGACGGTCTGGATCTGGACTGGGAGTATCCGGGTGGTAATGGAAGCCCTCCAGAGGACAAACAGCGTTTCACGTCTTTTGTGCAGGTCAGTATAACAAAAACTTCCGTTCCAGGGCAGCTGTATCAAGTCCACAGATCTTGCCACAAGGCTCCCACTATGTCTGTCTTCTCTTTCAGAAACTTCGCCAAGTGTTTGACGCTGATGGTGTAGCCAACAACCGCGCGCCTCTGTTACTGACGGCAGCTGTTGCAGCTGGCAAAAGTACAATCGACAAAGCCTATGAAATTGACCTCATCTCCAAGTAAGTTGCATTCTGGCTGTGCCGGGTGCCTGATTTGCCAAGTGCACTCATGAGTTATTTTATTTCTTCTTCTGTATTTCAGAGAGCTAGATTTCATCAACCTAATGAGCTACGATCTTCATGGAAGCTGGGAAGCAACCACCGGACATCACAGTGCGCTATTTGGCCGTGCCGGTGAAGTTGGAACTGCTGCATATATGAATGTGGTAGGTTTGTCAGTTCGGGTATGATTTCCTCGCTAATAGATCTTTTGAATGTACTTGCCTCGCATCTTTCATTCATTATTTGCGCAGGATTACGCGGTGAACTACTGGATTAATCTCGGTGCACCTCCAGAAAAACTGGTTTTGGGAATGGGTTTGTATGGCAGATCCTTCACCCTCTCTAGTTCCAGTAATACAGGAGTAGGAGCGCCCGCCGTAGGAGCAGGAGCGGCTGGAACGTATACTGGAGAAGCAGGGTTGTTGGCCTATTACGAGGCATGTAACGTTTTCCAGTCATTTCAATTAAGAAGTCACTTTTGCTGATCTAACAATTTGAACTCGAATGATTATAGCATTCGAAAAAAAAAAGAAGAGTACTCATCATTTTTACTAAGATCGGATCAAATGTTGCAGGTGTGTTATAATTTGAAATACAATGGTTGGACAAGACAGTGGCACGGTGAGCACAAGGTACCGTATGCGTATCACGGTACCCAGTGGATTGGATATGACGACACAGAGAGTTTCCAAGTAAAGGTAAGCTTAAAGGGGAGAAGTGTCTAGGCCTAAGCTCCGATACAGTTACACAGCTTGCAATCCCACTGATGAATCTGGTCTGTCTAGACTATAATTTTCACTCGTCCTCTCGTTGATAGGTTGACTACATCAAGTCCAAAGGACTGGGTGGCGGTATGGTTTGGTCTCTTGATCAAGACGATTTCAGCAACAGCTGTGGCGATGGGGCGTATCCTCTGATGAACTTATTGCGAAGTGAGCTGTCTGGATCACCTGTAGCTTCCACTCCTTTGCCACCATCATTGCATTCCTCCTCTCAAACTGTGCCATCCTCCTCCACTAGATTACCTACCACCATTCCCAGCACTGCAGTGTCGGGATACAAACGAGTATGTTACTTCACCAACTGGGCACAATACAGAACTGCTCCTATGACCTTCAAAGCGGATGATGTGGATCCTTTCCTCTGCACTCATATCATGTACGCTTTCGGTAAAGTCGTGGGCAACACAATCGATGCTTATGAGTGGAACGACAAGGGCACCGGTGGTAAGTAACACGTCACCTAGGCCATTGTAGGTAGAATATAGATCATTTTCGGTAACGTGTCAGGTATTCAAGCTCTCGAGGCGACAAAAAAAACACTGGTGCCTTGCTTGGATTCGTTTGTACTCACATGTTGGACTATTCTCAATGCAGGCCAATACGAGAAGATAATGAACCTGCGATCCGTGAACCCAGACCTCAAGATCCTGCTGGCCATAGGTGGATGGACTCACGGCACCGCGCCCTTCACTGCCGTGGTAGATGACCCCAATGACATGGCAGCTTTTGCAAACAACGCCTTGGCCTACTTAAAAACTTACGGATTCGACGGTCTGGATCTGGACTGGGAGTATCCGGGTGGTAATGGAAGCCCTCCAGAGGACAAACAGCGTTTCACGTCTTTTGTGCAGGTCAGTATAACAAAAACTTCCGTTCCAGGGCAGCTGTATCAAGTCCACAGATCTTGCCACAAGGCTCCCACTATGTCTGTCTTCTCTTTCAGAAACTTCGCCAAGTGTTTGACGCTGATGGTGTAGCCAACAACCGCGCGCCTCTGTTACTGACGGCAGCTGTTGCAGCTGGCAAAAGTACAATCGACAAAGCCTATGAAATTGACCTCATCTCCAAGTAAGTTGCATTCTGGCTGTGCCGGGTGCCTGATTTGCCAAGTGCACTCATGAGTTATTTTATTTCTTCTTCTGTATTTCAGAGAGCTAGATTTCATCAACCTAATGAGCTACGATCTTCATGGAAGCTGGGAAGCAACCACCGGACATCACAGTGCGCTATTTGGCCGTGCCGGTGAAGTTGGAACTGCTGCATATATGAATGTGGTAGGTTTGTCAGTTCGGGTATGATTTCCTCGCTAATAGATCTTTTGAATGTACTTGCCTCGCATCTTTCATTCATTATTTGCGCAGGATTACGCGGTGAACTACTGGATTAATCTCGGTGCACCTCCAGAAAAACTGGTTTTGGGAATGGGTTTGTATGGCAGATCCTTCACCCTCTCTAGTTCAAGTAATACAGGAGTAGGAGCGCCCGCCGTAGGAGCAGGAGCGGCTGGAACGTATACTGGAGAAGCAGGGTTGTTGGCCTATTACGAGGCATGTAACGTTTTCCAGTCATTTCAATTAAGAAGTCACTTTTGCTGATCTAACAATTTGAACTCGAATGATTATAGCATTCGAAAAAAAAAAGAAGAGTACTCATCATTTTTACTAAGATCGGATCAAATGTTGCAGGTGTGTTATAATTTGAAATACAATGGTTGGACAAGACAGTGGCACGGTGAGCACAAGGTACCGTATGCGTATCACGGTACCCAGTGGATTGGATATGACGACACAGAGAGTTTCCAAGTAAAGGTAAGCTTAAAGGGGAGAAGTGTCTAGGCCTAAGCTCCGATACAGTTACACAGCTTGCAATCCCACTGATGAATCTGGTCTGTCTAGACTATAATTTTCACTCGTTCTCTCGTTGAAAGGTTGACTACATCAAGTCCAAAGGACTGGGTGGCGGTATGGTTTGGTCTCTTGATCAAGACGATTTCAGCAACAGCTGTGGCGATGGGGCGTATCCTCTGATGAACTTATTGCGAAGTGAGCTGTCTGGATCACCTGTAGCTTCCACTCCTTTGCCACCATCATTGCATTCCTCCTCTCAAACTGTGCCATCCTCCTCCACTAGATTACCTACCACCATTCCCAGCACTGCAGTGTCGGGATACAAACGAGTATGTTACTTCACCAACTGGGCACAATACAGAACTGCTCCTATGACCTTCAAAGCGGATGATGTGGATCCTTTCCTCTGCACTCATATCATGTACGCTTTCGGTAAAGTCGTGGGCAACACAATCGATGCTTATGAGTGGAACGACAAGGGCACCGGTGGTAAGTAACACGTCACCTAGGCCATTGTAGGTAGAATATAGATCATTTTTGGTAACGTGTCAGGTATTCAAGCTCTCGAGGCGACAAAAAAAACACTGGTGCCTTGCTTGGATTCGTTTGTACTCACATGTTGGACTATTCTCAATGCAGGCCAATACGAGAAGATAATGAACCTGCGATCCGTGAACCCAGACCTCAAGATCCTGCTGGCCATAGGTGGATGGACTCACGGCACCGCGCCCTTCACTGCCGTGGTAGATGACCCCAATGACATGGCAGCTTTTGCAAACAACGCCTTGGCCTACTTAAAAACTTACGGATTCGACGGTCTGGATCTGGACTGGGAGTATCCGGGTGGTAATGGAAGCCCTCCAGAGGACAAACAGCGTTTCACGTCTTTTGTGCAGGTCAGTATAACAAAAACTTCCGTTCCAGGGCAGCTGTATCAAGTCCACAGATCTTGCCACAAGGCTCCCACTATGTCTGTCTTCTCTTTCAGAAACTTCGCCAAGTGTTTGACGCTGATGGTGTAGCCAACAACCGCGCGCCTCTGTTACTGACGGCAGCTGTTGCAGCTGGCAAAAGTACAATCGACAAAGCCTATGAAATTGACCTCATCTCCAAGTAAGTTGCATTCTGGCTGTGCCGGGTGCCTGATTTGCCAAGTGCACTCATGAGTTATTTTATTTCTTCTTCTGTATTTCAGAGAGCTAGATTTCATCAACCTAATGAGCTACGATCTTCATGGAAGCTGGGAAGCAACCACCGGACATCACAGTGCGCTATTTGGCCGTGCCGGTGAAGTTGGAACTGCTGCATATATGAATGTGGTAGGTTTGTCAGTTCGGGTATGATTTCCTCGCTAATAGATCTTTTGAATGTACTTGCCTTGCATCTTTCATTCATTATTTGCGCAGGATTACGCGGTGAACTACTGGATTAATCTCGGTGCACCTCCAGAAAAACTGGTTTTGGGAATGGGTTTGTATGGCAGATCCTTCACCCTCTCTAGTTCCAGTAATACAGGAGTAGGAGCGCCCGCCGTAGGAGCAGGAGCGGCTGGAACGTATACTGGAGAAGCAGGGTTGTTGGCCTATTACGAGGCATGTAACGTTTTCCAGTCATTTCAATTAAGAAGTCACTTTTGCTGATCTAACAATTTGAACTCGAATGATTATAGCATTCGAAAAAAAAAAGAAGAGTACTCATCATTTTTACTAAGATCGGATCAAATGTTGCAGGTGTGTTATAATTTGAAATACAATGGTTGGACAAGACAGTGGCACGGTGAGCACAAGGTACCGTATGCGTATCACGGTACCCAGTGGATTGGATATGACGACACAGAGAGTTTCCAAGTAAAGGTAAGCTTAAAGGGGAGAAGTGTCTAGGCCTAAGCTCCGATACAGTTACACAGCTTGCAATCCCACTGATGAATCTGGTCTGTCTAGACTATAATTTTCACTCGTCCTCTCGTTGATAGGTTGACTACATCAAGTCCAAAGGACTGGGTGGCGGTATGGTTTGGTCTCTTGATCAAGACGATTTCAGCAACAGCTGTGGCGATGGGGCGTATCCTCTGATGAACTTATTGCGAAGTGAGCTGTCTGGATCACCTGTAGCTTCCACTCCTTTGCCACCATCATTGCATTCCTCCTCTCAAACTGTGCCATCCTCCTCCACTAGATTACCTACCACCATTCCCAGCACTGCAGTGTCGGGATACAAACGAGTATGTTACTTCACCAACTGGGCACAATACAGAACTGCTCCTATGACCTTCAAAGCGGATGATGTGGATCCTTTCCTCTGCACTCATATCATGTACGCTTTCGGTAAAGTCGTGGGCAACACAATCGATGCTTATGAGTGGAACGACAAGGGCACCGGTGGTAAGTAACACGTCACCTAGGCCATTGTAGGTAGAATATAGATCATTTTCGGTAACGTGTCAGGTATTCAAGCTCTCGAGGCGACAAAAAAAACACTGGTGCCTTGCTTGGATTCGTTTGTACTCACATGTTGGACTATTCTCAATGCAGGCCAATACGAGAAGATAATGAACCTGCGATCCGTGAACCCAGACCTCAAGATCCTGCTGGCCATAGGTGGATGGACTCACGGCACCGCGCCCTTCACTGCCGTGGTAGATGACCCCAATGACATGGCAGCTTTTGCAAACAACGCCTTGGCCTACTTAAAAACTTACGGATTCGACGGTCTGGATCTGGACTGGGAGTATCCGGGTGGTAATGGAAGCCCTCCAGAGGACAAACAGCGTTTCACGTCTTTTGTGCAGGTCAGTATAACAAAAACTTCCGTTCCAGGGCAGCTGTATCAAGTCCACAGATCTTGCCACAAGGCTCCCACTATGTCTGTCTTCTCTTTCAGAAACTTCGCCAAGTGTTTGACGCTGATGGTGTAGCCAACAACCGCGCGCCTCTGTTACTGACGGCAGCTGTTGCAGCTGGCAAAAGTACAATCGACAAAGCCTATGAAATTGACCTCATCTCCAAGTAAGTTGCATTCTGGCTGTGCCGGGTGCCTGATTTGCCAAGTGCACTCATGAGTTATTTTATTTCTTCTTCTGTATTTCAGAGAGCTAGATTTCATCAACCTAATGAGCTACGATCTTCATGGAAGCTGGGAAGCAACCACCGGACATCACAGTGCGCTATTTGGCCGTGCCGGTGAAGTTGGAACTGCTGCATATATGAATGTGGTAGGTTTGTCAGTTCGGGTATGATTTCCTCGCTAATAGATCTTTTGAATGTACTTGCCTCGCATCTTTCATTCATTATTTGCGCAGGATTACGCGGTGAACTACTGGATTAATCTCGGTGCACCTCCAGAAAAACTGGTTTTGGGAATGGGTTTGTATGGCAGATCCTTCACCCTCTCTAGTTCCAGTAATACAGGAGTAGGAGCGCCCGCCGTAGGAGCAGGAGCGGCTGGAACGTATACTGGAGAAGCAGGGTTGTTGGCCTATTACGAGGCATGTAACGTTTTCCAGTCATTTCAATTAAGAAGTCACTTTTGCTGATCTAACAATTTGAACTCGAATGATTATAGCATTCGAAAAAAAAAAGAAGAGTACTCATCATTTTTACTAAGATCGGATCAAATGTTGCAGGTGTGTTATAATTTGAAATACAATGGTTGGACAAGACAGTGGCACGGTGAGCACAAGGTACCGTATGCGTATCACGGTACCCAGTGGATTGGATATGACGACACAGAGAGTTTCCAAGTAAAGGTAAGCTTAAAGGGGAGAAGTGTCTAGGCCTAAGCTCCGATACAGTTACACAGCTTGCAATCCCACTGATGAATCTGGTCTGTCTAGACTATAATTTTCACTCGTCCTCTCGTTGATAGGTTGACTACATCAAGTCCAAAGGACTGGGTGGCGGTATGGTTTGGTCTCTTGATCAAGACGATTTCAGCAACAGCTGTGGCGATGGGGCGTATCCTCTGATGAACTTATTGCGAAGTGAGCTGTCTGGATCACCTGTAGCTTCCACTCCTTTGCCACCATCATTGCATTCCTCCTCTCAAACTGTGCCATCCTCCTCCACTAGATTACCTACCACCATTCCCAGCACTGCAGTGTCGGGATACAAACGAGTATGTTACTTCACCAACTGGGCACAATACAGAACTGCTCCTATGACCTTCAAAGCGGATGATGTGGATCCTTTCCTCTGCACTCATATCATGTACGCTTTCGGTAAAGTCGTGGGCAACACAATCGATGCTTATGAGTGGAACGACAAGGGCACCGGTGGTAAGTAACACGTCACCTAGGCCATTGTAGGTAGAATATAGATCATTTTCGGTAACGTGTCAGGTATTCAAGCTCTCGAGGCGACAAAAAAAACACTGGTGCCTTGCTTGGATTCGTTTGTACTCACATGTTGGACTATTCTCAATGCAGGCCAATACGAGAAGATAATGAACCTGCGATCCGTGAACCCAGACCTCAAGATCCTGCTGGCCATAGGTGGATGGACTCACGGCACCGCGCCCTTCACTGCCGTGGTAGATGACCCCAATGACATGGCAGCTTTTGCAAACAACGCCTTGGCCTACTTAAAAACTTACGGATTCGACGGTCTGGATCTGGACTGGGAGTATCCGGGTGGTAATGGAAGCCCTCCAGAGGACAAACAGCGTTTCACGTCTTTTGTGCAGGTCAGTATAACAAAAACTTCCGTTCCAGGGCAGCTGTATCAAGTCCACAGATCTTGCCACAAGGCTCCCACTATGTCTGTCTTCTCTTTCAGAAACTTCGCCAAGTGTTTGACGCTGATGGTGTAGCCAACAACCGCGCGCCTCTGTTACTGACGGCAGCTGTTGCAGCTGGCAAAAGTACAATCGACAAAGCCTATGAAATTGACCTCATCTCCAAGTAAGTTGCATTCTGGCTGTGCCGGGTGCCTGATTTGCCAAGTGCACTCATGAGTTATTTTATTTCTTCTTCTGTATTTCAGAGAGCTAGATTTCATCAACCTAATGAGCTACGATCTTCATGGAAGCTGGGAAGCAACCACCGGACATCACAGTGCGCTATTTGGCCGTGCCGGTGAAGTTGGAACTGCTGCATATATGAATGTGGTAGGTTTGTCAGTTCGGGTATGATTTCCTCGCTAATAGATCTTTTGAATGTACTTGCCTCGCATCTTTCATTCATTATTTGCGCAGGATTACGCGGTGAACTACTGGATTAATCTCGGTGCACCTCCAGAAAAACTGGTTTTGGGAATGGGTTTGTATGGCAGATCCTTCACCCTCTCTAGTTCCAGTAATACAGGAGTAGGAGCGCCCGCCGTAGGAGCAGGAGCGGCTGGAACGTATACTGGAGAAGCAGGGTTGTTGGCCTATTACGAGGCATGTAACGTTTTCCAGTCATTTCAATTAAGAAGTCACTTTTGCTGATCTAACAATTTGAACTCGAATGATTATAGCATTCGAAAAAAAAAAGAAGAGTACTCATCATTTTTACTAAGATCGGATCAAATGTTGCAGGTGTGTTATAATTTGAAATACAATGGTTGGACAAGACAGTGGCACGGTGAGCACAAGGTACCGTATGCGTATCACGGTACCCAGTGGATTGGATATGACGACACAGAGAGTTTCCAAGTAAAGGTAAGCTTAAAGGGGAGAAGTGTCTAGGCCTAAGCTCCGATACAGTTACACAGCTTGCAATCCCACTGATGAATCTGGTCTGTCTAGACTATAATTTTCACTCGTCCTCTCGTTGATAGGTTGACTACATCAAGTCCAAAGGACTGGGTGGCGGTATGGTTTGGTCTCTTGATCAAGACGATTTCAGCAACAGCTGTGGCGATGGGGCGTATCCTCTGATGAACTTATTGCGAAGTGAGCTGTCTGGATCACCTGTAGCTTCCACTCCTTTGCCACCATCATTGCATTCCTCCTCTCAAACTGTGCCATCCTCCTCCACTAGATTACCTACCACCATTCCCAGCACTGCAGTGTCGGGATACAAACGAGTATGTTACTTCACCAACTGGGCACAATACAGAACTGCTCCTATGACCTTCAAAGCGGATGATGTGGATCCTTTCCTCTGCACTCATATCATGTACGCTTTCGGTAAAGTCGTGGGCAACACAATCGATGCTTATGAGTGGAACGACAAGGGCACCGGTGGTAAGTAACACGTCACCTAGGCCATTGTAGGTAGAATATAGATCATTTTCGGTAACGTGTCAGGTATTCAAGCTCTCGAGGCGACAAAAAAAACACTGGTGCCTTGCTTGGATTCGTTTGTACTCACATGTTGGACTATTCTCAATGCAGGCCAATACGAGAAGATAATGAACCTGCGATCCGTGAACCCAGACCTCAAGATCCTGCTGGCCATAGGTGGATGGACTCACGGCACCGCGCCCTTCACTGCCGTGGTAGATGACCCCAATGACATGGCAGCTTTTGCAAACAACGCCTTGGCCTACTTAAAAACTTACGGATTCGACGGTCTGGATCTGGACTGGGAGTATCCGGGTGGTAATGGAAGCCCTCCAGAGGACAAACAGCGTTTCACGTCTTTTGTGCAGGTCAGTATAACAAAAACTTCCGTTCCAGGGCAGCTGTATCAATTCCACAGATCTTGCCACAAGGCTCCCACTATGTCTGTCTTCTCTTTCAGAAACTTCGCCAAGTGTTTGACGCTGATGGTGTAGCCAACAACCGCGCGCCTCTGTTACTGACGGCAGCTGTTGCAGCTGGCAAAAGTACAATCGACAAAGCCTATGAAATTGACCTCATCTCCAAGTAAGTTGCATTCTGGCTGTGCCGGGTGCCTGATTTGCCAAGTGCACTCATGAGTTATTTTATTTCTTCTTCTGTATTTCAGAGAGCTAGATTTCATCAACCTAATGAGCTACGATCTTCATGGAAGCTGGGAAGCAACCACCGGACATCACAGTGCGCTATTTGGCCGTGCCGGTGAAGTTGGAACTGCTGCATATATGAATGTGGTAGGTTTGTCAGTTCGGGTATGATTTCCTCGCTAATAGATCTTTTGAATGTACTTGCCTCGCATCTTTCATTCATTATTTGCGCAGGATTACGCGGTGAACTACTGGATTAATCTCGGTGCACCTCCAGAAAAACTGGTTTTGGGAATGGGTTTGTATGGCAGATCCTTCACCCTCTCTAGTTCCAGTAATACAGGAGTAGGAGCGCCCGCCGTAGGAGCAGGAGCGGCTGGAACGTATACTGGAGAAGCAGGGTTGTTGGCCTATTACGAGGCATGTAACGTTTTCCAGTCATTTCAATTAAGAAGTCACTTTTGCTGATCTAACAATTTGAACTCGAATGATTATAGCATTCGAAAAAAAAAAAGAAGAGTACTCATCATTTTTACTAAGATCGGATCAAATGTTGCAGGTGTGTTATAATTTGAAATACAATGGTTGGACAAGACAGTGGCACGGTGAGCACAAGGTACCGTATGCGTATCACGGTACCCAGTGGATTGGATATGACGACACAGAGAGTTTCCAAGTAAAGGTAAGCTTAAAGGGGAGAAGTGTCTAGGCCTAAGCTCCGATACAGTTACACAGCTTGCAATCCCACTGATGAATCTGGTCTGTCTAGACTATAATTTTCACTCGTCCTCTCGTTGATAGGTTGACTACATCAAGTCCAAAGGACTGGGTGGCGGTATGGTTTGGTCTCTTGATCAAGACGATTTCAGCAACAGCTGTGGCGATGGGGCGTATCCTCTGATGAACTTATTGCGAAGTGAGCTGTCTGGATCACCTGTAGCTTCCACTCCTTTGCCACCATCATTGCATTCCTCCTCTCAAACTGTGCCATCCTCCTCCACTAGATTACCTACCACCATTCCCAGCACTGCAGTGTCGGGATACAAACGAGTATGTTACTTCACCAACTGGGCACAATACAGAACTGCTCCTATGACCTTCAAAGCGGATGATGTGGATCCTTTCCTCTGCACTCATATCATGTACGCTTTCGGTAAAGTCGTGGGCAACACAATCGATGCTTATGAGTGGAACGACAAGGGCACCGGTGGTAAGTAACACGTCACCTAGGCCATTGTAGGTAGAATATAGATCATTTTCGGTAACGTGTCAGGTATTCAAGCTCTCGAGGCGACAAAAAAAACACTGGTGCCTTGCTTGGATTCGTTTGTACTCACATGTTGGACTATTCTCAATGCAGGCCAATACGAGAAGATAATGAACCTGCGATCCGTGAACCCAGACCTCAAGATCCTGCTGGCCATAGGTGGATGGACTCACGGCACCGCGCCCTTCACTGCCGTGGTAGATGACCCCAATGACATGGCAGCTTTTGCAAACAACGCCTTGGCCTACTTAAAAACTTACGGATTCGACGGTCTGGATCTGGACTGGGAGTATCCGGGTGGTAATGGAAGCCCTCCAGAGGACAAACAGCGTTTCACGTCTTTTGTGCAGGTCAGTATAACAAAAACTTCCGTTCCAGGGCAGCTGTATCAAGTCCACAGATCTTGCCACAAGGCTCCCACTATGTCTGTCTTCTCTTTCAGAAACTTCGCCAAGTGTTTGACGCTGATGGTGTAGCCAACAACCGCGCGCCTCTGTTACTGACGGCAGCTGTTGCAGCTGGCAAAAGTACAATCGACAAAGCCTATGAAATTGACCTCATCTCCAAGTAAGTTGCATTCTGGCTGTGCCGGGTGCCTGATTTGCCAAGTGCACTCATGAGTTATTTTATTTCTTCTTCTGTATTTCAGAGAGCTAGATTTCATCAACCTAATGAGCTACGATCTTCATGGAAGCTGGGAAGCAACCACCGGACATCACAGTGCGCTATTTGGCCGTGCCGGTGAAGTTGGAACTGCTGCATATATGAATGTGGTAGGTTTGTCAGTTCGGGTATGATTTCCTCGCTAATAGATCTTTTGAATGTACTTGCCTCGCATCTTTCATTCAATATTTGCGCAGGATTACGCGGTGAACTACTGGATTAATCTCGGTGCACCTCCAGAAAAACTGGTTTTGGGAATGGGTTTGTATGGCAGATCCTTCACCCTCTCTAGTTCCAGTAATACAGGAGTAGGAGCGCCCGCCGTAGGAGCAGGAGCGGCTGGAACGTATACTGGAGAAGCAGGGTTGTTGGCCTATTACGAGGCATGTAACGTTTTCCAGTCATTTCAATTAAGAAGTCACTTTTGCTGATCTAACAATTTGAACTCGAATGATTATAGCATTCGAAAAAAAAAAGAAGAGTACTCATCATTTTTACTAAGATCGGATCAAATGTTGCAGGTGTGTTATAATTTGAAATACAATGGTTGGACAAGACAGTGGCACGGTGAGCACAAGGTACCGTATGCGTATCACGGTACCCAGTGGATTGGATATGACGACACAGAGAGTTTCCAAGTAAAGGTAAGCTTAAAGGGGAGAAGTGTCTAGGCCTAAGCTCCGATACAGTTACACAGCTTGCAATCCCACTGATGAATCTGGTCTGTCTAGACTATAATTTTCACTCGTCCTCTCGTTGATAGGTTGACTACATCAAGTCCAAAGGACTGGGTGGCGGTATGGTTTGGTCTCTTGATCAAGACGATTTCAGCAACAGCTGTGGCGATGGGGCGTATCCTCTGATGAACTTATTGCGAAGTGAGCTGTCTGGATCATCTGTAGTATCTTCAATGATACCTTCAACAAACTCTTCGTCTAAAGTCTTTACTTCATCTCTTCCTCCACAAGATTCAACCGTTGGAACAACTGGATCTTCTAGTTCAAACTATTATGTATCCACAGATATCCAAGTAAACAGTGAGGGGACAACGCAGTCCCACACAGTTTCAACAGAGATTGTTTATACAACGAAATCGGCTATCTGTGGAGGTAATCGTTATGACTTCTGCTCTTATAAGATATAAAAAAAATTCAGAAAAGCATACTGTGTAGATAATATTCAAAGAAATTTTTACAGCACCAAAGTCATGTGTAGATGGTCAATTTTATGAGGACAGCTGTGACATTCGCAAGTACTACCAGTGTTCGTCTGGTGTTGCATGGCACTACGAGTGTGCTACTGGAACAGTGTGGGATAAACGAATCCAAAATTGTAACTGGGATTACCTCGTCCTTACTTCGTCTGCACCCTGTGGCTGTGGTCGTAAGTTCAATCATGATGCATATTTTTACTCGTTTATCCAACATGTTTCGAATTTTCTCGACGAAAAAGTATATGTCAATGGTATATATTTAACAGTTTGTCTTCTAAATTTCAGCTCCATCAGATTGTATTCATGGAAAGTTTTATGAAGACAAATGCGATATGAAACTTTACTACCAATGTGCACATGGTATTCCTTATCCATATGAATGCCATCCTGGAACTCTTTGGGATGTAACAATTACTAATTGTAATTGGGAGTATGCAGTAGCCAGCAGAACACTCCCGACTGGATCAGATTGCAGCAGTTATGGTACAACTCATTTACCTGGTCAGCAGACTACTGTTCCATCTACACAGACCCAAAAGCAAATTTCTGAAAAGACTTCCCAGCACACAGAACATTCAACTTCTGATTCCACGAATAGAGATTTCTCAACTGTGAAAGTCTCCACTTCCTCAAGCACACACACACCGTCTGCTGATCAAACTATAGCCAAAACTCAATCAACCGAAATACCTCCTGCCTCTCAGTCATACACATCCGTAACACTTGTGTCAACAAGCCAGGTTACTACACTCCAGTCAAGCATATTCACTAAGCAACCCATTGTTTCTTCGACCTTTTTATCTACATCTTCCCCAAAAAGTGAAACTCAAACTAAGGAACAATCCAGGACTTCGTCTCTCTTTACTACAACAGATGGTCCTGTATCACTATCCCGGCAACAAACAACATCATTCCGTACTGTCCCCACTGATCAGACACAAACCCGTCAACAAGCTACAACGCCTTCCTATATTGCCACTACAGGCCGCACATCATCAAAAATTCAGCACCAAACAACTACGGATCTCACTTCGTTACAAACTCACCAAAATACAGCAACTTTGTCATCTGTTACCACAACAGATGGCACACGAACAAGCCATCAGCAGACATCAATGTTGCCCAATGTTGCTTCTACAAATGGCTCAGTATCTCAAGTAGAAAAACAGATAACATCATCCCCTGTTGCAACAACAAATGGCGCACTTTCTCAAGTTCAACAACAGACAACAACATCGCACCATACTGTCACCACGAATGACTCAATATCACAGGCTCAACAACAGTCTACCGCACAAACCCAAACGACAACCGCTTGTGGACGTGAGTTATACTCTAGGAAATATTACCCGTTTTTATTTTCGACCAAACATATTTGAAACGCTCAGTCCTTTAAAAAAATGAATTTTTCACAATAAATTAATGCAACTTTTTAAAATAAAGTGAGTATTATTAAATTTAACAACCAAAGAAGGGTTGTTGAATTTTCAACGCATCCAGTATACTTTTTAATGTACATTTACTCATTATTACCCTTTATTTTCAGCTCCTGACACTTGTCCATTTCCGGCTTGGGATTCTGGAAGCACAACTATGACGTCACACTATCTTCTAATTCCTTTAGGAGTTCTATTAGCATTTATTTTCTCATATTTATAGTTGTTTAATTGCTTTTCAAAGCTTGACGTGTCTATCACGACGCAGAACCACAATTACATAGACATGTGCTTAGTAAATTCTTTTATTAACTGTCACTGGTGCTTGAGGACAGGACCCCCCCCCCCCCCCAACTATAGACCCCGGGCCTTTTCGACTATTTTCTCATAACTTATCTTTCAATGACATATTTGTGATATAATCTATACCAACAATTGGAAAATTACCTAAAGCAAACATTTTATAAAATCCACCCAACTCTCTCTATATAAATCAACTTATATATATAGAGAAGGGTAGTAATTTTTATGAAATGTTTGTTTCAGCCAATTTTTCGAATTGATAATATAGATTATATCACAAATGTGTCATCTATATATAATTTATCAGAAAAAAAGTCGAACAGGCCCGGGGGTCTTTATGGGGGAGGGGGGGGGGATCCTGTCCTCAAGCACCTGTGTTAACTGTCTGTGATATTAGTTATTCAAAAATAAAATAATATTTAATACTTGATTCATAATCCTTCTTTATTATAACGTTAAATCACATTATAAATATTCTCTTAAGAATAGAACATGTTTGACCAATTGTTAAGAAAAATGCTTTCAACAAAATGTATAACAATTTGTTTCATAAGTCAAAGTGCGCAAATAATTTCATCACTTATCAAAGACGTGTTTGTGACAGTTTTGCTTCGAAATAATCATAAAAGAATTTTATCTACATTTATTTATATTTTTTAATAATGAATCTGAATTCGTGCCATTTTTTGAAATTATTAGATGTATGATAAAAGGATTCTTTCCAATGGTGTTAAAATCAGTGGCTGATTCAAGGGGGGATCGGGAAACACATCTCCCCCGGTCTTTAATTTAATCCGTATTTTATTATGTAAAGTCAAATTACATAATTGGATTGGACATCAGGCATGGCCTATATGTCCTCTCCAAGAAGGTCAAGGTTACAAATGTTAAGAATTGACAATGGTTTACAATGATGAAATAGTTCATAACAAATTACATTACTAGTAATTTCTAATGTAAACTAGAAAAGGAAGAAATGAAAAATATAAAGAAGATGGGCGAACAAGGCGAGCGCAATGCCTATAGTGCGACAATCATGAAGGTGAAAACTTAAATCTCAATTATAACAAATTTTTCCTTGTTATTTTTAATAGCGGAATAAATTTTTGCCGAGAAAATTTTCCTCAGAAAAGTTTTGTTTATCATAATTTCATAAAATTTAATTGTGATTTTTACATATCTGAAGCTATAGGCATTCTGCGCGCCTTGTTCACCCATCTTATACACAAGAGTTATTACTTAGTATATATTCTCATTATATAATAGTCGCCCGCGTGGCGCAGTGGTTAGAGCGTCTGCTCTAGAGTCGCGGAGTAGGGAGTTGATCCTTACGTCGCGGGTTCGAATCCCACTGTGGGACGTGGAGACCGGTCCTTCGGATGAGACCGTATAAACCGAGGCCCCGTGTCGCAGTAGGTGCTGGCACGAAAAAGATCCCTCACAGCTCAATGGCCGTAAGTGCCGAGTATAGGACAAAATTTGCAGCTCTCCACCGGGAAGTGGTGGCGTCTTTATATGAGTGAAAAATTCTCGAGAGGGACGTTAAACAACATACAAACAAACAAACATTATACAATATTATGGAAAGAAAATAGAAGAGTGCAACAAACAGCAAAACTAAATAAGTAAATAAAGTGCAAAAGACACATATGGAAGGAAAAATACAAAAACAAATATTAATAATAAATAAATAATATACATATATAAATCTAAAGTTTTAATTTTTAGAAATAAGGACAAAATCAAATCTAGCCAAAAATGGTTTACTGGTAATAATGTTTTGGAAATTGTTGAACAATTTACATACTTGGGAATTATTTTCCATTATAATAATAAATTTGCAATAGCTAAATAAAATTGGAACAAGCAACGACACTGAATAAGTCTTTGATTTTTTAAAAACTTACAATTTTCAGTTTAACAACAAGTTAATGTGAGGTTGACCATTGTTTCACACAATACCTGCACAAAGGTCTACAAGTAACTGGGAATCCCTTTCCGCTTGAACACAGAAAATACACAGGCAATCAAAAATGATGACACAGGATCATTTAAAAATATTCATTACTACACACAGTTAATCTATTGTTGCAGTAATATACAATTATTGCTGTCTTTGAGGTCAATATGATGATTTTGCCACCGAAGAAGTACATTATTCACCGGAATATAAATTCCATTGAAATATGTGTGTATAATAAAACCTAATTAACAGTTACAACTTCGTATGATGAATTGGGTAGAACTTATTTTATGTACATAGAAGCCCTGTCAAGGCAAGAAAGAAAAAACAAGAGGCCCAAGGGCCTTAACGGTCACCTGAGTATAATGTAATGATCCATAGATTAAAACAAAATAAGCTGATAAATAAAGCTTTGTTTTCCAAAAGCAAGAGAAATAGGATGATCAGGGATCAGAAAAATATTAATTTAGTACTCCATAACAAATCTTAAAGTTGATCTATTTATTTGCCTGTACTTTCCCCATTTGTCACTATCCTCATGCGGACAAACAAAACAATAGTTCTAGAGCACTATTAGTTAACACAATTCACCCCCCCCCCCCCTGCACTGGCCTCTCTTGATCTTTAAAGATTATATATTGTACAAAGATATGATAATTTTGTCCCATTTTCATTTATCTATTATTTAAAAGTTTACCTGACCATTAAAAACTATGAAAGTACTTTTGTATTAAATATTATAAAATTTCTTGTATAATTCTGTTATTCAATTGACCTTTTAAGTTACATTATTTACAGTGATTAACTATTATATGTGAATAGCAAAGGGGAATAACTTCTTTCAGTAGAAATAAATAAATTGACCAAAGGGTACAGAATTTCAAACTTTGGTAAAAACATCCCTGTTTATTACAACTTTGTATACTTTATTTGCCTCCTTCATGCCCAGGAGCAGAGAAGATTTTCAAGGAAATAATCAATTTTCACTATAGATTCAATATAGCCCCACGCTAACACCAATGCCCCTGACCCAGGGGCCAAGATATTCACAATTTTGGAAGCTGCACTCTTGCTCATTATAACCATGTACATAGTATGTTTCCTTAATAACAATGGGCAAAGAACAAGATTTTCAAAGAAATAATGCATTTCTACTATATATTCAAAAGAGCCTCACCCTAACACCAAAATCCCTGACCCCGTGGCTATGTATTTTAACTTTTAAGAAAAGTTTTCCTTGCTCGTCATAACCATGCAATTAGTTTTTCTGTTAATTACCCCGGGGCAGAGAAGATTTTCAACAAAAAATTGCATTACACTATACATTTAATAGACCCCCCCCCCCAAAACATGAACCCCTGGGGCCACAAATTTCACAATTTTGGAAGAGGCATCCTTAATCAACATAAATATGCACTTAATAGAACCCCTCCCTAACACCAGAACCACTGACCCAGGGACCAAGATATACATAATTTTGAAAGAGATGTCCTTGCTCATCATAACTATATACTTCGATTATCTGCTAAATATCTAGGAGCAGAGAAGAAGATTTTAAAAGAAATAATGCACTTTCACTATGTAATCAATAGTGCCACCCCCTCCCCTCCCTCGCAGAACCCTTCACCCTGGGGCCACAAATTTCACAATTTTGGAAGAGGCACCCTTGATCATCATAACTATATATTCGGTTTATCCGCTTAATACCTAGGAGCACAGAAGAAGATTTTTAAAGAAATAATGCACTTTCACTATATAATCAATAGAGACCCCCCTTCCCGCTGAACCCTCACCCTGGGGCCACAAATTTCACAATTTTGGAAGAGGCACTATTGATCATCATAACCATTCACTTAGTTTATCTGCTTAATATACAGAGGGAGAGAATAAGATTTTTAAAGAATTTATGCATTTTCGCTATTTGATCAATAGAGCCCCACCCTAACACCAGAACCCCTGATCCAGGGGCCAAGATATTCACAATTTTGGAAGATGTGACCTTGCTCATAATAACTATATACTTGGTTTATCTGCTAAATACCTAGGAACACAGAAGAAGATTTTTTTAAAGAAATAATGCACTTTCACAATATAATGAATAGAACCCTCCGTCCCACAGAACCCCTCACCCTGGGGCCACAAATTTCACATTGATCATCATTACCATATACCTAGTTTATCTTCTTTATATACAGTGGGAGAGAAGAAGGTTTTTAAAGAATTTATGCATTTTCACTATATAATCAATAGAGCCCCGCCCTAACACTCGAACCCCAGACCCAAGGACCATGAAATTCATAATTTTAGAAGAGGCATCCTTCTTTATTATAACTATCGACTTAATACACCGACTTAATACCCAGGAGCAGAGAAGAAGATTTTCAAAGAAGTAATGCATTTTCACTATATTACCATTAGAGCCCCGCCCTAACACCAGAACCCCTAATCCAGGGGCCATGAAATTCACAATTTTAGAAGAGGCACCCCTCCTCATCATAACTATAATTTAGTTCATCGGCTTAATACCCAGGACCAGAGGAAAAGATTTTCAAAGAATTAATGCATTTTCACTATATTATCATTAGAGCCCCGCTCCAACACCAGTACCCCTGACCCAGGGGCCTTGAAATTCACAATTTTAAAAGAGACCCCCCCCCCTTCATCATAACTATGTACTTAGTTCGTCGGCTAAATACCCAGGAGCAGAGGAGAAGATTTTTAAAGAATTAATGCATTTTCACTATATAATCATTAGAGCCCCGCCCTAGCGCCAGAACCCCTGACCTGGGGCCATAAATTTCACAATTTTGGTAGAGGACTCAATGCTTATTACAATCATGCAAACAGTTTGACTGCTTGATGTCCAGGAGTAAAGAAGAAGATTTTTAAAGATTGCATTAATTTTAGTGGTTTGGCCCCATCCCTCAGGCCCCAGGGGGGTAGGGACCATGAAATTCACAAACTTTGTCCCCCTTCACCCATAGATGCTATATGCCAAAATTGGTTGAAAATGGTTGTGCGGTTTCAGAAAAGAAGCTGAAAATGTTCTAATGTTAAAGCACGATGCACGCCGACGGAGACGAAAACGGATGGCAATAGGTCACCTGAGTAAACTCAGGTGACCTACAAACCTAACAGATTTTGTCTACAATTCACAATTTTGAGCTTTATCTTAAAAACATTTTCCGGGGAGGCCCACGCCCCTCTCAACAGCCCCTCCCATCCCCCCCCCCCCCCGGCATCTAACCCTCTACATTAACTTTTGGATCCGCAACTGAAAATTAACATCTCATATAAGAGACTGAGAACTCGTAACCTCTTTATTTCAGTAAGCACTTACTATAGGCGAAATGACAAACGAACAAGATAAAATGATACATAGGAGGGATTATACCTGTAATTCTGTTTTGTTAGCAATCTATTTCACATCAATCAAAAGGGCTAGCGAAGCATGCAATCCATTCTACTACAATTAATTTTTTTTAAATAAATAATAATACAGTATTTCTTACAAGGAAGTGTTTAGAAAAAAATGAACATTTTAAATAGATTAATATTTATTCATTTTTTTTGGTAGAAAAATACTAAATAAGTATGAGTTTTTCATTAACTTCAAAACCTGCATGTTTTGTAGAGTGCATAGAATTTACTTTCATTTTTCACAATATTTGTGTAACTTTGCTGTAAATGTGTAGACCATAATTAGGAGCACGTATAATTGATTCGCTCAAGCTCTTCCAAAACTTGTTTTGTTATGTTTGCACAAGTGTTGAGATTTAAATGTTTGCGTTTTTAAAAGGACTTCTTGCTCCAATGCTCGCAACAAGATCAGTCTTAGATCTATAAAGGGCGTACCCTTGTAAGCTTCATTCAGGATGTAATATTAGGGTTCTACCCACCTTCTGTGAATTAATGGTCACAGGACCTCTATAAACATCTCTCTTACATTGATCCGAATTCACTTCAGGCGGTCATCATGGCGGGAGGATTTCTGCTGCTGAAAACCCTCCTTGTGTTTCTGTCTTTTTTACCCGGTATGTACGATTTGTAATTACGAATCTCTGAATCGGCTTAAGTTTTGCAATTCTTGTTCAGTTTTATTGCAATATTGTAATTCCACCATCAACAACTTAAATATTTTTATGTTGACATCTCTACCTTAGGAATTAAAGAGAATATGGGAACAATCGATTTTTAATCTGACACCAATACACATTACAAACCGGTTCCGCGATATTGATCTGGTGCATGTTTATTTATTATTAAAGATTAGGTTGTCTATGTACACTGTCACTAATTCGTTTTCTTTAATGTGTAAAATATGGCTGCACTGTCCTTTTCTTTCAAAATACATAACCCAACTGCTTTATCTTACTACCTGTTTATATTTCACTTTTTCTAATTATTCCTACTCCCGACTAGATCTATAGAATTTAAATATCAGCAAAAATTGAAATGTGTCGTATGTTTAGAATGACCATTCTTCATTGATTTGAAGAGTTTATCCAAAGTTCATAGAAAATTAAATGTAAAGATTTTATCGGAACGATTCTTTGTCCCCTATTCACGAAAACAAATTTTTAAAACATCAGATGAATTTATGATTCTGTATGAATCGGAGGCCTGGATATCCGCTATGAATGAATAAGTAAATGCGACAGGCCGTGACTACAACAACGTTTTGTCCGACAAACTACTTTATAAAACCATATCATTATTTTTATCTCTGCAATGCCCCTAGAAATCTGAAGTCCCAGAAGTAGCTATTAATTGGTGACTATATACTGCATGTTCCATGTAATCTGAGTACGAATAAATTTCAATCGTAACGTACTTTAAAATTCTTCACATTGTAACTGTGCATGTACCAACGTTCCAAACAAAGACGCGATTCTTTTAAAGCTCCGAAATAAAGAAAAGCAGTTTCAATGAAAGAAACTGCTAGAAACAGAGAGAATTAAATGAAACATGATAGAGAGTTCAAAATATTAAATGTTTCCCAAATTTCATTAAATTTTTTACCTATAGACGAAACAACACATAAAAGAACTATGAACGCTAAACTCTCGATTCTCGCCTACATTTTAAACTCATTTAATTCAATATAGATTGCAATTTGGCCATTAAAACTTAACTGAGTGCAAAGAAGAGTTCATTAGTAATTGATTAATAATTTTAAAAACAGTTCATTGCTCTTATTTACAAGTCTTTCCATAAGGGGGGGGTAGAAATTTTTTTCCGTTGAAATCAGGCCTTTTTAACATCACCAGATTTTCAAATACTCATGAAAATGGATAAATGACCCCTAAATCTATCCGCATGTTTAACTTATGTAAAATTCAACAAATATAATTAACAAAGTGCCCCACTATTTTTTTTTTATTTGTAATCCCATTTGAAATTGGTAAAAGAATGGCCACTTCTGCTGTTTTTATCTGTAAACATATGTTCCCCCTTGTGAAACAACAAAAGCTTTGGTATGGATTTGAAATAACAATGTATTATCATGTTGTAAATTTTGAATTTACTAGGGGGAGGTAAATGCAAAATTTTGCATTTACCTCCCCCTAGTAAATTCAAAATTTACAACATGATAGTATAATACCTGTAAAAAGGAATTTTTGTTTCACGGGGGGTGGGGGGGGGGGGAGATGTTTTAAAAATAACGTGCGTTTTTGTTGATTTCTATAGGGAAAAACACAAGTTTTATCAAAATTATAAAGTTATTTCTCTTTGTTTTCCCAAATAAGTTACGTTTTACGAAAATTCACATTAATATCTACATAAATATGAAAAATCATTCAATTGTGTCAATTTTTGAAAATTGACTTGGAGGTAGACGGCAGAACAATACTATCGTTCGCAGTTCCTCGAATATGGATCAAATAATACTGATCAAATACTTGATTTTGTTCTCTTTCCCGAATGAAAAAATAACGAAGTTTTTTTTTTATGTATACAGAAACTAAAATTGGTTTTGTTTAATAATATCGCTTAATTTAAGGTAATGCAAACTAACTGCACATTTGTTGTTAAAAATAGGTGTAGTTTCGGCAATGCATAATAATGGATGCATATTTAAAAATGGTCGGAAAAGTCACATGCATTATAAAAAAACAGGCCTTAAATTAATCTGTTCATGTTGAAGCTCCATTACATGATGCAAAAGAAGTTGGATGCAAAAATCTGTTGTTTCCAATGACTTTATATATCAATACGAATTCGCATTTCTTATATTCTCATTTAATATAGCAAGTACATGTTACAGGGTCACGTGGAGACAACTATACTCTGGGTGGACTGGTTGCTTCCTCGATTGTAACATTCTTTGCCTTCATCGCCATGATCGTAATGTTGGTTCTTGTTATAACCTGGTCAGTGGACTTGTTTAATGTTAGACAAAATCTGAATTAGAATTCCTCTTTCTGTACCTTTCTCAACAAATACATCCATGGTTATATTTTACTGAAAATTTCAATAATTACTATTATATTTTTCAGGAATCATTGGTTTCCAAAATACCAAGCATGGCAAGGAAAGACCAAATCACCTAGACCAATAAAACCTAAATTTGAGTTTCCTAAGCTGAATGGAGCTCAAAGTATTCCACTATCAACCAAAACTACGCCATCGCGACCAGGGTCTCGCCCATCTACACAGCGAGGCGGTACACTAACAATGATACAAAACGGAACCTCTAAAAATGCTATATATAATTCTGTCTCTACAGGTAAAGCATTTCGAAATGCGTCTTTTATATATTTGTATGTCTTTTGACTGATTCTGTAATAATATGCTATGAAAATAAGATTCTCTTTATGAGTTTGTCGTTCTCCAATTACAGATCACTGGATACAAGAAATGTGAGTACTGGTGTACAATTACGAGCGCGGATCGTTCCTGGATCTCAATATGAAATATAAACTATCTTTCAATATGAAATGTAAACTATCTTTTTTTATTTACAGTCCAACACCACGTTATGAAGAAAAGGTAGCTTTTTAAATGTGCTTTTCACATAGAATCCTAGTTTAATGTTTGCAGTATAATTCAAACTTGAATATATATTATTTAAACTTTCCTTGTAATTTAGAGTAAACAAATAAACTTCGATGAAGAAGACGAAGAACAGGTTATAGTAACGGAAATCGTGACAGATTCAAACACAACTCATATTCCGGTGACAACGCCACTTTCAAACCACAACCAGAATATCAGTCTTAACGAGACTGTCAAGGCAGAGGAAATTCAGATGACATTAGAAAAACAACCTATAGAAAGTAAGGGAACGACAAACGGGGTCATGAACTTTCATTTCCAAGACGACGATGAGGCCGTGGCAAATTTAAGCGCCAGTAGGCGGGCCCAAAACGAGGACGAATTGATACTGTATTAGTTGAGTTTGTACAATTTATGTGAGCCAATAAGTTTTATAACAGCATTCTGACGGAGAATGGCCTTCTGCTAACTGTAATCACAGGGGCTTGCTTCTGGCGTGTAAAAAATATTTATTAAAAAAACATACACGATTTTCTGTTAACATAGTATATCGTGTATGTTTTTTTTAAACAAATATTTTTTTACACGCCAGGAGCAAGCCCCCGTGTAATCCGAGATTCCTCTGATTCTAACCCCTGCTTTTATATATATTTTGACATGTGCACAATATAAAAGCAGGGGTTAGAGTCAGAGGAATCTCGGATTAGCCCCTGTGCTGTACGTACATTTGTAATGAAGCTTTTCTGTAATTATAGCAATTTTATGAAGAGGATGAAGATAAAAAAGGAAACATAGTAATGTCAGTAGGAAGAGTGTCCATAACGCGAGTAAAAGCATTAGAAAAGTCTTTGTTGATGCATGCCGTCCCTTCAAGAATATTTCATATGTTCATTTATGGTCATAGGGGATATCTTTCGTACCGGCATCTACTGCGATACCGGATTTTTGTTTTATTATAAACCAACTTTCTCAAAAATATTTTTTTTTATCGAGTTTCAAAATTTATTCCCCCGGTAGTCTCGGTATTCGTAAACATTAATCATAGTCAATACAGGTTTTATATAAATATTCAATTGAAAAATGTTCTATATGTATAAATTCATAGAAATATGGGAAATAAGACCGACTGATTTCGTACATTGTATGAAATGTTTACACGGCTTTACTTTAATCCTTTTGTTTTTACCCTTTTTTGACGTTTTGTCTCATACGATGCGTGTTCATAAAGTTTTATTTTAATTACTACACAATATCGTTTTGTTTCCGCAATGCCATTGCTAATTGTGTTTTTAATCGGATACAAACATCGTATGTATATATTTTTGTATCAAGTTTATATGAGTTTTATATTAAAAAGAACATATATCAGTCTTTTTATTTCTTGCAAAACTTTGATAAAGTGGTGACATTGGTCTTTAGATGATACTTAAAAAGAGCTGGACGAGGAAAAGGCTCTCATTTCAATAGGGAGGAGAGTTATTCTATTGTTGAAGCTAACATGTCCTTTTTGTTTTTTTGTGAATGTTTGCTTATTCATATGATATAGCGTGGTCTTGCAACTCTTGAAAAGACTTCTTCCTATAATAAAATTTGATTCCCTACTGTAGCCTCAAGCTATTCCAGACGACCCTTATCTGAACAAACTGGAATCTACACTATCTGAGGATGCTTCCAGATAAAGATGATTAATCAAGGCCTTGCTGTTCTTCTTGAGATTTAAGATTTTCTCCTATACATTTCTATGTAAAACTTTGATCTATTGTAGCCCACCCTACCCCCAGGGCCCATGATGCTTCCTGATAAATATGACTAATCATGGCTCTGCTGTTCTTGAGAAGAATATTTTCCTATATAAAAATGGTCTCCTTTTGTGGCTCCACCATACCCTAAGAGGTCAGGATTTGAACAAACTTAAATCTACACTCTGTAATGAAGTTTTCAAATAACTTTCATCTTTTCTGGCCAAGGGGTTCTTGAGAAGATGTTTAAAAGATGCCATTAAATTTTCACCAATTCCTTATTTTCTCCCCTTTAAAGGGGTGTGGTCCTTCATTTGAAAAAAAATTGAATTCCCTACACAAGGATGCCTTGTGCCAAGTCTAGTTGAAGTTGTTCCAGTTGTTCTAGAGAAAACACAAGTAGTTTACATCATCAACTATGACGATGACAGACAACGGCCAAATTTTGATCAGAAAAGCTCACTCAAGCCTTTGGTTCAGGTGAGCTAAAATGTCTACAATTCTGATTACAAGCATGTTGAAACCCATGTCACTACATGGATAGATATTCAGTGAGCTAAAATTTGAAAATGATAAAATAATGTAATCAGAGAAAGAACTTTTGTCAAAAAAGTACAGATTTTGTAGTCTCTGCATCATGTATCAAACTTTTAATTAATTACTAACACATTTGAATTCATGACAAGACCCCAAGTCAATAAACTAACAGGAAAACAGCTTTAAATCTTGTACATTTTGACACAAAAGCACTTTCTAGGTTTAATTAGACCCATTTTTTGAGAATGAGCAAAATTTACCTACAGGTTTCCCCATTTCATGCTGCTCAAGATTTCAGTATATTAATACATGAAATTTTACCGGTGAAATCCTCGATCTGATTTCTCGGTACACATACATGTATTTCAATGTTTCTTTGTGTGATTCACTCAGGTTCTTCTACTATACACAATATTGATCTTTGAACAAATTACCAAAGGAAAAAAAAAAAAGGTATAACAATATTTTTTTTATTTTTCAACATCATGTTAAATAGACAAGTGTGTTGAACACTCAAATGGATACAGATTACTACACAATTTCTTTTACATTTATTCTGTTTGCCATGAGATAAATATATAGTACATCCAGGACAAATTATAGAAAACCATATCAAATGACAATGCACTTAGGTGCTTATAGTTTAGTTTATAGGATGTTTTTATCCCAAAGTGATGATTAATCAGTGTCATCATGAGTAACTTCAGATTAACACTGTATAGATCTCTTTAAATAGAAAGGAACAAAAAAGCTTTGAAGTAAACATTCAGAGTTTTTAGTCTAAATCAATCCAAATTAAAAAGATTTTTAACCCAAAATATATTCAAAAAATAAATGGCTCAATTTGTTTTACTCATTATTAAATCAGTTCAAAAGTTCTACACAATTCAAAGCAGGCTAATTGTTCTTGAATATATGAGTTCATTGAACTTGTTGACAGAATAATCAATACATATATGTTCTTTAGAAGTAACTTTAAAGCTTATTATACAATGACTTTCAATGTAAAAACAATGTAGTGTTTAGTTAACAACTTTCTATCAGATAAAAACAGGTGAATATTCATTACACAATGAATTCAGATTTTAACAGAGTCTCAGCCACTACTAAGCTCCATGATTTTCATTTTTGTGGTGGTATATTTTCTTGAAACTAAAATTAAAATCTGAACCCATCTTGATTAATTCTGCTGATTACAGCCAACTCTTGTATCATTCTTATTATGTGGGTGGGTTCTGTTAGGTCAATACACATGTATTTCTCCACTATTGATTTCTTAATCAAAAACTGCACAGCCAGTAATAACATTCAATCCTCTAAGAGCATCCCTTACATTTTCCAACAAATCTATGAAATAATCACAGTGACCAAGGTCTTTTAACAAAAAAAAAAAAAAAGAAAAAAAAAAAAAAGAAAAAAAAAAAAGATAAGATAAATCATTATTTGTACTAAACATAAAGTCCCATGCCTTTATAAAAATGCTTCTTACAATGATATCATAAAAACTTGCAGTTCCTTGAAATTTGGACCCTCTACAAGATTTTAATGGCAAATTATATATATATATATATATATATTAAGCCTAAAACTAACAAAATTTGTATATATCAAGCCTGTACATATCAATATTTGCAGCTTGTGTTTACGTCATAGTACATGTAATACATTTGAATGACATTATTATGACCCCCCCCTTTTTTTTTTTAGAAAAAACATTTGCTATATTCTTTTTAAACACTGAAAAACCTTTTGTATGCTTTTGCATTAAGCCATTCTTAAAACTGAATGAAATACAGTCAACCCTTATATTTCCAACATAGCAGGATTGTCTGACTTCAAGATATCTGATGGTTCAAGATAATGATGTTGACAAGTGGATTCATGATTCAACCAGGAATGCTGACTCACTTCAACATATTTGGATATTCAGAAAATTAATGTTCAATACAACAAAATTCAACTTATCTAGTGTATTCAAAAAAATCAAAGTTCAAGACAACAAAGTTCAACTGTATTAGAGCAAATCATTACAAAACATTATGCCACTCAATAGATTTTTACAGTTTAATAATTGCTTCTATAATTATCATTTGTAGTAAAAACAAGGCAATAAGCCTCACAATGGAAAAATTCATGCAATTCTTTTTACACATGAAATCATTCATAAATGTCTTATCAAATAATTGCATATATATATATATCTTCTAAAATTTTTATTCCAAGTACAAATTTGAATGTAGGTAGGTAAATGAATAAATAATGTACAAAACAATACTTACAGCTAGGAAAAAAGGTAGCAAGAAATTTTTCTCTGATTTACAGGATCTAACAAAGTATTGATGACCAGTTTTCCACAGTTTGGCATACTATGACTGACCATGTTGTGATCATGTGATACTGTAAACAATTATCATGTTACTATAATTAGATCAGTTTTCATACATTCTTTCATACACTTTCACACAGGGTTCATAATTTATAAAGCAAACAAGGGATTCTCTTCGTCATCTTTTTGTAGCTTCCGTGACCTTTGACCTGTAGCGGCTGTTATGCTGGGGAGGGTGTCAGCAGCTTGGGCTCTATCATTCAAGAAGGAATCAAACTCTGAAAAAAAAAAATCAAAATTATACTAATTTTATTACAATCTATGTGCTTCATTATCAAATTATTTGATATTCAAAGTTCATATAATGAAACAAAAAACAAAACAAACAAACAAACAAAAAAAAACAAAACAGTGCTGCATATTTATGATCTGGCATGGTTCAAGTCTTCTTGATACATACAATGCATAACGAGAAACAGAATAATAAGGGCATCAGAAAGAACAAATTCCTCTCACATTTTATCTTTAATACTGTTTCTAAGTCAAAAGAAATGATTGTCATTATAAATTTTATCTAAAATAAAAACATTTAGCAAACCTTTGACATTAAAAAATAAATTAACAAGCTAATTCAGAGAATTTGTGTCCCCTGACTTAAAGAACAAGAGGCCCATGGGCCATAATGCTCACCTGAGTAAATTTGGCCCTGCTGTTCTTCACCTGATTTCCTCCCATGTAATACCTATTGTGACCCTGTCCTACCCCCAGGGGTCATGAATTGAATTTAGAATCTACACTACCCCAGGATGCTTTCACTTAAGTTTCAGCTTTTCTGGCCCAGTGGTTCTTGAGAAGAAGATTTTTAAAGATTTTTCCTATATATTTTAATGTAAAACTTAGATTCCTTAATGTGACCTCACCCTACCCCCAGGGGCCATGATTTGAACAAATTAGAATCTACACTACCCCAGGCTGCTTCCACATAAGTTTCAGCTTTTCTGGCCCAGTGGTTCTTGAGAGGAAGATTTTTTAAAGATTTTTCCTATACATCTCAATGTAAAAATTGAAATCCTCATTGTAGCCTTGCCCTAACCCCAGGGGTCATGATTTGAACAATCTAGATTCTTCAGTACCCCAGGATGCTTCCACATAAGTTTCAGCTTTTCTGGCCAATTGGTTCTTGAGAAGAAGATTTTTTAATGACCCCATCCTATTTTTTTTCTTGATTATCTCCCCTTGGAAGGGGGCTTGGTCCTTTATTTTAATAATTTAACCCCCCTTCACCCAAGGATGCTTTTGCAGGTCCAAAGGCTTAAAATGCACTAAAAACAAACTGTTTTATTTGGTCTGTGTTGTGATTTCAATTTGAAATTCATGTATATAAGCCAATTTTCCAAGATAGTTTATAAGGTATCAAAATAACATATTTTTGTGATGTCACATGACTTCGGTGATCACGTGACGGTCACATAATATTTCCAAAATCTTGCACACAAATTACATTGGCACAAGTGATTAACAAAATTATTGTGTACTTTTTGTTATATGAATAAATTAATCGTATCACATTGTATATATAGAGTGCTGGGGGCAAGTTTGAATTTTATTAGGTCTTCCGTTTTCAACGGAAGACCTATAGTGATTCTACTGTTTCTTATTAGGTCTTCCGTTTTCAACGGAAGACCTATAGTGATTCTACTGTTTCTTCTTATTAAGGTTTTCCGTCTCCACGGAAGACCTTATAGTGATTCTATTGTTTCTTATTATTAAGGTCTTCCGTTTCAGACGGAAGACCTTATAGTGATTCTACTGTTTCTTCTTTTTCTTTTTAAGGTCTTCCGTTTCAGACGGAAGACCTTATAGTGATTCTACTGTTTCTTCTTTTTCTTTTTATTATTATTATTATTATTTTTTTCCCCTTTTCTTTTCGGACGATTTCTCGGAGATGGCTGGATGGATTTTCTTGAAATTTTCAGGGATAATAGAGAATGAAAATACCTACAAATGCATCTTTCATTTTTTTCAAAATTCACTTCCGGTCGTCAGATATGTCCGATTTCCGTTTTTTTCAGAAATATTTTGTCCGAGTCATATCTCAGAAACGGTAAGATATTAAGACACCAAACTTACATGAGTAATAGATCTTGAGGAGTAAGCAAATCCATTTGGGTTAAGATCATCAGTCGTCACTTCCAGTCGTCACAGGAAGTGATCAAAGAAATCGAAAATTTCATCTTTTCTTTTTTGAATATTTTTTTGCATCACATTATTGCATCTCATTTGTAGTTTCGAAATATGTTGGTCCCACCGGAAACAAAAACGTCAACTTCCGGCTATAAGCGAAAAACTGCATAATTTGAGTATTTTACTTTCCCATAAATATTTTTTATAGACAATGTATTTGAACTGATTTTTGAATATTTTATCAAGACTGCAAATGTCTAGAGTGACGTTAAATATCTTTGTAAAATTCACTTCCGGTCGCGCGTTTAAATGTCCGCAAAATGAGAACTTGTCCGAGTGATATCTCAGAAACAGGAAGAGATTTAGACACCAAACTTATAGGAGTATTAGACCTTGAGAAGTAGACAAAACCATTTGGGTTAAAAGCATTAGTCGTCACTTCCGGTTGTCACAGGAAGTGATCAAAGAAATCAAAAATTTCAACTTTTCTCTTTTGGAATAAGACTTGCATCATATAATTGTATCTTTTTCACAGTTACGATATGTGTTGGTCCCACTGGAAACAAAAAACGACAACTTCCGGTTATAAGAGAAAAACTACATAGTAGGGTATTTAATTTTCCGATACATATCGCCTATAGATAGAGTTCTTTAAATGATTTTTATATATGTTATTGAGACTGCAGATGTCTAGAGTGATATGAAATATTTTAGTAAAATTCACTTCCGGTCGCGTGTTTTCTTGTCCTCAAAATGAAAAGTTATTTCAGCGAGATCTCGGAAACGGCATGAAAGTAAGACACCAAACTTATAGGAGTAATACAACTTGGTGAGAAGGCAAACCACATAGGGTTAAAAGCGTCAGTCGTCACTTCCGGTGATCACAGGAAGTGATCGAAGAAAACAAAAATTTCAACTTTTCTTTTTTAAAACTAAAACTTTCATCACTTTATTGCTTCCCTTTCGCTGTTTTGAAATATGTTAGATTCCACCGGGAAAAAAAACTTTAAACTTCCGGTTTTAAGAGATAAACTACGTTATTTCGTGGTTTAACTTTCTCATAAATATCACTTATAGATAAGTATTTGAAATGTTTTTTACATATGTTGTAGATACTGCAAAAGTCAAGAGAAAATTTTTATTCTCTTCACTTCTGGTCGCGTGTTTTCCTGTCTTCAAAATTAGAATTTGTTCTCACAATTGTTCGGCAACAGTAAAAGACTGAAGTCTAAAACTTTGAGGACTTATAGTCAGTCATCAGTTCATTTGCTTCGTGTAAAAATCGTGTGTCGTCATTACTTCCGATCGTGACAGGAAACGAAGCAAAAAAGTATTTTTTAACTTATTTTGTTTTTACATAAGTTTTAGGCTAATACCGACGTTGGAAAAGACATGTTGATGCAAACAGGAAGTAGTATAACGGAAGACCTTCTCATTACTAGTAATGAGTTTCTAGTATTCTTAATATTATTGATAGAGGAAATTTTGTAAAGAACTTTGTCCGCTCCATTTCTCCAGAACAGCTTAAGATATGAAAGTTAACTCTGTCAAATATCATAGATAATGACTTATAGATGTCACCATGAACATTTTTTCCGTCGTCAATACTTCCGGTCGTCACAGAAAGTGGATTTCAAAGTCGATTTTTTCAATTTCTTCGTCTTTCTAACTTCTTTTTTCTGTAATATTCACAGGGTATGTAAAGGCCCCTCTTTGAAGATTTTACGTATTGCCAGTTTCTTGATTTGATTAAGAAGGAATTAAATATCTTTAAATATCTTAGAATTTCTGAAAACGTAGGACCAACGTTTCTTAAACACTACAAAATATTGATTTTTTTGTCGTATATATAGTTTACGGGGACTGCTCCGAGCTCATTCACTTAGGATGAAGTGTAGAGGTAACACTTCTCTGGTGATTGAGATAGGCCAGAAAAATCTTCCTGTTGCCATATAAACAAGTTTATATTAAATAAAAATGGTTGAGTATGATATATATCATGTGTGCACATTTTATTCACCATTCTTTTATTTTGTCAACTGTAGAAGACGTTGTCATCTTTACAGACCCCCCCCCCCCCCCCCCCCCCTCTCTTTTATTGTAATGAATGCAAATGTCGCTTTTATGTTTTGGATTATAAATAAAATGACCTTGACCTTCATATCACAAGCAACTCTTCTTGAAGTTTTCAAAATGATAAGGCTTAATTCTTTCTACAAAATAATGGTAATTTACATGTTTATGTTCAAGACATCCCCCCCCCCCTCCCCCACACACCACTCGAAGCAGCGAGGTGGAATAGGCAGATATAATATATACAACTTATAAGGAACTTCTTAAGAGTGTCATTAATAAAATTCAGTTCCCCTGATGTGATTTGATATTTTGCTACCATTCATTTTTCTTCTGATTCGTCTAAAGAATTTATAATTATTTTATTTAGAATTAATTTATCTTTAGAAAGTAGCGATTGTCAGCTGCATTCCTTAGCATTTTCTTGTATATCTATTACTTGCATATTAATAGTTTCATTAAATAATATATATAAGTATTAGAACTTCATTTCCATTGTTTTTATTAAATTCGTAAATCCTTGGATCCGCTCCTGCAGGTGCGCGAAAGCCTCATCACTACTGTAAACAAATTATTCATCACGCCGAAAATGTTCATGATTCCGCTAAACTAAGAAAGTTTACACATACTTTATCATCTCATAAACAACCATCAGCCCTGTCCAATGCAGAAATGCTCGAATTGAAGGGGAAAATTCAGGAATTGTTTTGCGTCAGCCATGTTTTGACGTGAACCTTACACGCCATTCTCTTATTAAGGTCTTCCATTTCAGACGGAAGACCTTATAGTGATTCTACTGTTTCTTCTTTTTCTTTTTATTATTATTATTTTTTTCCCTTTCTTGTTTTCACGATTTCTCAGAGATAGCTGGACGGATTTTCTTGAAATTTTCAGGGATAATAGAGAAAAGAATTACCTACAAATGTATCTTTCATTTTTTTCAAAATTCACCTCCGGTCGTCAGTTATGTCCGATTTCCGCTTTTTTCAGAAATATTTTGTCCGAGTCATATCTCAGAAACGGTAAGAGATTAAGACACCAAACTTATCTGAATAATAGATCTTGAGGAGTAGGCAAATCCATTTGGGTTAAGAGCTTCAGCCGTCACTTCTGGTCGTCACAGGAAGTGATCAAAGAAATCGAAAATTTCAAATTTTCTTTTTTGAATCTTTTTTTGCATCATATTATTGCATCTTATTTGTAGTTTCGAAATATGTTGGTCCCACCGGAAACAAAAAACGTCAACTTCCGGCTAAAAGCGAAAAACTGCATAATTTGAGTATTTTACTTTCCCATAAATATTTTTTGTAGATAATGTATTTGGACTGATATTTGAATATTTTATCAAGACTGCAAATGTCTAGAGTGACGTTAAATATCTTTGTAAAATTCACTTCCGGTCGCGCGTTTAAATGTCCGCAAAATGAGAACTTGTCCGAGTGATATCTCAGAAACAGGAAGAGATTTAGACACCAAACTTATAGGAGTATTAGACCTTGAGAAGTAGACAAAACCATTTGGGTTAAGAGCGTCAGTCGTCACTTCCGGTCATCACAGGAAGTGATCAAATAAATTAAAAATTTCATATTTTCTTTTTTGGAATAAGACTTGCATCATATAATTGTATCTTTTTTAGAGTTACGAAATGTGTTGGTCTCACCAGAAACAAAAAACGACAACTTCCGGTTATAAGAGAAAAACTACATAATAGGGTATATAATTTGCCCATACATATCGCCTATAGATAGTGTTCTTTGAATGATTTTTATATATGTTGTTGAGGCTGCAGATGTCTAGAGTGGCGTGAAATATCTTAGTAAAATTCACTTCCGGTCGCCTGTTTTCTTGTCCTCAAAATGAAAACTTATTTCAAAGAGATCTCAGAAACGACATGAGATTAAGACACTAAACTTATAGGAGTAATAAACCTTGGTGAGTGGGCAAAACATATAGGGTTAAACTCGTAAGCCGTCACTTCCGGTCGTCACAGGAAGTGATCAAAGAAATAAAAAATTTCAACTTTTCTTTTTAAAATTAAAACTTGCATCACTTTATTGCTTCTCTTTCGCTGTTTTGAAATATGTTAGATTCTACCGGAAACAAAAACTTTAAACTTCCGGGTTTTAAGAGATAAATTACGTTATTTCGTGGTTTAACTTTCTCATAAATATCACTTATATATAAGTATTTGAAATGTTTTTTACATATGTTGTAGATACTGCAAAAGTCAAGAGAAAATTCAGAGATTTTTATTCAGTTCACTTCCGGTCGTGTGTTTTCCTGTCCTCAAAATTAGAATTTGTTCTCACAATTGTTCGGCAACAATAATTATAATAGACTGAAGTCTAAAACTTTCAGGACTTATAGTCAGTCATCAGTTCATTTGCATCGTGTAAAAATCGTGTGTCGTCATTACTTCCGGTCGTGACAGGAAACGAAGCAAAAAAGTAATTTTTTAAAGTTATTTTGTTTCTACATAAGTTTTAGGCTAATACCGACGTTGGAAAAGACATGTTGATGCAAACAGGAAGTAGTATAACGGAAGACCTTCTCATTACTAGTAATGAGTTTCTAGTTATTATTATTATTTTTGTCCCCTTTCTTGTTTTCACGATTTCTCAGAGATGGCTGGACGGATTTTCTTGAAATTTTCAGGGATAATAGAGAATGAAAATACCTACAAATGTGTCTTTCATTTTTTCAAAATTCACTTCCGGTCGTCAGATATGTCCGATTTCCGTTTTTTTCAGAAATATTTTGTCCGAGTCATATCTCAGAAACGGTAAGAGATTAAGACACCAAACTTATATGAGTAATAGATCTTGAGGAGTAGGCAAATCCATTTGGGTTAAAAGCGTCAGCCGTCACTTCCGGTCGTCACAGGAAGTGATTAAAGAAATCGAAATTTTCAACTTTTCTTTTTTGATTTTTTTCTTTCATCACCTTGTCGCATCTTATTTGTAGATTCGAAATATGTTGGTCCCACCGGAAACAAAAACGTCAACTTCCGGCTATAAGCGAAAAACTGCATAATTTGAGTATTTTACTTTCCCATAAATATTTTTTAACAGATAAAGTATTTGAACTGATTTCTAAATATGTTATCAAGATTGCAAATGTCTAGAGTAACGTCAAATATCTTTGTAAAATTCACTTCCGGTCGCGCTTTTAAATGTCCGCAAATTGAGAACTTGTCCCAGTGATATTTCAGAAACAGGAAGAGATTTAGACACCAAACTTATAGGAGTATTAGACCTTGAGGAGTAGACAAAACCATTTGGGTTAAGAGCGTCAGTCGTCACTTCCGGTCGTCACAGGAAGTGATCAAATAAATTAAAAATTTCATATTTTCTTTTTTGGAATAAGACTTGCATCATATAATTGTATCTTTTTTAGAGTTACGAAATGTGTTGGTCTCACCAGAAACAAAAAACGACAACTTCCGGTTATAAGAGAAAAACTACATAATAGGGTATATAATTTGCCCATACATATCGCCTATAGATAGTGTTCTTTGAATGATTTTTATATATGTTGTTGAGGCTGCAGATGTCTAGAGTGGCGTGAAATATCTTAGTAAAATTCACTTCCGGTCGCCTGTTTTCTTGTCCTCAAAATGAAAACTTATTTCAAAGAGATCTCAGAAACGACATGAGATTAAGACACTAAACTTATAGGAGTAATAAACCTTGGTGAGTGGGCAAAACATATAGGGTTAAACTCGTAAGCCGTCACTTCCGGTCGTCACAGGAAGTGATCAAAGAAATAAAAAATTTCAACTTTTCTTTTTAAAATTAAAACTTGCATCACTTTATTGCTTCTCTTTCGCTGTTTTGAAATATGTTAGATTCTACCAGAAACAAAAACTTTAAACTTCCGGGTTTTAAGAGATAAATTACGTTATTTCGTGGTTTAACTTTCTCATAAATATCACTTATATATAAGTATTTGAAATGTTTTTTACATATGTTGTAGATACTGCAAAAGTCAAGAGAAAATTCAGAGATTTTTATTCAGTTCACTTCCGGTCGTGTGTTTTCCTGTCCTCAAAATTAGAATTTGTTCTCACAATTGTTCGGCAACAATAATTATAATAGACTGAAGTCTAAAACTTTCAGGACTTATAGTCAGTCATCAGTTCATTTGCATCGTGTAAAAATCGTGTGTCGTCATTACTTCCGGTCGTGACAGGAAACGAAGCAAAAAAGTAATTTTTTAAGCTATTTTGTTTCTACATAAGTTTTAGGCTAATACCGACGTTAAAAGACATGTTGATGCAAACAGGAAGTAGTATAACGGAAGACCTTCTCATTACTAGTAATGAGTTTCTAGTTAAGGTCTTCCGTTTCAGACGGAAGACCTTATAGTGATTCTACTGTTTCTTTTTATTATTATTTTTATTAAGGTCTTCCGTTTCAGACGGAAGACCTTATAGTGATTCTACTGTTTCTTTTTATTATTATTTTTTTTTTCCCCTTTTCTTGTCGGAGCGTTTTCTCAGAGATGGCTGGACGGATTTTCTTGAAATTTTCAGGGATGATAGAGAATGAAAATACCCCTAGGCGTTTTTTTCATTTTTTCAAAATTCACTTCCGGTCGTCAGATATGTCCGATTTCCGTTTTTTTCAAAAATATTTTGTCCCAGTCATATCTCAGAAAAGGTAAGAGATTAAGACACCAAACCTATACGGTTAATAGATCTTGAGGAGTAGGCAAAACCATTTGGGTTAAGAGCGTCAGCCGTCACTTCCGGTCGTCACAGGAAGTGATCAAAGAAATCGAAATTTTCAACTTTTCTTTTTTGATTTTTTTCTTTCATTACATTGTTGCATCTTATTTGTAGATTCGAAATATGTTAGTCTTACCGGAACCAAAAACGTCAACTTCCGGCTATAAGTGAAAAACTGCATAATTTGAGTATTTTACTTTCCCATAAATATTTTTTATACATAATGTATTTGAACTGATTTTTGAATATGTTATCAAGACTGCAAATGTCTAGAGTAACGTCAAATATCTTTGTAAAATTCACTTCCGGTCGCGCATTTAAATGTCCGCAAAATGAGAACTTGTCCGAGTGAGATCTCAGAAACAGGAAGAGATTTAGACACCAAACTGATAAGAGTATTAAACCTTGAGAAGTAGACAAAACAATTTGGGTTAAGAGCGTCAGTCGTCACTTCCGGTCGTCACAGGAAGTGATCAAAGAAATCGAAAATTTCAAATTTTCTCTTTTGAAATAAGACTTGCATCATATAATTGTATCTTTTTCACAGTTACGAGATGTCTTGGTTCCACCGGAAACAAAAAACGACAACTTTCGGTTTTAAGAGAAAAACTACATAATAGGGGTTTTGAATTTCCCCCAACATATCGCTTATAGATAGAGTTCTTTAAATGATTTTTATATATGTTATTGAGACTGCAGTTGTCTAGATTGACATGAAATATCTTAATAAAATTCACTTCCGGTCGCGTGTTTTCTTGTCCACAAAATGAAAAGTTATTTCAGCGAGATCTCGGAAACGGCATGAAAGTAAAACACCAAACTTGTAGGAGTAATAAAACTTGGTGAGAAGGCAAAACACATAGGGTTAAAAGCGTCAGCCGTCATTTCCGGTCATCACAGGAAGTGATCGAAGAAATCGAAAATTTCAACTTTTCTTTTTAAAATTAAAATTTTCATCACTTTATTGCTTCCCTTTCGCTGTTTTAAAATATGTTAAATTCCACCGGAAAAAAACTTTAAACTTCCGGTTTTAAAAGATAAACTACGTTATTTCGTGGTTTAGCTTTCTCATAAATATCACTTATAGATAAGTAATTGAAATGTTTTTTTTTTTTTTTTTTTTTTTTTTTTTTTTACATATGCTGTAGATACTGCAAAAGTCAAGAGAAAATTCAGAGATTTTTATTCAGTTCACTTCCGGTCGTGTGTTTTCTTGTCCTCAAAATTAGAATTTGTTCTCACAATTGTTCGGCAACAGTAAAAGACTGAACTCTAAAACTTTCAGGACTTATAGTCAGTCATCAGTTCATTTGCTTGGTGTAAAAATCGTGTGTCGTCATTACTTCCGGTCGTGAGAGGAAACGAAGCAAAAAAGTATATTTTAAGTTATTTGGTTTCTACATAAGTTTTAGGCTAATACCGACGTTGGAAAAGACATGTTCATGCAAACAGGAAGTCGTATAACGGAAGACCTTCTCATTACTAGTAATGAGTTTCTAGTTATTATTATTTTTGTCCTCTTTCTTGTTTTCACGATTTCTCAGAGATGGCTGGACGGATTTTCTTGAAATTTTCAGGGATAATAGAGAATGAAAATACCTACAAATGTGTCTTTCATTTTTTTCAAAATTCACTTCCGGTCGTCAGATATGTCCGATTTCCGTTTTTTTCAGAAATATTTTGTCCGAGTCATATCTCAGAAACGGTAAGAGATTAAGACACCAAACTTATATGAGTAATAGATCTTGAGGAGTAGGCAAATCCATTTGGGTTAAAAGCGTCAGCCGTCACTTCCGGTCGTCACAGGAAGTGATTAAAGAAATCGAAATTTTCAACTTTTCTTTTTTGATTTTTTTCTTTCATCACCTTGTCGCATCTTATTTGTAGATTCGAAATATGTTGGTCCCACCGGAAACAAAAACGTCAACTTCCGGCTATAAGCGAAAAACTGCATAATTTGAGTATTTTACTTTCCCATAAATATTTTTTACAGATAAAGTATTTGAACTGATTTCTAAATATGTTATCAAGATTGCAAATGTCTAGAGTAACGTCAAATATCTTTGTAAAATTCACTTCCGGTCGCGCGTTTAAATGTCCGCAAATTGAGAACTTGTCCCAGTGATATTTCAGAAACGGTAAGAGATTTAGACACCAAACTTATAGGAGTATTAGACCTTGAGGAGTAGACAAAACCATTTGGGTTAAGAGCGTCAGTCGTCACTTCCGGTCGTCACAGGAAGTGATCAAAGAAATCAAAAATTTCAACTTTTCTCTTTTGGAATAAGACTTGCATCATATAATTGTATCTTTTTCACAGTTACGATATGTGTTGGTCTCACCAGAACCAAAAAACGACAACTTCCTGTTATAAGAGAAAAACTACATAATAGGGTTTTTAATTTTCCCATACATATCGCCTATAGATAGAGGTCTTTAAATGATTTTTATATATGTTATTGAGACTGCAGATGTCTAGAGTGACGTGAAATATCTTAGTAAAATTCACTTCCGGTCGCCTGTTTTCTTGTCCTCAAAATGAAAACTTATTTCAGAGAGATCTCGGAAACGGCATGAGATTAAGACACTAAACTTATAGGAGTAATAAACCTTGGTGAGTAGGCAAAACATATAGGGTTAAACACGTAAGCCGTCACTTCCGGTCGTCACAGGAAGTGATCAAAGAAATCAGAAATTTAACTTTTATTCTTAAAATTAAAACTTGCATCACTTTATTGCTTCTCTTTCGCTGTTTTGAAATATGTTAGATTCTACTGGAAACAAAAACTTTAACATTCCGGTTTTAAGAGATAAACTACGTTTTTTTGTGGTTTAACTTTCTCATAAATATCACTTATATATCAGTATTTGAAATGTTTTTTACATATGTTGTAGATATTTCAAAAGTCAAGAGAAAATTCAGAGATTTTTATTCAGTTGACTTCCGGTCTTGTGTTTTCCTGTCCTCAAAATTAGAATTTGTTCTCACAATTGTTCGGCAACAATAATAGACTGAAGTCTAAAACTTTCAGGACTTATAGTCAGTCATCAGTTCATTTGCATCGTGTAAAAATCGTGTGTCGTCATTACTTCCGGTCGTGACAGGAAACGAAGCAAAAAAGTAATTTTTTAAGCTATTTTGTTTCTACATAAGTTTTAGGCTAATACCGACGTTGGAAAAGACATGTTGATGCAAACAGGAAGTAGTATAACGGAAGACCTTCTCATTACCAGTAATGAGTTTCTAGTTATTAAGGTCTTCCGACTTCCTTCGGAAGACCTTATTGTTTTCCGTCTGTTTTCTATTATTATTATTATTATTATTCTTTTTTTCATAGTTATGGCGATATCTCAGCTGTGAGTGAGCAGATTTCAGAGATTTTTTCGCGGAAGATGCATCATGTAAATATCTCCAGACGTGTTTTTCATTTTTTCAAAATTCACTTCTGTTCGCGATTTTTGGGGAAATTTGTATTTTTCAAATGGCATTTTGTCCAGAATTTTTCTCGACAACGGCTAAAGATATGAAATTGAAACTCAATGAATAAATAGAACATCAAATTCCAATATGGGGAACGACCTTTATTTTTCGTCGTCGGCACTTCCGGTCGCAAACGGAAGTGAATTCAAAAACTTCAATTTTTCAACTTTTTTGTTTTTCAATATTTTTCTTTAGGATTTACAAGGTTTATAGAGTGTTTTACAAGAATTCTAAATATGTATTCAATATTTTGATGCGTGCATTTATTGCAAAGATATGACCGATCCAAACTTTGTCCCACTGTCTGGGGTTCGAATCCTGCTGGAGGTAGTTAATTTTTTTTTCTTTGTTTTTCTCTTTTTTTCAGTTGCTAATGACTTCTCTCTCTTTAAAAACATGTATGGTAGTTTTTGCTGATTTTTAAAAGCTTTTTTTTGTCAGAGATTCTGTAGAAAACCTTTCGACATATACTGAATATCTTTGCATCTATAATATGTCCTTCTAAAACTATTTTAAGGATTTCATTCTTGTCCCCAAAGCTTGACCCATTCAAAAGTTGTCACCCCTTTTGCAATAAAACCTTGTTATCGCTACTCCTCCGAAACCGTAAAACGTAGAGATTCCAAGCCTTCAGCAGCAGTGTCTTCGACTCATTTAATACTCTCTTCATTCTATCATTGCAAAAGCATTCTTTGGTCCCTTGTATGAGTTACTACCCCTGAAAGTTTATGCTGCTTACATTTAATGAACTTTTTTTTTAAAACGGTGTATCCTAGAGACATGGGACCAACTGCATCGGCATGTTTGACTTTGACCTTGAAATATACGTCAAGGTCAAAGTCATTTAAAAACATAAGAAATTCCTTATATATGTGTAAAATATAGCAATTCACCAAATGACCTTGAACTTTGACCTTGACCTTTGGCCTTGACATTGGGTCAAATGAAAAGTAAGGACATGCATCCAGCTCCAGTATCAGGTAAAAACATAGAAAGTAAAGATTTCCTTGTTTTGTTTTGTTTTGTTTTTTGTTTTTGTTTTTTTTTTTAATGACCTTGACCTTTGATCTTGACCCAAAGGTCACAATCAGGCTTAAAGATGTGAAAGTAGTTACAATTCTTAGTTTAAAAGAGGCATAAAATAAATAATTCATTCCCCCCCCCCCCTTCTTAAAAAAAAATCACATCAACAACAACGTAGAATATTTCTGTAAAATTCAAACCAGACCTCGGATCGACAACATATTTGGTACATATGTAGTATAGACCTCAGAGAAACTTTCTTGAGAGTTTTACGGTGAGTCTTATAAGTTTATAGAAGTCATGAAGTTTCACGGCAAGAACTACAAGTTCTGTTGTGTTTGAAATTAAAGTGCAGGTGAACGAAGAAATGATCTAAACCTTTTATCGGCTATTTCCTCAGATGTCGTTAGTAGCATTCGATTTTCCTGATATGATACGACATTTTAATACCAAGCATTCTCTCTTTCTTTTACATTTGGAATTTATTTGATTTTTATTTAGAATTAATCAGTTTCCAGAAATAGCGATTTTCGGTATATTAAAAACAGTTCTCGCTTTCATTGTCGTGTTTCCCTTCTAAAAATGCATGTTGGGAGTTTAATTTGTGCTACACATATTTAATTTAACCCAAAGAAATGCTTATTTAAATGTTTCATATTTATTTCAGGATATTCAGTTAGAAATGTTAAAATCCGAACCCGATCTTTTAAGCTTACAACTAAGCTATTTTCAAAAAATTCAGCATGCTCACAATATCGATGAATCGGGCTACAGTCCATTAATACATTTTCATTAGGGAACAGTGTTAACGTTTTCTCACGCACACCCGTCCCTTGTTATTTTATATACTGCTTGCAAGTACAGGAACTATTTCCTTTTACGGAACTTCTTTCTTCCCCTACCGATTCTAAAAATACGCTTGTATTTATTCTATAGTCTTAAACAATTAACTTACTCAATTTTATCGGAATGTGTAGCGCAGTGGTTAGAGCACCTGCCTTTCAAACCAAAGGTTTTGAGTTCGATCCCAGCTGGAGGAGGATTTTTTTTTTTTTTTTTTTTTTTTTGCTTTTTTGGCATTTTTCTTTTTTTTCGGCCTAAACGACACAAAAACACTTAAAAAGGTGGAAAGGTCTCTAATTGTTCTCTGAACAATTAGTTTACTTGTTATTATTAAGGTCTTTTGATATATATGATAAGATATGAATATGAAACTTGCTGAGGTGATAGAGCATCAAATGTAGATATGTTGATCGACCATTATTTTCCGTCGTTCGTACTTCCGGTCGCAAGCGGAAGTGAATTAAAAAATGTTAAATTTGTAACTTTTTTGTTTTTCAATATTTTTCTCTGGGATTTACAGGGTTAATAGAGAGTCTTCTAAGAGTTCTAAGTACATGTATGTTTTTATCATTTTGATTGATGCATTTGTTGCAAAGATATGTAATACAAAGATAGATTACATGATCAGTACGTACTGGTCCCTGCTGACAAAGCAGGTAACAACATTGTCTTTGTTTGTAAGACTCATTATATTAAATGTATTTTAGAGGAACTTGGATTTAATTCTACAAGTGGTAATCCAACTTATACTCATAGTTCCCTTTCTAAGGAAGAACTTCTTCAAAATCATATGTCAGTTTTGAATATTTTTAATATTCCAAACAACCAAAATGAATTCGAATTACCATATTTATATTGGATTCCGAAACTTCATAAAAATCCTTACAAACAAAGATACATAGCGGGTTCCAGTATATGTTCAACCAAGCCTCTATCTTTACTCCTAACTAAGATATTAACAGTGGTGAAGGAGAAACTTCAAGAGTACTGTGCAACAATATATTCGAGAAGTGGTGTAAATCAGATGTGGATACTTAAAAATTCCAAGGAACTTTTGGAAAATTTGAAATCACAAGATTTTACCAAAATCAGCTTTAAAACTTACTTAACGACTTTTCAACTTTATACACAACCATTCCCCACGATAAATTAAAGTCCAGGCTTTTTGATATCATTGACAGCTGCTTTTTCAATAAAAATGGAACTCGTAAATATACTTACCTTGTCATTGGTCATTTGCAAAATTATTTTGTTAAAAAACATTCTGATTGTACACACAAGTACTCTGAAGTTGACATTAAAAAGATGCTTGAGTTTCTGATTGACAATATCTATGTGGTTTTTGGAGACCAGGTCTTCCAAAAATCTATTGGAATTCCCATGGGTACCAATTGCGCCCCGTTATTAGCAGACCTTTTTTTGTATTCATATGAAGTAGAATTTGTCCAAAATCTTGTACATGAAAAGAAGAAAACACTTGCTGTGGTCTTCAACTCGACATTTAGATATATCGACGACGCATTGTCAAT
Source organism: Saccostrea echinata (assembly GCF_033153115.1). Classification (NCBI taxonomy): domain Eukaryota; kingdom Metazoa; phylum Mollusca; class Bivalvia; order Ostreida; family Ostreidae; genus Saccostrea; species Saccostrea echinata. The sequence continues at coordinate 5,526,941 of NW_026889809.1, forward strand.
TAACAATGACTATTTCCATTCTTATGTCGATACGATATATCCTGGTGAACTTGAGATAAAAGATACCACAGAGTCTGACATCTCTGTTTCATATTTGGATATTTTACTTGAAAAAGATGTTAATGGTAATCTAACAACCAAGCTTTATGATAAACGTGATGACTTTAACTTTTCAATCGTCAACTTCCCTTACTTATGCAGCAATATACCTTCATCACCTGCATACGGGTTATTTATCTCTCAGTTGATTCGATACGCAAGAGCATGCTCTACGTATGTACAATTTCTAAAACAAGGTAAATTATTGACAAATAAGTTGATGAAACAAGAATATCAGCTGTCTCGTTTTAAAGTCATCATTTCGTAAGTTCTATGGTCGATACAATGACCTTGTCAGCAAATACAATTTATCATTGAGTCAAATGCTGACTGATTTTTTCATACTAATTGTTAGGCCATTATTTACACACTGAATTGTCGACGGATTTTTCCGTGATTTCCCGATCATGACAAGGAGCACACGGCGGATGCTCACTCCTCCATGGCACCTGATCCCACCTCTGATGTTTGGAGGTCCGTGTTGCTCTGCTCCTATTTTGTATTGTTTAATGGACTTTTGAGCTTGAATACTGTTCGTTATCTCCATATCTTTCATATGACCGCATTTATTGCTAAGATATGACCGATCCAAACTTTCTCGTATTGTTGCGGGTTCGAATCCTGCTGGGGCGGGAGATTGTTTCTCTCTTTTTTCAGTTGTAAATGATATTTTTCTCTGTGAAGACATGTAAGATAGTTTTTGCTTATTTTTTAAAGCTTTTTTAACAGAGATTCTACAGAAATCCTTTAATAATCATGATCTATGTTGAAAGACTGTGTTACATAAACGCAAACAAAAAATACCTTCAATAAAGTATTAAATGAAGTGAGGTAGCACAGCGATCTGGAGAAAAGTTCGGTCGGAAGACCACTTGTTGCCCTAGCAACAAGAAACGCATCTAGTTATTATTATTATTCTTTTTTTTTTAGACAAAATTTTGTGCACGCGTTTTCTCGAAAACTATTCAATGAATTTCTTTGAAATTTTCAGGAATAAAAGGTCTTTATATGAATTTTATATGAAATTCCGTTTTTTGGTAAATTCGGTTCCAGTGCCAAGTTATGGACAATTTCCTGATTTTCAAATGAAATTTTGTCCTCGAAGGATCTAAGAAACGGCTAAAGATATGAACTGGAGACTTGTTAGAGATGATAGACCATGACTTCTAGATGTTCGAAATTACCTTGGTTTTCGTCGTCAGTACATCCGGTCGTCACCGGAAGTGTTCAAAGAAATCGTTAAATTTCAACTTTTCTTTTTTTAATCAAATCTTGCATCACATTATTGCAACTCTTTCGCAGTTTCGAAATATGTTGGTCCCACCGGAAACAAAAACGACAACTTCCGGTTATAAGAGAAAAACTACACATTTTGAGTATTTTACTTTCCCATAAATATCTTTCATAGGTAAAGTATTTGAAATGATTTTTACATATGTTATTCAGATTGCAAATGTCTAGAGTTACGTCAAATATCTTTGCAAAATTCACTTCCGGTCGCGTTTCTTTCTGTCCTCAAAGTGAGAAAATATCGAGCGAGATCTCAGAAACGGTAAGAGATTAAGACAACAAACCTTGAAGAGTAGGCAAAATTATTTAGGTTAAACTGTCAGCCGTCACTTCCGGTCGTCACAGGAAGTGATCAAAGAAATCAAAAAATTCAACTTTTCTTGTTTAAATTGAAACTTGCATCACCTTATTACATCTCTTTCGCTGTTTTGAAATATGTTAGACTCCTCCGGAAACAAAAACGTTAACTTCCGGTTTTAGGAGATAAAATACGTTATTTCGATATTCAACTTTCTCATAAATATCGCTTATAGAAAAGGATTGAAATGTTTTAATACATGTTGTTGATACTGCAATGTCTAGAGACACGTTAGAGATTTTTTATAAAATTCACTTCCGGTCGCGTGTTTTCCTGTCCTCAAAATTAGAATTTGTTCTCACAATTGCTCGGCAACAATAAATGACTGAAGTCTGAAACTTTCAGGACTGATAGTCCGTCATCAGTTTATTTGCATCGTATGAAAATCGTGTGTCACGTTACTTCCGGTCGTGACAGGAAGTGATGCAAAAAAGTGAATGGTTAATGGTTAGCACATTGGATTTTCACGCTGACGACCAGGGTTAAATCTCCAGAGTGTCTGAATTTGTTTTATCACTTTTTCAGCTTGAATTTTCGTTTTTATTTTCAGAATCGGACGGAAGACCTCTCAATGCTCGCAATGAGTTTCTAGTTATTATTATTATTCTTATTTTTTTGACTTTCTAATTTTGTGTGCGCGATTTCTCGAAGACTATTGGAGGGATTTACATGAAATTTACAGCAATAGTGTGTTGTAACATGAACTTGATCTATCTGAGAGAAAATTTGGAAATTCACTTCCGGTGCCAAGTTACAGACCATTTTCTGATTTCAAAATGACATTTTGTCCGCGGATAATCTCAAGAACTACAAGAGATTTCAATGTGAAACTTTCAGGGATTATAGTTCGTGATAGATACTAGCCGGGTCGCTACTTTTCGTTCGTCGTCGGCACTTCCGGTCGCCTACGGAAGTGATCAAAGAAATCGTAAAATTTCAAGTTTCTTTTTTTAAATCAATACTTACATCACATTATTGCATCTGTTTTGTAGTTTCGAAATATGTTGGTCCCACCGGAAACAAAAACGACAACTTCCGGTTTTAAGAGAAAAACTACATAATTTGAGTATTTTTCTTTCCCATTAATATCTTTTGTAGATAAAGTATTTGAAATGAATTTTAAATATGTTATTCAGACTAAAAATGTCTAGAGTAATGTAGAATATCCTTGTAAAATTCACTTCCGGTTGCGTGTTTTCCTGTCCTCAAAATGAGAAGTTGTGAGAGCAAGATCTCGGAAACGGTAAGAGATTATGACACCAAACTTTTATGAGCAACAGACCTTAAGATGTAGGCAAAACCATTTGGGTTAAGAGCGTCAGTCGTCACTTCTGGTCGTCACAGGAAGTGATCAAAGAAAACGAAAATTTCAACTTTTCTTTTTTTAATTGAAAATTGCATCACTTTATTGCATCTTTTTCGCAGATTCGAAAGATGTTCGTCCCACCGGAAACAAATACGACAACTTCCGGTTAGAGGAGAAAAACTTAATAATTTGAATTTTTTAATTTCCCGTAAATATTCTTTATAGATAAAGAAATTGAAATGAATTTTAAATGTGCTATTCAGAGTGCAAATGTCTAGAGTAACCTTAAATAGTTTTTCAAAAATTCACTTCCGGTTGCGTGTTTTCCTGTCCTCAAAATGAGAAGTTGTCTGAGCGAGATCTCAAAAACAGGTAAAAGATTAAAACACCAAAATTTTAAGAGTAATGGACGTTGAGGGGTAGGTGAAACCATTTGGGTTAAACGCGTCAGTCGTCACTTCCGCTTCTCACAGGAAGTTATCAAAGAAATCAAAAATTTTAGCTTTTCTTTTTTTAAATTAAAACTTACATGAATTTATTGCATCTCTTTTGCTGTTTTGAAATATGTTAGATTCCACCGGAAACAAAAACGTCAACTTCCGGTTTAAGGAGATAAACTACGTTATTCTTATATTTAACTTTCTCATAAATATCGCTTATTGATAAAGTACTTGAAATGATTTTATGCATGTTGCAGATACTGCAAATGTCTAGAGAAAAGTCAGAGATTTTTATAAAATTCACTTCCGGTTGTGTGTTTACCTGTTCTCAAAATTAGAATTTAGTCCCACAATATTGTTCGGCAACAGTAAACGACTGAGGACTAAAACTTCAGGACTGATATTCAGTCATCAGTTTATTTGAATCGTGAGAAAATCTTGCATCGCCGTTACTTCCGGTCGTGAAAGGAAGTGATGTAAAAAAGTGAATGGTTAATAGTTAGCACATTGGGTTTTCACGCTGACGATTAGGGTTAAATCTCCAGAGTGTCTGAATTTCTTTTATCACTTTTTCAGCTTGAATTTTCATTTTTATTTTCAGAATCGGACGGAAGACCTCTCATTGCTCGCAATGAGTTTCTAGTTTATATATAGTAATTATATCATGAGAGCTTCATCTTACCCACACATAGAAGTGTATTTTACACACTTTATTGCAATTTATACAAATTAGAGCTATACATCAAATTATCCCCCAGCAAGATTCAATAAGATAACATACTATGTTACTCTTGAAGATTCACACAAAACATCTTTAAATTATCCTTATTAATCACTTGTGCCAGTCTAATTTATAAACAATGTATAAATTCTAACTCTTTCTGCGGATGTGTAATGGGAAGAATTTTACATCCTCCTTTTTTCTTACTGCTTGATTACACTGTATATCAGACAAGAAATAGAAATTATGATGTCAATGTAAATATTCACCATTATACTGCAGTTTATAAAAAATCCAGACACCTGAATTCAACATCAACGTAAACTACTTCGTACATGCCTTAAGAAAGGAATGTAATATTTATGACACTCTCCCCGTCATGTCACCTCAAGTTTGCAGTAACATGATGCCATATGCTATTATGACGTCATATCTAGGTAGTTCAGAGAAGTTACTATTGCTGGTGCACTGTGATATTTATGGACAGTCTTATCCTAGCCGCGTTGTACCAATTTTGGATGGACGACGGACAACAGGTGATCAAAAAAGCTCATTTGAGCTTGTAGCTCAGGTGAGCTAAAAAAAGAAAAGCATGTGCAGATCGGGGTGGGTGGGGGCAGACAGACGGACAGACAGACCGAAATTAATATCCCCCACTTTCAGTGAAAGCAGAGGACAAAAATTCTCAACAGACAAGCACTTTATGGAACAGAAATTTGAAATTTAAATATTTAAAGGGTAAATAGACTCTGAATTCCATGAATTCTAGTTTTTCTCAGAGATGTAATTCTGCAAATATCATGAACAGTTTCTTTGACACTGAATGCAAAACGAGGAATAATGGGCTCAAGATCATTGACAAAAATTATGACAAAGCTGAATAGCTTTGACTAGAAATATGTCCATAGGACATGAATGCCCCGCCGAGGGTATATTAGTAATGCAACATTTTAACACAAATTGAGAAAAGTGAGGTCAAGGTCAAAGGAAAGGTCTAGGTGAAAAAATATTGATGCAGTTGAATAGCTTACATCAGTATGTATCAGCATATGAAGATTGACACTAATTTAAGAAAAGTGAGGTCAAGATCAAAGGAAAGGTCAAGGTCAAAAAATGTTGATGCAGTTGAAAAGGTTACATTAGTATGTATTAGCATATGAAGTTTGATAAAAATATTGTGAATGGTTTCTTTAAAACTGAGCTAAACACTAATTTAAGAAAAGTGAGGTCAAGGTCAAAAGAAAGGTCAAGGTCAAAAAATATTGATGCAGTTGAATAGTTCTCATCAGTATGTATCAGCATATGAAGTTTGACACTGATTTAAGAAAAGTGAGGTCAAGGTCAAAGGAAAGGTCAAGGTCAAAAAATGTTGATGCAGTTGAATAGCTCTCATCAGTATGTATCAGCATATGAAGTTTGTTAAAAATATCTTGAATGCTTTCATTAAAACTGAGCTAAACACTAATTTAAGAAAAGTGAGGTCAAGGTCAAAAGAAAGGTCAAGGTCAAAAAACGTTGATGCAGTTGAATAGCTTACATCAGTATGTATCAACAAATGAAGTTTGATTACATTATCTTGAACGGTATCTTTAAAACTGAGGTAAACACTAATTTAAGAAAAGTGAGGTCAAGGTCAAAAGAAAGGTCAAGGTCAAAAAATGTTGATGCAGTTGAATAGCTTACATCAGTATGCATCAACATATGAAGTTTGATTACACTACCTTGAATGGTATCTTTAAAACTGAGCTAAACACTAATTTAAGAAAAGTGAGGTCAAGGTCAAAGGAAAGGTCAAGGTCAAAAAATGTTGATGCAGTTGCATAGCTCTCATCAATATCTATCAGCATATGAAGTTTGATAAAAATATCTTGAATGGTATCTTTGAAACTGAGCTTTGAACAGAGCTACACGCAAAGTGTGACGGAAGGACAGACGGAAGGACGGAAGGACAGAAGGACGGAAGGATGGAAGGACGGAAGACGGACATGACAAACACTATATGCCCCGGCCATATTCATGGCGGGGCATAATAAAAAAGATTTGATAAAATTATCTTGAATAGCTACTTTGAAACTGAGCTAAGGTCACGGGTAAAGTCAAGGTCAGAAAATTCTTCTACAGTTGAATAGTTATCACTAATATATACATGTATCAGAGTATGAATTTTGGATAATATATCTTGAACAGTTACTTTGAAATTGAACTATACACAAAATACAGAATCATGAGGTCAAGGTCACAGAAAGGGTCAAGATCAGAAAATAATGCCAAAGTGGAATAGCTCTCACCAATGTGTATCAATGTATGATTTCTGCTTTATATATCTAGAATATTTACTTTGAAACTGAGCTAAACTCAAAGTGATGGAAGGACAGACAGAAGGATGGTAAGATGGACATGACAAACACTATATGCCCCAGCATATTCATGGCAGGGCATAAAAGTTGATTTGTAAATCATCAAAATGAAAGTGCAACCTTAAGAACAACTTTGTATATGCTGTTTTGTCTTAGTGCTCTTGAGTGTCAATACCAATGTCAGAGGACAAAACTTTTGAAAACTATAAAGCAAGAACAAGAAAGTTCTTTAATGCTCAGGCATAAAGATTGAATTAACTTGTTTAGCTTTAAATCAAACCAACCTGAACTGGATAATGAATCTTTTTGTTGATTTTTGTGTTCGTTCAACTGAAATTTAAAAAAGAAATAAATGTAATATCACACACATTAAAATTACACAAATTATAAACAACATGTATTTTCCATCTAAACTGATTTAAATATAACTGACATATATACACAGTGATGTATCAGATAATCAATATGTGTAGAAGTTTGTCCAAGTCTGAAATTGGTTGAGAGGTTTCAGAGAAGAAACTGAAAATGTTCAAATATTAACGCATGATGGACGACGGACGACGCACGCCTACGGACGAAAACAGATAGCAATAGGTCACCTGAGTAAACTCAGGTGACCTAAAAAAATTGAATGAAGCTGCATAGTTGCCTGTAGCAACAATGATCAAACTAAGAATTCTGCACGATTACATTTGAAAAAATACAATAAATATTAACATTATTTTCTTTATCAATTTTAAAGGGTTTTTATCACGTCTCAAAATTTTTTGATATAGCAAAGTTTACATGCTATTAAATTCATATATTTAAAAATCTTTGCTAGAAAATTAATATTTTTGATGTTTCAGCGATTCAAAGTTTGAATTTCTCAGTATGCATATTTTGATCGCCGATGTTACGCGCCATTGCTCTGACGTCATAGGTGTCAATCCTGGTCAAGCGAGGTACTTATTGTGTATGTACAAAAGGGCTCATTTGTTGTGTCTATTAAACCTGTTAGAAAATAATTAAGAGATGATTTGATAATTGACAGCTAGTAAGGTATAATCTATGGCTTTAGGATGCACAAATGTGCACAAGAAAGGTTTTACGAAGAATTTTTTTCCCACATTTCCTGGATTTGGTCGAGAGATGTTCTGCAAATGCGATGGCGTTTATCTCCATTCAGAGCAATCGTTTGTGCCCGATCAATCACGATTTTTTTCTGTCCTATAAAATATTTTAAGGAAAAATGCCTTTTAAAAAATAATAAATTACAAACACGCATTTTTTAAAAGTCGCACAGAATCTAGTAGGAATGTTGTGAACTTCGTAATGGCGTATGGCGCCATTGAAGAAATGTCATAGTACATGATATTCACTGCTGGAACAGTTAGAAGATATACAGGATTTATTTATATATAATTAATTAAAATAACAATGAAGGAGAATTAAAATTCCCATATTCATAAATGTTTTCGAAGTTATACTTTAGTAATTCGTTCTATTTTAGTCAAAGTCCCGAGTTGTCAACGGCTTCGTCTTCGGTGACCTCTCCAACTGTAGGCGTATTTTCTGATTATTTCTCTCTGCTAGACGTTCATACATAAAAGATTGACTGTTCCTAACCAAAGGAATATAGTCGATGTCAAAATTTCAACCGGCTATATTATGTATTCTATTTATTTAGCGTAAAAATCTAATCAATATGTTTTTTCTTACGATAAGCTTTACGAGTTCTATTGACCATTGACACCTATGACGTTTCTGTACCACGTGACCCCTATCTAATTAGTGGAGATTTTTACTTCGAGGACCCTATATTACGGGTGTTTTATCGTCTAATTACGGCCGTTTTCAACATTATTTCAGAATTAAACGATAATTATATGTTTCAAGAATACAATAGTGTTTCATTTTTAAGAAATTTAGATACGTGATAAAAACTCTTTAAATTACAAAAGGGTATTTAGGTGTAAAGGGTGAAATGTTTTACTGTACTACCATTTAAGAATATAGTTTGATTTATTTTTTTTCGATATTATTTAAAACCAGTAAAGCTGAATATATACATGTAAGTAATAATGAATCAAAAAGTTTGTACAAATCATTTTCAATTAGCGTTGTAATAATTACTTTGGCAAACGACATAAAACGTGGCTGTGTTTTATGGTGAGCATTTTTAAGGAATATTTACTGGTTAAAACTCGTGTGACTATTTAAAATAATTTATTCCACAGGTGGGTTCAACAATGGACACACAAGTAAAAAGCTCTTACTTGCTATAGGAAAAACATTGAGCTTTTCATACATTTTTCATATTTTAAGTACCAGTCTAATCTTGAACAGATTTCCTATGGTCACACAAGTTTTATAAATGTATAATGTGTTTTATCTTTAGCACAAGTTTGTACAACGTTAGGCTGACAATAAACAAAGGCTTTGAAATGAATGCCCATCCTCGATTTACTATAGAAAATCACACATATCTGCTGACCCTTACCACATTGTATGGCTTTGCTCTTTGTTTTAAAAATGAATTTCTGTGCTAAAATTTGTTGAATCTTACAGTTTAGATATCAATTGATGATAAGAGATGAAAAATTACGCTTAATTTGAATCTTCATCATTTCACCTTTTACCGGGGTCCATAAGTGCACTTGTTCTTTATGCAAGGGTAACTTACATGGTAGACACCTATTCACACAGTGCTGGTACTTACACTGGCTTTCTGTTCTGTTGTTTAGGTAACTATAACAAGGTAGACACCTATTGACACAGTACTAGTACTTACACTGGCTTTCTGTTCTGTTGTTTAGGTAACTATAACAAGGTAGACACCTATTGACACAGTACTAGTACTTACAGTGGCTTTCTGTTCTGTTGTTTAGGTAACTAATAACATGGTAGACACCTATTCACACAGTACTGGTACTTACACTGGCTTTCTGTTCTGTTTAGGTAACTATAACTTAGTAGTCACCTATTCACACAGTACTAGTACTTACACTGGCTTTCTGTTCTGTTTAGGTAACTATAACATGGTAGACACCTCTTGACACAGTACTAGTACTTTCACTGGTTTTCTGTTCTGTTTAGGTAACTATAACTTAGTAGTCACTTATTCACACAGTACTAGTACTTACACTGGCTTTCTGTTCTGTTTGGGTAACTATAACATGGTAGACACCTATTGACACAGTACTAGTACTTAAACTGGCTTTCTGTTCTGTTTAGGTAACTATAACAAGGTAGACACCTATTCACACAGTACTGGTACTTACACTGGCTTTCTGTTCTGTTTAGGTAACTATAACTTAGTAGTCACCTATTCACACAGTACTGGTACTTACACTGGCTTTCTGTTCTGTTTAGGTAACTCTAACAAGGTAGACACCTATTCACACAGTACTGGTACTTATACTGGCTTTCTGTTCTGTTGTTTAGGTAACTATAACAAGGTAGACACCTATTCACACAGTACTGGTACTTACACTGGCTTTCTGCTCTGCTGTCAGCCACTGTTCCATCTCGGCATAATCTGTTTCTTTGTCTTGTAACTACAATTATAAACAATCACTGTAAAAATAAAATCATATGGAAGAAAATTGTTATCAATGGGCCTTTAATTTCTAGTGCTAATACTATTAAAAAATAAATTGAATGGAAAATGTGTGTGAAATAGAAGTACAATAATATTAAACTAATTCTTTTCCAAAACTAGAATCTACAATACACAAATACTAGTATCTGTCTAAAGTACAGACTGTTAAGAAAATACAGAATACAGCAAATCTACACAAAATGAAAGAGATACACTTGTGCACATAATATTAAAACATTTGTGTTCTAGTTCATTGTCAACAGTCCTGCTAGAGACAATGAAATTCTGTCTCTTGTGTAGTTATAAAAGAATGTGTAGAAAACCATCATTGAAACTCAAAATTTTTCAGTTGCTGGTCTTCCATTACAGCCAAATCAAGAAGATGTTTTGATAAGGAACCCACAAGAGACCATAATGTATTAATATTGTCAAATCCAAAAACTGTACCAAAAGTTTGGCTTTGAAAAAGAATAGGTGTGGGTTGATTAAATTCATTTTTGCTAAGATTTTTTCCCCTTCAAAAAAAAAATAAAATCAATATATTTATTAGGTTTAAAAGACATATTATTAAAAGTTAGTACAATACAATCATTCAATACATATTTCAAGCACTAAACAAGAAGCCAATGAGCCACAATACTCAATGAATCCCCTTTTTGGCTACACACTTAAAGGACATTTCTACCATATAAATGTACAATAATATTACAAAGTCTATATATAGAGGGTTGACCCTGAAAATTGTAGGCATCTTTGTTTTATTTCTTTTTAAAAAAAAAGGAAAACGTAACATTTATATGAAAAATTTTATAAACCTCGAGTAATTTTTCTTTTACATCAATGATTATCATGATAATTCTTATCTAAAGAAAATAATAAGATAATATCTGAAGTCAGCATACGCCATGAAACAGTAATCATGTTCATAGCAACAGCAATATTCTTTTCAAAGAAATGCCACTCTAAGTTAGCCATACGGCACTTGTGATGCTTCACCAATAGACGATAATTGTACTGTAGTACTGCTCTTTTGCAGGGCAAATTGATATAGTTTGGTGAAAAATGATATAACAGCAATTGTTTAATAAATGTCATTTAATTATCAAGCAAAAAAGCTTTGCCAAAGGTACATCAATTTGCCCTGCAATACATTAATGTGAAAGGGCTAATTATAAAATACACTAATAATTAAACCAATCTCTGTCTGGGCTGACAATCAAGACTAATCTCCAGATTTTGTTTTTACATGTATCATTAAATGCTCATCTTTGCAGATTCATACCATGCTCCACATAGTTTTTGATCTCTCTGTGTGCCTGTATAGAAAGCATCTGCCATTTTCTCCAAATTTTGTACTTTTAAATTTTATGTTTTTAAGGTATTGTTATCATCAACATGAAACTTGTGTGGGAAATTATACCATACACAAGAGATTGCTGAACTTGAAAAAATACTTTTAAAAAAATTGAATACAATATTAGGTAGAAATCAACCCCCCCCTTTACTGTGGCTCCATCCCCGTCCCAGAGGCTATAATTAGAACAAATTTTACTCTCCTCTACATGGGGATGCTTGCAGATCAATTTGTGTTCTAGAAAATATTTGTTTTCAAAATTGCATGTATTCTGATGAAACTGAGAAATTATGATCCTTAATTGACCCACCTATACTTTATGGGTCATATTTTGAATACAATTATATCTATACCACATGGGGATGACTACATTGCTCACTTTGGCTCCTAAGGACATATAAATTAGAAAGCCTTACTCTTTACAAGGATTAAAGACTCCATTCAAATTAGTATGATTTAAATTAGTTCCTGCACTTTTTGAAAATTTAAAAGTTTTTAAAGATATTTCTTACAAAGTTTTAAGTAAACTTTATCCCCCCTCCCCCATTGAAACCACCATAACTTATGTATGAGACACAACTTTGAACAAATATGAATCTACACTATTAGGAATCTTTTCTTTTTTTGTTTTCTTTATTGTTTAGTTATTTAAGATTTCTAAGTGACTCGAGCCTAATTGTACAGGACAGACTGACTTAACTTTGATCAGAAAAGCCCACTTGAACAATCGAGTAAGCTGAAATGATTAATACTTGACATATTTCCATTGACTACACATCTGCATTCTGAGTAATTTTTTTCTGCAGGCTAAATTTCAAATGTCATTTAATAAAATGTTATTTCTGTAATAATGTTCCTCATATATAATGGCTTAGAATAGTCTATATTCCTACAGTGATACATGTATAAGCTTACTATTGTCATTGGCAAATATTTCACATAAAAATGTATCTGATCCAAATATCAAAATATCCAAGTTTCAATCTGTTTATGTTTCTTAAGGTAATAGCATCTGTGTTAATGTTACAGCAACATCCTTCTGTACATACAAGAGGCCCATGGGCCTTGAATCGCTCTTCTGATAAACTGTACAACCTATCACTTCTATTTGAAGCCTCGAAGTATCCTGTATATTTAGATAAACCCTTGAAATTCCAATTCACACTCTGAGAACCCAAGATGATTCTAAGCCAATTAGTACCTGAGAGTTGGTCATGGTGACCTACTTATCACTTGTCATTCTCTGAGGACCCATCAACTAAGTTTGATGATTCTAAGCCAATAAATACCTAACATATTTTTTAAAATTATAGCCATAAAATTTTATAAGTAGGTCAAAGTGACCTACTTTTCAATTGTTTTACTCCAAGGACCAAAGATGCATCAACTGACAAAGTTTGATGATTCTAAGCCAATTAGTACCTGTAATATTTAATTAAAGCCATAAATTTTCAAAAAAAAAAAAAAGTAGGTCACCGTGACCTACTTTTCAGTTGCTGTACTCCGAGGACCAAAGATACATCGACTGACAAAGTTTGATGATTCTAAGCCAATAAGTACCCAAAATATTTAATTACAGCCATAAATTTTCAAAAGTAGGTCATGGTGACCTACTTTTCAGTCAACCTACTCCGAGGACCAAAGATGCATCAACTGACAAATTTTGATGATTCTAAGCCAAATAATTCCTGAAAATATTAAATACAGCCATAAAATTTCAAAAGTAGGTCATCCTGACCTACTTTTCAGTTGTTGTACTCCGAGGACCCAAGACGCATCAACTGACAAAGTTTAATGATTCTAAGCCAATTAGTACCCAAAATATTTGATTAAAGCCATAAATTTTCCGAAAGTAGGTCACGGTGACCTACTTTTTAGTCGACCTACTCCGAAGACCCATGACGCATCAACTGACAAAGTTTGATGATTCTAAGCCAATTAGTACCCGAAATATTTAATTAAAGCCATAAATTTTCAAAAGTAGGTCACGGTGACCTACTTTTTAGTCGACCTACTCTGAAGACCCAAGATGCATCAACTGACAAAGTTTGATGATTCTAAGCCAATTAGTACCCGAAATATTTAATTAACGCCATAAATTTTCAAAAGTAGGTCACTGTGACCTACTTTTTAGTCGACCTACTCCGAAGAACCAAGATGCATCAACTGACAAAGTTTGATGATTCTAAGCCGATTAGTACCTGAAATATTTAATTATAGTCATATAAATTGAAAAGTAGGTCATGGTGACCTACTTTTCAGTTGACCTTTTTTGAGGATCCAAGATGCATCAACTTACAAAGTTTTATGATCATAGGACTTTAAATGTCCAAATTATGCCTCTAAAACGCTTTGAAATCGAATGCCTGCAAAGTTCAAAAAGTAGGTCACTGTGACCTACTTTTTAATAAATATGTTTTATGGCCCAAAGATGCATCATCTTACGAGATTTAATGATTCTAAGCCTCCCCGTATTCGAATTAATGACCTTAATTGTTTTAAAAAAGATTAGCCATAAAATTCAAAAAGTAAGTCAAGGTGACCTACTTTTTAGTTGACGTACTTTGAGGACCCAAGATGTATCAACTGACAAAGTTTGATGATCATAGGCCTTAAATTGTTCAAAATTTGCCTCTAAATCATTTTGAAAAAGAATGGCCGCAAAATTTAAAAAGTAGGTCACCGTGACCTACTTTTGAGTCAACATGATATGAGGTCCTTAGATGCACCAACTGACAAGATTTGATGATCCTAGTCCTTATAGTAAGCAAAATATCAACATTTTAATAAAATGTAATTTTTGGTCAACTTTGAAGTGACCTTGAGACCACGCCCTTTGCCCCAGGGTAAATCCCCGTGCAAATTTTAATCTACAACATATCCTCATCCTTTTGTGTAAGTTTGGTGATAATCTGCCCAGTGGTTCTAGAGAAGAAGATTTTTTAGCAACCAGTACTTTTGTTTCTATTTTCCTAATTATCTCCCCTTGTTAAAGGGTCACAACCCCAGTTTTAGTATAAAAGGGAGCCCTTGGGCCAAGGATACCCTGTGACAAATTTGACAATAATTGGCCAAGGGGTTCTTGAGATATGGCCCATATTCTAAAAAGTTTACGCACACCGCACAAATAGCCATAGCATTAGCTCTTTGAGCCTTTGGCTCAGAAGAGCTAATAAATCTGACTCAGAGGAAATGTGCCACTTTTTAAAACACAAAATGAGTTAAGTGAAAAAAAAGGTGTAATTTACAGACACAGCAACTACTTTGAGCTGAGAAAAATTATGATCATGCATTTTTAGAAAAAACTTCTGAATTCCCTTCCCATTTCTATAAAGCAAGGTCAGAATGCATTGCTGCTTCTTCGTGGCAATATACGTATAACACACATATGGCCTGTCTGTACTTCTCAAATCAAAAGTGAAAGTAAAACAGAATCTGTCTTTTTTTGTGTATACACTAAATAGAGAACAAAAATATTAGGTTCTGAAGGTGACATTCTTCTGACTATGGATCTGACCATGTCACGGATGAGTGATCCCTGGTCATTGACCATGCTTCCTCATGCATGACTTGTTACCTTAAGGACCTCCTCCTCTTCTTTAGTGAGCTGTAACATACACATGTCAATCAAATCAACCCTTAGTTTAACTCCTCCCTATATGCCTATCATATGAGCTGTAACGTACACACGTCAATCAAATCAACCCTTAGTTAAACTCCTCCCTATATGCCTATCATATGAGCTGTAATGTACACATGTCAATCAAATCATCCCTTAGTTAAACTCCTCCCTGTATACTTAACACAGATTTACATGAGTTAGCAAATGTACCCAAAATGTTAACGATGTGACTGTGTCTACAGTGACTATAATTCACAACATGTTCAACAAATAGCTGATAAACATTAAAATAAAATGAGAAAAAACTAAGGTAACTTTTTCTCTCATAGATTTAAAATAAAATCAAAGAATTGTGAAAATAGCCTCACAGAGCAGTGATTTATAAGAATCTGAACAATGACAATAAATGTTAAAAAAAACATAATTTGAAATTTCTTCAAAATTTACAGTGTATCTCTGGTTTCTGTAACAAGAGGCCCATGGGCCACAACACTCACCTGACTAACTTAAACCTTGCTGTAATCCTCAGATTTCTAAAAAAAAATATTCCCATGAAACATTGTGATCCCATATTATGGTCTAAAAGGTCTCTGAATCCACATGGCATGAGGATGTTTCAATATAACTAAGATGACCTTGCAGTCATGGATAAGAAAATTCTTTTCCTATATACATGCATTATTTTAAATTTGATCCTGATTTAAGCCACTTTAACCCAGGATCCATAACTTGAAAAAAAAATTGAATCCACACAACTTGGGAATGTTTGCGAATTAATGGTTCTATTGTGGTTCTAGAGAAGATTTTTAAAAAATTTTCTTAGATAGTCCCATGTAAAACTTTGATCCCCTATTGTGCCCCCCCCTCCCCCACCGCCATGATTTGTACAATCTAGAATCTACATTATATTAAGAGGATTTCACACAAGTTTGATCTTTTCTGGTACATTGGTTTTTGAAAAGATTTTTTCAAATGATTTTTTCCTTTATGTTTCAATGTAAACATTTGATCCCCCTACTATGGCCCAAACCTTCCCTCCAGGGGGCCATGATTTGTACAATTTATAATCTATGCTACCCAAAGAAGCTTTCAAATAAATATCATCTTTTCTGGTCCAGTGGTTCTTAAGAAGTTTTTTAAAGATTTTTTTCCTATATATTTCAAAGTAAAACTTTTGGCCCCACCCTATCCCTGGGACCATGATTTGAACAATTTAGAATCTAAACTATCCTAGAAAGCTTTCATTAAAATTTCATATTTTCTGGTCCAGTGGTTCTTGTAAAGAAGATTTATCAATGATCCCAACCTATTTTGCCTTTTCATGATTATGTCCTCTTGGAAAAGGACCCTTCATCTGAACAATTTAAAATCTTAGAATCCCCTTAACCCAAGGATGCTTTGTGCCAACTTTGGTTAAAATTGATCCAATGGTTTTGAGAGGAAATTGAAAATGTGAAAAGTTTACAGACAGACAGATGCCAGTCAAAAGTTGATCAGAAAAACTCACTTGAGCTTTCATCTCAAGTGAGCTAAAACTGATTAACTTCAGAGGCTGATGAGCTAGTTTTACATGTACGTTAGTGAATTCCCAGAATCCAGCACACTAAATGTTATCAAGTATGAGAGTTGATTACAGTAAAGCAAAGAAATGAAGCCGAGAACCAGCGTAATTCTGCCACTACAATCATTCCTTATTACCTGTAATACTTCCTCATCTGTTGTAAACTGAAAAGGCATTTTGACAAATCATTCTTCATAAACATGCTTTAAAATTCTTAAGATTTAGTGTTCATGGCACGGAACCTATTCACTTTCTTAGCATACTGGTGTCATAAGAAATGACTTACATTGTTTTTGGAGTTGACCACAGCTCCTAATCCAGCTTTATTAAACTGGTCCTCCTGCTGATTTGCGTAACTTCTAAAACATAAAATTTTTACATTTTGTCATGCCAAGATTTAGTTACTGATCTTAAATGAACAGTAGACAATGTTTAATTGAGTTCTTGCCTCACAGATGTGTTGTTACAGATATTTTTTAATTACCCCATTGTCTGTCTATTGGTATCAAAGGACTGTCTGGATTGGGCAAACATATCAAAATCATCATCATTGTGACCTGTGCTCGGCGCTGAATTGCTTCCAATATCTACCAAGAAAACAACAACGTGATTTTTTTCTGTACAAGTAAAGAGTACAAATCAATCACAATAATACCTAATGGAGACAATAGATATTGCAGAGTACAATTTGAATTTATTTCATATTATATTTTAAGTGACATTATGTAACCCTTTTGCAATTTGGTAAGCACTGTCAACCATGGTGATACATGTATTTTGTAACAACTTTTCCATCTGCCTCTATTCACCTATAGGATTTCTTACCTAGATTGGCCATCTGTGATGTAACTTGTGGGGCCAGCTGTGGGGCTGGGACATGGGTGTCATCCCCTAGGTCAATGAGATTTCCTACAGCTGGGGCAGGCTGTGAAGGGACGGGTCCAGGTGAGGACGCCTGAAAATAAAATGTAGGCCTAGATGTTTGTTTGCCGGGCTTTTTGTTGCAGACAAAAATGCATGTCTCCTTTCCCCAATTATTTTTTTTGATCGTCATTTGAGATATGATCCTGAGTCAAGGTCCTGATAGGTCCAGTAAGTCATTAACAATGTTAATCAAAAATAGTTCAGACTTAGATCTGATTAAGGTGACAATGCAGAATGAGTTTATATGACATCTTGTCTGAAAAATTATTATTATCTCTGATATATCAGGCATGTTTTATGGTTTTTTAAATTTACTTATTTCTATGTAATTAGAAATAAAATGTATTATTGGGTTTTGATCAAATATAAATAGAATATCACTAATGCCATTTTTTTTTTTATGTTTTCTTGCATATATGAATAGAGCTTTCTTGAAAAAAATTATCAAGAAAAATTCAGTTAACCGAAACATCTTGCAGTTAACTGATTACCTGTAGCAATTCTGTATTTGATTGCCATCCCTAGTTTAAATATATTTTCTATCATGGTAAAGCACAGTTTTTCTTTTATTACCTAGCATCCTTGATCTTTACAAGAGGCCCAGGGGCCACATCACTCTCCTGAGCACTCTGGCTTGGAAAAAGCAGAAATCAGTTCAGTCTTGAAAAGTTTCGATATAAAAGTGGTTCGAGGGGGTTGGTGGGTGGGTGTTGATTTGAACTTGAATCTATACTTCAAGGGGATGCTTTTTAATTAATATGACAAATAATGGATATGCTGTTCTTAAGAAGACAATTTAATTTTTATTGATTTATCATTTGTATTCCTTTGTATAACTATGATCCCCTGTTATGACCCCTCTATTCTCCTGGGGGGTCATGATTTGAACAAAATTTGAATCTACATTACTCAAGGATGCTTCCATTTAAATATGACTAATTATGGCTTTGCTGTTCTTGAGAAGAAGATTTTAAAAGGCTTTGTCCTATGTATTCCTATGTAAAACTTTGATCGACCATTGTGGCCCCACCCTATCCCCGGGGGTCATGACTGGAACAAACTTGAACCTACACTACTTGAGGATGCTTCCATATAAATATGACCAATCATGGCTTGCTGTTCTTGAGAAGAAGATTTTTAAAGATTTTTCCTATATATTCCTATGTAAAACTTTGATTGCCCATTGTGGCCCCACTCTACCCCCCGGGGTTATGATTAGAATAAACTTGAACCTAAACTACTTGAGGATGCTTCCATATAAATATGACCAATCATGGCTTTGTTGTTCTTGAGAAGAAGATTTTTAAAGATTTTTCCTATATATTCCTATGTAAAACTTTGATCGCCCGTTGTGGCCCCACTCTACCCCTGGGGATCATGATTTGAACAAACTTGAATCTACACTACCTGAGGATGCTTCCATAAAAAATATGACTAATCATGGGTTTGTTGTTCTTGAGAAGAAGATTTTTAAAGAATTTTCCTATATATTCCTATGTAAAACTTTGATCGCCCGTTGTGGCCCCATCCTACTCCCGGGGGATCATGATTTGAACAAACTTGAATCTACACTACCTGAGGATGCTTCCACTTAAGTTTCATATTTTCAAGCACAGTGGTTCTTGAGAAGAAGATTTTTAAATGATGCCATTAATTTTTCACAAATTCATGATTATTTCCCCTTGGAAGAAGGCATGGCCCTTCATTTGAACAAACTTGAATCCCCTTTACCCAAGGATACTGTAGATTCCTAAATATACGCGAGGAATTAATTATCGCGTAATTACGCAAGAAGCACCACTCGCAAAATAAAATTTCTCGCTTTTATTTTTATGGTGTTGAAATCGATGTAAAATCCCTTGATCAACCGTCCACTCGCGAATTACTGTTCTCGCGATTTGACGTGAAAGAGCCATTTCGCGATAATAAGTACTCGCGAAAAATAAGGAATCTACAGTACTTTGTGGCAAGTTTGGTTGAAATTGGCCCAGTGGTTCTTGAGAAGAAGATGAAAATGTGAAAAGTTTACGACAACAACGACGATAGCTGCAATAATGTAGCCCTCTCTGATTTTTTTTTTTTTTTTTTTGGGGAGAGGGCTACAACTCCTTAGGATCTCCGTAATGGTGCTAGTGCAGGAATGATTCACTACCGCACAGATTTCGGCTCAAATTATCAGTAAGTGGGTATTTTATTAACATATCTTACCCGAACTCAAAAAATGTAGTTATGCAAGACATGAATTGATCCAAAAATATAAAGAACAATCCGTATATCGGTTATTTATCGTGTATGTCAACATCACAACTTGAATTTATCCGCCATGTTTACTGACCTTGATCGATTTTATTTTGGGACAACCAATGAGAAATTGGGATCTAGGGGAGCTTTTCGTTTAGGATTTCCCTTATTTTAAGCATATATATCACTGTTTATGAAAAAAAAAAATCACATGGGATGCTTTTATTTATTGATGTTTAGTGATATCATACAACACAAACATTTATCAACACGAAATTTACTTTATCAAGTGCATCTAAAATTCAAGCGCAAGTCTCTGTACATCACGCGAGAACTGTCATGGCTGCTGAAGAGAACGACTGGTAAACACGCAGATTTATTTTACTTAGTTTTCGCTTATAAAGGGCTATGATGTTGAAAATGAATAAAAATTCCGTCTTATTGGAAGTAAGTTGAATGCAAAAACAATTTATTTTGCCTGCAGTCGACCGTATCTTAAAAATATATTTGCACCATTACGGAGATGCAGTGGAATTGTAGCCCTCTCCTGAAAATATCAGATTAAAAAAAAAATTGAGAGGGCTACATTATTGCAGCTACAACGATGACGACAACAACGAAAGACAACGGGCAAATTTCTATCAGAAAAGCTCACTTGAGCCTTCAGCTCAGGTGAGCTAAAAAATAACTTTGAATTTAAGATACACCTCTGGGTCATCAGAAACACTTAAAGTGTCTATAAAGTCAAAATGCAAGTTGAAATGAAATGATGCATCTTTATTAATAAAATACTAATATTCAAATCAAGAGTTCATAAACCATAACATGGAAACTAATTCATTACCTCACTGCCCATTGACAAGTAACCTTGACCTGTTCCAAATGAATTTAGTAAAGATCATGAAACACCATTACGCCAAGGGCAACAAAATACCAAATGATTGCCCAGTGTCCTTGACCTTTGACATCTCTGAGTCTTGATCATCTCAAAGCTTTAGATCAATGGTACATGAGTAATAACATTCTAAGCGTTCAAACCCATTCTAACAAAGCTTTCATGATTCAGGGACTGTACATGATTTCACTACCTCATTGCCCAGTGGACTTGACCTTGGAGATCTGAATTTGAATCTAGATCATGACAAACCTTTAGGTCAATAGTTCAAAGGTAATAACGTAAAACAGTTCAAACCGTTTATAACAAAGGATTCAAGTTATGAGCTGGACTTGATGCTCTGACAGACATATTGACAGGTAGCCAGACAGACAATCATACCAATGCAATATCCCCACCTGTAGTGAGGAAAACCTAATTATATGTATAGACTGTATAAACAACGTGTCATATGTTTGTAATAGGAATGTGCGATTTTATCGATATACCAGTATATTGTGATATTTTATTGCGCGATACATATCGTGATATGGAGACTAATATACTGGTATTTAGAATGTAATTATAAATTCCGTAAATAATTTTTTTGGGTTCAATTTCTTGAATTACAAATACAGGAATTGTAAAAATGTTGTAAAACAGTAAAACAATTGCATCCTAGCATCCAAACATGCTTTTTTAGTACCGGTATATAAATAAAAATGAAAAAAGTGCAGATATGTTATTCACACTTTATTTATAAGAAAAATCATGGAAATTCATTTAAAATCAGAGTAAAAAGAATGTGTAAAAATATCATATTATTGTGATATTTAAAAAAAAAATTGTGATAAATCGCGATACAAAATGTTTGGCGATACCATCTCTAGTTTGTAATGAACACAATCGGAGCATACACATATGAAGCAAAATACTCCATCAGAAACAAAAGTAGTGCTATAGAATCCTCTAGCACAGTGAATTCACTACTCATCTAAAAAATGGACTTTTTACAGAGAAGAATAAGAACTTTAGCTCATTTTAATTCAATGTTCTATAGTGGCAGTTGAAAGATCATTAAATTCATACCATTTAATCTTCAAAATTAAAGTGTTTTTCTATCTGTAAGTCTGTAGGAGGGGATACTGACCTGTTCATATGAGGGTGGTGACACACTTTCGGAGGGTAAGGGTTCTGAGGGCTGGGAGGACTGCTGCCCGGATTGTCCCGTTCGATATCGTTCAAACCGCTCGTATCTCAGAAACACGTTATTCATGTCATCATTAATGCGTAAAAGCTCATCTATTAAACAAAATGTATGAAAAGGAAAATTACTTCATAATATTTAGTTGACTAAAGAAATTAAGACAACATAAAACTTTCTGGATTCAAATTTAGTAAGAGCCTAGACCACCACCTAAGCATAATCCTGAGAATCCTCAGAATTGTTCATCTTTCTCTCTTTATATGACAATATTATGAGCAAATAATTGCATGTTTTCATTTTTGATGAAATCTTTATTTTGAGGAAAAAACCCATGCCCTTTGGTCTCAAGGACCCAAAATATCCTGGAAAACGCTTGATCAACCTAAAGCATAGATACGAAAATTGGACTTGAAGCAAAACATGTTATTCCCAGAAACACTCCCTGTCTACCTCTTCATCAGAGAAATTTTTAATATAAATTATAAAATACCCTACCCTTATTATTTTTTTTTTTTTTTTGCTATTGCCAAAAAATTCTATTTTTAGCAAAAAAATCCACACCCTTAAAGTTTTCTTTTCTGACCCCACTTCATTAGAACAATACACTGTATAGATATAAACATCTAAATCCTAAGCATCTGAAAGTAATTGCCAAAAATTTTATTCAAAGCAACAGTAGTTATCCTTTGACCCCCGAAACCAATTGTAGATTCTCAAGTTCATGCACAGAAATCCATAGCCTAGTTTGAGCAACAAAGGCACCTGTTACCAAGTGACCCGATATCACCAGCCATGACCTTGACATTTGATTAGACCTTGAACTCATTCAAGCATTTATCTCACTAAACCTGCTAAATAATATCACATGGAAATTCTAAGATTTGATCTGATGAGTATTTTTGTATAAGTATTACTCCTCCCAGATAGTGAGACAGAAGAACAGATGTCGGTGATCAACAATTCAACATATGTGTGACAAAAAAGTCATGTGACTTACTTGTAGCCTCCTCATTAGCTATTTTGTCTATTAATTCCACCAATCGCTGCTGCATCTGTCTGTTTGTCCTGTTGAGTTCTTGTAAGAGCTCTAGATCTGAAGGGTCAATATTAGAAGGAGACAGTTCCGTTAACATCTCACTCATTACTCGGAGGTTACCTTGGACTACGTTTAGCTCTGTTTTTAACTTGGTCATCTGCTCCGCTGATGGGTTGACAGGACCAGTGGGGACTTGGGTGGGTGGGGACACTGGAGCCTGCTGGGGCTACAATAGAGGATACAGCTATTAAAGATCTGTTTGAGCCTCTGATAAGCAAGTTACAATACTGATCAAAAAGGACATGTAATGATATTTCCTTATCATTTTTTACAAATGAAATACATAATACATTTACTTGATAACTTATCAATATCATAATGCCTTTTTCTACTGATCAATTTCACCTGATCACCAAGCCCATGTAATGAAGAACCAAGATGTACAATAAATGAAAGAAAATTATTCTGTATAAAATGCATAATGAAAAATATTCACTGAACATCATACTTCTTTCTTAAGAACAACATATAAACAGGTACAATATAGAGACAATGGCTAGGGTGAGACAGAAGCAGTATACAGGGCTATCAATCAAACAATAAGATTTCCCTGATCTATCATTCCAGGTTACCATTTTGTATTAGCCAAATAAATATTCCGCAGAGGATTTCAGTACAAAATAAATGACCAGCTGGCAGTAGATTTGGAGTTATATGTGAGTGTGAGACAGGAATAATCAATATTTCAATGGAAGCTGACACAAACAGCAGGTAGATACCACAGGTGAATCATAGTCTCCTAACAAGTCTTCACCTTGTGACCAACGTACACTAAAAATAACCACAGTCTCTTCATATTTGCTTCATAAACCAGATTTTTCCCCCCACTGATAATTATCTATTAAGTATTTATGTAGCATAAAAACATCTATTGCTTAGCTTTCACAATCTATAATTTCTGGAATTGTATTTTGAATCAAATATTTACAGAAAACTTCTTTTGTCCTTTTGATAGAAATAGAAGCTCAATTACCCAGGGTAAACAACTATGAAGGAAGAAATTTTAAATCAAATATACATGTAACACTAATTAAGTTAATGCAAAGGACACTACTTATATTAACAGATAAAATCATGGTGCTTAATTTAATTCATTAAACAAGAGGAACATGGGCCACAATGCTCATCTGAATTACTTTGGCCCAACTAATGTTCCTGAGAATTTAAAAAGAATTCCATAAAAATTTGACCTCATCCTGCATCTCCAAAGAGGTCATGACCTAAAAGAAATTGAATCCACACAACATGGGGATGCTTCAGTGTCAATATGACAATGGTGACAACATGTCATTGCTAATATGAAGTTATTTTACAAATATTTTACCAGTATACATTCATTTGTAAAATATGATCCCCAATTTTAACCAAAGTGACACAATCCCAGGGTCCATAATTTGAAGAGTTAGTAGTTTTCAGCTTAGGAGAGCTAAAATATGAGTCAATCAATATAAAACTTGATCTGTAACTCATCAACATCAAGAGACATACCAATAATCAAAAACATAAATCTAGAAAAACGGTGAACTATTAAAAAATTTCAAAGTCTAAGGGCCATAACTGTTGTTAAAATAGCTCATTTAACAAAAAACTCAAACTTGATTACCAGTATCAAGAGATATACCAAAAATCAGCTCATCTACAAGCACAGTAAAAAAAGTCCAAAAAATATCTATGGAATGACAGAATGATGGAGTGACAGAATGATAGAATGATGGAATGACAGAATGATAGAAAGGGACAATACTACATACCACAGCCATTTCATGGTAGGAACATAAAATAACCTGAATCCACATAACTTGTGGGAATGATTAAATATTAATATGATTTACTGTAGTCCTGCTATTCTTAAAAACTCTTTTTTTTTTTTTAAAAATTTTCTATTTATTCCCATACAAATATAAACTTTGACCCACTATTATGCCTCCACCTAACCCAACGGGACCATGATAAATTTGGCTCAAAGTTATGAAATAAGAAAAAAAATAAAAGACAAGTAGCACTTTTAATTATTCAAGGTGTTTTACTATTTTCCAGTAACTGACAACATTGATTAATGAAGTTATCAGGTTACTCTTTTTTTGGGGGGAGGGGGGATGGGGGGTTGTAACAATGGCAACATATTCAAGACATTGTAATTAACCTTGAGGTACTGTGAGCACTGACTTCACAAAATGATACCCCCACTCCCACCCACCCCCCCCCCCCCCCACACACTCCCATTTGAGTATAATGGCATAGTCCATTTTTTGTTGAGAAACCCTAAATATCTGTCCAATCAGAGAACATAAAATGAGAGATATATAATAGCACTATGTAATAAAGATTCTGTGAAAGTCTTATTTAATCTTATTCAGTGGTATAGAAGGAGTTGTGGATAAGAGATGGGTAACCCCAAAGTGTTACAGATATATAGACGTACAGACGAAAGGACCTATGGATGGAAGAACAAACACCCCTACCACTATATACCCCCCTTCCACTTTTCATGTGAGGGGTATAAAACCATTAAAGAACAAGAGATGTTTGTAAAACACTTATGCCCCCCTCAAATAATTGGAATTTTTCTAAGTCCAAAGGGGATAACTCTGTCAAAAATTGCTCGATCATACCCAAAACAGAACTAGACCTAGATATTCTTATGATAAATCTGTATACCAAATTTCATTTCAGTATGTGCAACCTCTGTGAAGAAAATGAATGAAAACTGTTGATGGACCAACAGACAGACAGACAAACAGACAGACAGACCAACCTACCGACAGACAGCAGCAAAGCAACATGCCCTCCCTTCTTCGAAGGGGGGCATAAAAATTTGGTAACTACAAGGTTGTCCCTAAGACCCGGAGGCCTGGTAATTTTCCCGTCGAAAGTGACATTATCCCCCCGTTATTCTGGTATTCCACCTCAATCCTCTCTTATGAGAGGAACCCCAGACTCCTTTCTACTTTTTTTTAATGTCCCCTGATGTATTTCAAATCTTAGAGATAAACCTGTAACTTCATGTCAACTGCCAAGTATTATTCACTATTCAGACATAAATTATTGGAGAATAAGCATTTTAGACATTCTTTATTACACAGTCAAATGAACAGACAATAGACAATAGATACACATATATATTTCTTAAATTCTGAGTGAACTCTGTTCTTTGATGGATGAACAGTTGGTTAAACAAACAACAAACTACAATACAATAGAGAATCAGACCTTATCTACTGGGCTTGTGCTGACTATATATTTGCTCTGTAAAATGTTTAATCAAATGTCAACTTTCATGCTCAATATGATCATTTAAGAAAAACATATTAAGCCTTATAATCGTCTCTATTGTTTAGAATTATCTTAGAAGAAAGTTGTATTCTATCAGTTGTTAAAATTACAAAGCTCTGCCTTTATTTTGTGTAATTTTATAGATCCTCAGATAAGGCATAGAGGTTTCATGAAAGCATTTTTCCGGATTTCCATACCCTTCAAACGTTTGCTGGTATAGGTTCCACTTAATGGACTTTTGCAGGAAGCACTGACTTTTACAGTCAATGGCTTACTTTGACATTTAAACCTGCCTAATGTATGGAGGTACGGAATTGATAATAGACAAGAAAACCTTAATAGTGGTTATAGGTATGGTGTTAGGGGCACTTACATGATGCAATCAATGCAAGAGATGATGGGAGGCAGAATTACATATTAACTTATAAATTACCTTATTTGAAAGGGGTAGTATCTCCTTTCAATCTCAGTTTCTGGAGGAATCAAATAAGGAAGAAAAAAACATTCCGGAAGGAAAACTAAGCAAGAGTTGGTCAATTTGGGAAGAGAGGGGTTGAGGGTAGGGTGGTTGCCGTTCCCTTCCTAGACGACATAATATGTGCTTCGAAATGACCCATTATCATCGTTTAATTAACTGTTAAGGAGGGATTCTCATCTGGTTTCTGACTAGATGAGATATTCAAAGTATATTCATTTATAGGTCTAATACTTTTAGATGTAAGGGATTTAAAAAATCATATTTTTCTTTCCTCATCATAGTTGTACAAGTCAAAAAAGAAATGGTAAACTGAATTTGAAATATAGCAGGGACTATATTTTTGGCGGAACGACAGCGTATGAAAATATCTCCTTTTCTGTTTCTTAACATTACTACAGAACAATGAATTTCGTTAAAATCTTTAAACAATCAAAGACTTTACAAAAAATTTTAAATGCAAGTAAAATTGATAATAGGGGATTAAGCTTCCAATCTAAGTATAGATTTGAGCAAAAAATCTGTAAACAGTGTTTTTTCTCACTAAGTAAATGGTCAAAACTTTTTGTATTTGTATCAGTTTGTATCTTTATATGACTACTTTAAAATTACCATAATATATGAAAATAAGAAAAATTTAAATATACGAAGCATATTAAAATAACTAATATATCCTAAAAATTTAAGAAATATAGAGGAAATTTGGATTAGCCAATATCTATTTTAGTTGAATTATTCATTTGGATTTGGTAGTATCATCTGAAAGACCTTATATGGTAGTACATGTATCTTTTTATGCAAAAAAAGAAAAGCATTTAAACTTTTGAAATAGAAGTACGGTAGGCATTGCATGAACGGCAACAGTAACTTTTTATTTTTATTGTGAAGGAAAAAGATAATGACCTTGACCTGACCTTGCTTCTAAAATAAATGGTCAAATTTAATCTAATTGATACCATCACCCAGTGATAATGTCTTCTTGAATCTGTGAAAAATTCATTAATTTTTAAAAACAAGAAATATGAGAAGAATCCCTCCTTAAGCATAATATTAATATCGCAAAAGAGCTTCCATATACTGTCCTAGTGTAAAAGTAAGCCGTTGATTGTAAAAGTCAGCGCTTCTCGCAAAAGTCCAATGGGCAGGTAGATAATCTAGGCATCAGAGAAAGGGAAAACTCAACAGAAGATGACAAAGATGAAGTTTTAGCCATTTTAAACATCTCTAAAAAGTATTGATACCTGCATTTGTTTTCATCAAGGTTGACAAGCTCACTTAAGCCATAAGCTATATATATTCAAATGTCTTATTGATTTCCACTGACTAACCAATCAAAAACATTTATATGTGTGGACAAAAGACAATATAAAGCTATAATTTGAAAAATGAAAATGTTATCAAATTTTTCTCCATTGAATATTTTTTGGCCGGTATAATTAAGATTTTGGGTAAAAGTACCGAGTACCAGCTGATTTTGAAAGCCCTGCACTGGGTGCCTGGTTTTATAAAATCTATGTGAAAACTTTACATAAAAGTACATTCTGTAACATTAATACTGTACCCACAGTTTATAGGAGTGAAACGGTTCACCGCGGTATTTTTTCTCGGTTTGATACATTGTGAAAATCTCTAATTTTCTGTTCGGATCATTTTTCGGCTGGGATCATTATTCAGTCGGGTTTGGCATAAGGTAAAACACGTTACTCAGTATAAGTAAGAATAGAAAACGAAAATTTTTGAGGACTGATAGTTTGTAAAATAATTCTTATTAATTTCTTCTAGTCAATTTGCAAATAAAATTTGTAAATAAAGTGACTAGATTTAGTAAAAGAAAGCATAAAACAACGTTGAATTTGTTTCCTTCTATCAAAATGTATCGTATCGAAAATAACCGTACCAAGACAACATTATACAATACATATCGAACTGTGAAGGAGGTGTATCGTTTCACCCCTAACAGTTTAGCACTGAAGAAAAATTGATACTCACAGCTCTAGTGTATTTAATACTACCCACAGTTTAGCACTGAACAAAAATTTATACTCACAGCTCTAGTTGACAGTCTTAATCGACTTAATCCTGGGTCCACCTCCGCTGTGCTCTGTAATTAAAATACTATGATACAATCTTGGGAAATAAATCTACAAATCTTATAATGTAATACTATCAAGGAAAATAACTCTTATGACCTTATAATGTAATACATGTATACAAGTACAATTACAGGATTACAGGAAATATTTCTGCAAACCCTATAAGATAATACAATCCAGGGAAAATACTATTTTCTAGTAACTAAACTGTTTGTTGAATGGAATGACTTCAGCTTTGCCATGGTCAATTTTTCTTATTTACGTAGTAATATTAGTTATGATCATTTTTTTAACCAAGGCAATTACTAACAAATAAGTTGATGCTACAAGGATTTCAACAACCCTGTTTAAAGTCAGCTTTTCAGAAATTCTATGGTCATTATAATGACCTTATTTGTAATTACAGCCTAGTGTTGGGTTGTATTTTGTCTGACATGTTTTATACTATTTGTTAGGTCATTGCTTTTATACTAAATTTCACTACAAAGTATTCCATATTCCTGATCAACATATAGGGATCACAGTGGGTGTGACCAGACAACAGGGAATGCTTACTCCTCCAAGTCACCTGATCCCATCTTTGGTGTTTACAGGGGTCCATGTTTTTAAAAACAGAAAAATCATTTCCAGTAGACAATGTCATTTGATTTGTCAATTCCTATTGCATTTTTTTCATTTTCCTAAATTTTGTTGTCAGAGAATTATGCATTATCATAGCATCATTATATGATATATAACAGAATGGCCCCAATGTAATTCCTCTCAGCCCCTTAAATTTCAAAATGGATCCATCATTTTATGAATAGTGGGGCTATTGGCCCCACCTGATGTTTGGCCTTACCAGGCACTGTTATCTTCACATTTTACATTCTATAAACACTATTACATGTTTGCAATATAATCTGGGGAATTAGTATTAAAATCTGAATAATACAATACAATCTGGTAAAATAACTCCACAAACCCTATGTTACAATACAGGCAGTGGGCATAACTCTATTATAAACCTTATAATATGGTAAAATCACATGAAATAACATTCATACTCATTTATATACAATTCAGTTTTTTTCTATTATTTGATCATTTAAAAGTGATTTGAGCAAGAGTAGCCTACCCTGGCTGGTGTATGGATGGGTGCCATGTGGTCAAGATCTGTCATAGGAAACTCTATTCCTTTTGCCTTCAGATCCTGGTAAACTTTGTCTATCTCCTTCAGTTCAGGAGTCCCTCTGAATGCATCTGCCCATGTCTGAGTGAAAAAGGTTAAAGGTCAAGTTCAAAGCCTGGCACATAGTTTTATAGTATTTTTGAAAGATCTTGTCTTTTGCATTAATTTACCTGAATAAGACTTAGAACTTTTTCTTGAACTGCTTGTGGTGGGTCATACTTTGGACCAATAACTTTGATCAGATCCGACAGGAAATCTTTGTTTGCCACCTGGAGGTGAAATCTTCTGCCACAGTTCTTTACACACGTTTCTAGACACTGCAAGATTCAAATCATGTAACCCATCTATTGTTTATTGGGTATTTAGGAATCAAAGGTTGTTCATAAACATGATTTACTTACAGTTAGCGTGTACATGACCGCCGTGTGGTTCTTCCCCATATTTTGTGATAACCTCTTTCTGATTGCTCGAGCAGCATCCTTAGGACTAAAAAATAAACACAAAACTAATATCATATAATTACAACTTAATTTACAAACAACTTTAGCATACTGTAAATGTGGTTATTACGACGATTTGAAAATGTGACCATTTTATTTAGAAGAAGTTTGATGAGTGTTAGTTTTAATAAAGTTTCGGTTTTCTATAGGGTTACATTTCTTTGATATTACACAAATTTCACAAACTGCACAAAGCAAAATGCATATGGCTATTTTTTCAATCAAACAAAAAAAGGGTACAGGCAGATTATCTATTCGAAATAAATATATTGCATGTGAAAGCTATCACTTCACTCATTCAAATATTAAGGAGTTGAAATCACTGATTTCAAAAGCCCCAGCTATCAGGATTGTAAATAAGTATACTACAAAGCCAATTTTGTCATGCAATTATGATTGTAAAATTTTATTAAATAATTTGTTTCCTCTACTTCTGTTTTTATCGAGCTGTCAGCATGACTGATTGCCTGGGGTGACAAGATAGGTTACCATAAATATGTATAAAAACCTTTAAAGGCCAAGCTTACAAGAACGGTAAGATAAATTCAGTCAAGCTCCAAGTTATAAAAGTACATTGTTAGTTTATTTCTTTCTTCCTTTATACTATAAATGGGTGGAATCTGATTATAATTAATAAATAAATACATGATTGTAATGGTAACATGATTGTAATTTCACATATTTATAAAAGTTTGAGACAATGCAAGGTAGAAATATAAATCTTGATGCCATTTGCATTTCCTATATGTATGATACAGAGTTTGATGGGTGGAATTATTGACAAACAAGAGGCCCATGGGCCACATCACTCACCTGAGCACATCGGTAGGAAAAAAAGCAAAAATCAGTTCAGTATTGAAAAGTTTACAGGGGGGGTTGTGGGTTGTTGAATTTTAAACTACCTGATGATGCTTTCATATCAATACAAATGGCTTTACTGTTCTTGAGCAGAAGATTTTTCCCATATATTCACTTGTAAAAATTTGATCCCCCATTGTGGATCCACCCTATCCCCGGGGGCCCTCATTTAAACAAATTTCATTCTACACTACCCAAGGATGCCTCCATATCAATTTGACTAATCATGGCTTTTCTGTTCTTGAGAAATAGCTTTTTTCCTAAAAATTCCTCTGTAAACTTTGATCACTCATTGTGGCCCC
This sequence comes from Saccostrea echinata, assembly GCF_033153115.1. Lineage (NCBI taxonomy): Eukaryota > Metazoa > Mollusca > Bivalvia > Ostreida > Ostreidae > Saccostrea > Saccostrea echinata. Next base: position 5,558,646 of record NW_026889809.1, read on the forward strand.
ACCCTACTTCCGAGGGTCATGATTTGAACAAACTTGAATCTACACTATCTGAGGATGCTTCCATAGAAATATGACTAATCATGGCTTTGCTATTCTTAAGAAGAAGATTTTTAAAGATATTTTCCTATATATTTCTATGTAAAACTTTGATCCCCCATTGTGGCCCCACCCTATAGCCAGGGGTCATGATTTGAACAAACTTGAATCTACACTACCTGAGGATGTTTCCACATAAGTTTCATCTTTCCTGGCCCAGTGGTTCTTGAGAAGAAGATTTTTAAATGATGCCATTAAATTTTCACGAATTCCTAATTATCTCCCCTTGAAAGAGGGCGTGGCCCTTCATTTGAACAAACTTTGTGGCAAGTTTGGTTGAATTTGGCCAAGTGGTTCTTAAGAAGAAGTCAAAAATGTGAAAAGTTTACAGACAGACGGACGTCGGACAAAATGTGATCAGAAAAGCTCACTTGAGCCTTTGGCTCAGGTGAGCTAAAAATGGGAAAATCGTCATTTTTGTCAAAATTACAAATATCGTCAATATTTCCATGTTTACAGTAACTGAACGAAGATTTCCTCCAAGAATAGCATCTGGCATGAACATTATACAAAATTGATAACCATGCTCCCCTCTATCAATTTTCTGGAGCATAAAGGAGAAACAGCGTGGTACCTTGAATTATAGCACTAAATCATGAAGTGATCTGAAGACTTACCCTTCATCTGTTTCATTGATGATATCACAAACTTCCATCAAAACCATCCAGTTTTCTGATGCTTGTGATCCATCTGTGCCTCTCTCTACACAAAATTAAAATAGGACTACTGCACATAACATGCTTACTACTGAAACACGTTAATATCATAAGAGGTGAGGATTTCATTTCACTCAGATATCTATTCATGTCATTTATGCAGTTTCCTCTGGCATCAAGAATGAGACAATAAAATCATTTGCAGTGAAAAAGTTGTCAAAGAAGAATTTAAGTGCAGCTGTCTCTGAAAGTAGAAAGTTTTGAAGTTGAGTCTGCTTAAGAAAATTTCCTTGGCAGAGTATCCAAAATTCCAAACTACCATGATTCCTTGTAATTATCAAAGAATGCATTAATTATTTGACATTTTAATTTCTTACTGAGAACCAAATAAAGAAAATTACTGTGTCTTTTTGAAAAAACAAAACAAAGAAATACTTGTTGCACTCCATCAGAAAATGCAACTGACAAATGAATTTGGAATCAATCTCAAAAATATCAAGTTTTAATGAAATAATAAACAAACATCTATTTCCATCTTCAAGAATTAAAATACAATCTGCTTCTAGGGAATAATAATCTCTTCATGTAAACTCACACTTCCAAGAGGATAAAGAAATATCATTTGTTTACACAGATTGCTTGGAACTTTCGACCATTTGATTTGTATGAGTTGGATTCCAAGATAGAAATGTAGAAAGGTGTGCTTTTGTGACATCCATAGGAACATGCTGTGGTCCCCTTGGCGGTCACACCAATGACACCATTCAACATATTATTAACAGCAGGTTAAAGTGCAGAGACCATGTAAACTTAACAATTTTGCCAGCTTAGCTGATATACAACTGTATCTACAATTTTCCAAGCTGACTCAATGTCAAATGCTTCGATTATATCCTCCATCCTGGTGTTACCTTATGGTGTAACTTTCATACTTATGAAGATCTATCTGTTTCGGCTACATTATATACTTATTGCTTCGTGAACAGTACATAAAAGATTATTCTAGGTTTACATCATTATCATGCAATCAATAGCATTGCATTTACTGGCCTTCCAGTGTGTTAATCAATCCCTCTAACATTGTTTGAGTAGGTTTACTCCTTGCATATCTTCAGATTTACGACAAACTAAATATACATGCTACGAAATATGGATGTTGACATCCCTAGATGCCTACCAATCAACTGTCCAACTTGCGTCGCAAGAGGATTTCCATGTCCGAAGAGAGCAGCCATTTTCAGGTAAATAACAATATGACGTCACACCCTTATTGACCCACTTCTTGGTGAGTCAGACGCTTGTGATCTTCCCATGGTGAAGGTATATTTACCACCAAGGCCAGCGCTGTACACCGATTGGTGAATAAAATATCAAATTTGCAACATAAGTATGAATACAAACCCAGGTGACATATCCCGTAATGTTTTTATTTTTACAAAACACTGACTATAGGCTAATTTATTTATAATCCGAGAAAGAGGAGGGAAAAAAAGCCAAGAGGCTCATGGGCAACATTGCTCACATGAGTAACTTCATCAGCAGATTCTTTTCCTATATATATAAACATGCACCTATATAAAATTTACATATTTTTACAAGGGGTCATGATTACAGCAAATTTGAACCTACATGTCCATGACACGGGAATGCTTACATATATAACTAATCATGGCTTTGATATTGCTGTTCTTTAGAAGATTTTCTCTATGTATTCGATTTCAATTTCACATTGTGGACCCACCCCATCCTCTGGGTCATGATTTGAACAAAGGAGATGGGCGTGTTTGGCGTGTGATCTGCAGGAATTATGTGTACGAAACGTTTATAGTTTAAATGACCACGATTTGGTTGTCCGACCACAGCTGGACAGACTTTACGAAGCTACACACATGGGAAAATGTTATATTAAGTTTGAAATAACATGTCAAATTGTAATATTTAGGTCCGCTTATCTTAATAATCAAACTTTAACATAGTAATGCTTCGCATAAATAATAAACACCTACAAGATAATAATTACAAGTACATGTGTATATTAAAGTATCAGTAGGTTGGAAGAATTGTTTTCTCTCTCGGCGCAACAGAACCAGAATTCATCCATTTTAAAATAAAAAAGTACAAAAAAATTAAACTGACAAAAGAATTGATTGCTTACATTAAAAAATATTAACGCTCCATGCGAGGATCGAACAGGCAAAAATTTGACTCCATTCCATTGCACTTGACGGGTAACGCATATTACTGAGCTATCATCGATACACATACAACTTGGCTTTTAAAACGACAATATGAATTATTAAGCACCGCATTTACACATTGGAATTTTTTTGGAAAAAGTTCATTTTTTATGGTCTCTGGGTCTCCTCTCCATTTTTTATTTATTTATTTATTTATTTTTTATTTTTTATTTTTTTTTTTTACAAATGATTGTTTGTTTCTTTGAATTAGAATGCATACAAATAACGTTTGAAAATCATGGAAAGATGACCCAGAGATAGCAAATTTTTTAGAAAAACGTGTTTTAAAATGTGACATTTTGTACCAAATGAATCATCTAGCCTATTTTCAAGTTATATTTTAGCAAATCAAAATACAATTTCGGGAAAATGTTTCCCTATCCTATTTCACAGGAACCCAAATGATCAAAAGAATGCTCAAATTTCGTGTGATAGATAGATCAATTCACTTTTCAAGTGCGCCCATATTCCTGCCGAATGCCAATCAAAGCGCCCTCGTTCTTTGAATATCTACACTTCCTGTGGTTTCTTTGTATGAATATATTCCTATCATGGTTTTAAAAATTGTTTTTCTTTGAGAAGGAGATTTTTAAAAAAAGAGTTCTATGTGTAAAACATTGATCGCCCATTGTGGCCCCTCCCTACCTCCAGAGGTCATGATTTGAATAAACTTGAATTTACATGACTTGAGAATGCTTAAATATAAACTAGACTTTGACCCGTGCATGCACGGGTTGACATTGTTATGAATGCATCCATGTGCATATCTGACATTTACAAAATAGATACATCGACACATTCATATTGTAAGGTACTTTTGAGATAAACAATGAATGTGAATATAATTCTGTTTTTTTTTGTTGTTTTTTTTTGTTTTGTTTTTTTAATTTTGTTTTGTTTTTTGTTTTGTTTTTTTTGTTTTGTTTTGTTTCTTTTTTTTTTATTTTGCAAAATTGTTGCGTAACGGCGTAGCGCAGAATGGGTATGACCCCCCAGTTGGCTATAAATCAAGTCATGAGTTCGAATCACGCCGGGCCGGAGCTTACATAAATTTCACCTTTCCAAACAAATTTAAAAAAAGAAATTATGGATATTTATTGAAAATATGACAACAACAAATGAAAATAATGTTATTGTAATTTTTGGCGGAATAAAAATGCCTACTTCACTAAGATGTGATTTTAGCTGGAGTTGTAACACCCCCCCTTCCCCTCAAAAAAGCATAAAAGAAAGGAAGGATAAAATAAAATCGGGTAGTTACATGAGCTTTTTGCCTCCGTTGAGATGGCCAGAGGCATAAATAACATATAATAAATGTGTCTCCGAGATGGCGAATGATTACCCACGTGGCCACAATATTACAGTTGTATGGATAAACTATGGTATGCAGAAAGATAATACAAATACGTGTAAATTTTCATTGGAAATTTGCTATATATTCTGTTTATATATATTTATTTCTTATTAGAGATATTATAAAATAACAAATATATGTCTACTTAGTACTTCTTAAATAGTCTTCTCTGATTTGAACACCGTGATTTAGCGTGAATGTAATGCGCACGCGCAATATTGTAAAATCCAAAAAATCCAGATGATTTCCGGAATTTTTTGAGGAATTTTCGTTGATTATTAATTAGCGAAGGTTAATTGAAGAAAAATAAAAACAAATTGGTAATATTCAAGTACCAATGATGTTTAAAATATATAAAACAAAAGACAGTACTCTTCCGATTTATCGGTATTAAAGGCCAAAAATTCGAGTCTATTATTTTAATATAGTAGTATAGATACTGTACGACAGTATGACTACACAGGTGCTTGTGGTCAGGACCCCCCCCCCCAAAAAAAAAAAATCAACGCTGGGGCTTGTTGAATATTTTTTCACAAATTATATTTATTACACTTATTTATTATGCATACCTAGGAAAATTCGGGAATCCCCCCAAACTATAATCGTTCCACAAAAAAATACCCTACTCTACATCTTAATTATCTCTCCCTTGGAAGAGGACATGGCCCTTCATTTGAACAAATTTGAATCTCTTTCACCCAAGGATACTCCATTCCAAGCTTTGACGAATTGTTGAAATTGACACAGTGGTTCTGGAGAATGATATGAAATATTGTAAAAAGTTTACGATAGACAGTGGTTCAGGTTAGCCCAAAATATTGCATTTAAATATCTATAAATTTTTACTAGTATGAATATAATTTTATTCACATAAAAAGGGTATTTATCCCATGATGGTATAAATTCACCTTATCAAAATTTCCTCATACGCTCAATTACATCCGAGCTAATCATATTCTCCCGGAAGTCAAATACCGGATGTTGAAAATAACCATAACAACCTGTATACATTTTCTTTTTGAAATGCACAGTGCCCGAAGAAAAAGTTTTTTAAACAAGAATATAGTTGATATTTGCTTTAATTGAATGCTTTGGGCGGAATGTCTTTACATATCATTCATCAATAATTTTGATTTTAGTTGTCAGCTTATGAAGTTGTTTAAACAAAAAGCTGTCAACACTGTGTCGGCAACTTCACAGTGAAATTTATTTTCTCCTGAACTGATATTTAAAGGCGGCATAAATATACGGGTAAGATTTGTGAAATTTGTTATTTTACAGACTGTTTACACTTAATTAAAACTGCAGAGTAGGCTAATTATTAGAATTTGAAATGTAACTCTATCTTACGAGGAAATTCGAACTAATAAGTATTTACACCAAGTCTGAAAGATTCTGTGAGTTAACAGCTCGTGGAATTTAAAATGAGTTTGCTCGATCGGAAATGGATTGTTACGTCAGAGACCATGACTTCTTTCTTTTATTTGCCTGAGGATGGAACCCCCACCCCCATATGCATATGTGGTATTGTGATGCACTTCTTCCTACTAGTTAACCCTTTTGCTAAATAGGTAGAAACTGGACTGATATGCCAGGGATGCCAGGTTTAATCGTAAGAAGAGGCACAAATCTGTCCTTACTTCATTTGGTGTCGTAGGCGTACTGTGTCCTGGAAGAGAGGTGGAGGACCAGCTGCCAGTGGCTAAAAGCACATGGGTTATACATGCCTTTGAGGGGGAAGACATTTTAAGATAGGAGAATATAATAGGCCATATATATCAGCCTGGATAACCCAGTGGCTAGAGCATCTGTTAGTAATGCATGAGTACTGCATGAGTCCTGCATTTGATTCCATGTCCAGCCATAAATTTTCCTCTCTCCTGTTCATTTGGCACGTTTATTGGGACCCAGGTTTATTTTTTTTCTGGCAGGTGAAAGTGATCATCATTTGTACTTTATCCCACAGGTGTTGGCACTCTGTAAGAGATGAGGACATATCTTTTTATGAAGAGGGATATAGGTCCTGTCCTCAGGCACTTATGCTTCATTCCACAATTGAGACCTTATAACAACTCCATTTATAGCAGGAATATTAAGGTGTTATATGACAAAATACCATTTATTAAAATCATCAGGAGTAATTAACCTAAACATTGAGAGTAAATCTTAAAGTGTTTTTCAATGCACAGTTTTTTTTTTCCTTTTTAGCTGAAAAGAAAGTGAATCAAAATGAGTCGGTTATACGATACAGTGGAGCCAGCTGTTATAGATGAGGAAATGCTCAAGAAAGCTGTTGAAGAGCAGGGACCAAAAGAAGAAGCAGGGAAGATTGCAAAACAAGAGGGAATTGACTTTGGAGATGTACTATCTCTGCGACTTGATTTTTTAAGTAAGCTTTTTTTTTCCAATTCATTTGAACACTGTTGAAACTATAAAAGTATATTAAAATCATTTTTTGATTAATGATGACTGTTGAATTAATTATTAATTAACTCATTCTGATTTTCATTTACAGATATTCTGAAAATTGATAATCTGTGGGAATTCACAAAGCTTACCAAATTACAGTTGGACAATAATATTATTGAAAAAATTGAAGGATTAGAGAGTTTGGTCAACTTAGTTTGGTTGGGTAAGTTATATGCCCATGATGATTTTTGGAATTCCAGTTTAGCATAAATAACAAACAAGAACATACATCAAATGATTTTTTTTTCACCAAAAAGGAGCATATCATGAATTATTACAAATAAATATGATGTATTTCAGATTTGTCCTTCAACAACATAGAATGCATTGATAACCTGGAAACACTGACCAAACTGGAGGACCTGACCCTGTATAGTAACAGAATCTCCACGATAGACAACATGGACACCCTCCTAAACCTCCACGTCCTCTCCCTCGGCAGAAACCAACTCACAGATTTAGAAAATGTAAGCATAAGTATACTACATGGTTACATCTAAGACTTAATTTTCATGTTGATGTACAAACAATTTATTCACATTAAATTTTTGGATTTACTTTTACAGTTGAGGTATCTAAGAAGATTCAAAAACCTGAAGACACTGAATTTATCAGACAATCCTTTCTGCAAACAAGAGGAATACAAACAATATGTGATTGCATTTTTATCAAATCTGGAATTTTTGGATTACAGACTTATTGATCAGCAGTCAGTAAGTAGAATGTTTGGTAGACTTTTCAAACTCTGTTGCTCATAAAAATGATGAAGTCCTCAGAATATTACAGTAAGAAATGAAACACAAGGGGGATGGTGATAATTGCACTCACTCTCACAATGGTGATTTGCATTAATTTCTTATTCAGTCAATCTAGCTGTGCAGAAAGCATTTTAAATCACCATGTGCTTTTCAAACTAATATATATAGTTTTTATAGAAAAAAACATTACTTTTTCTCTTAAGATTATAATGTCCAAGTTAAGGAAATGTACCATGTATAAAAATGACATAATTTGTAATGAATCACAGAGGGATGCTGCAATAGAAAAATACCAGGTCTCTAGAGATGAGATGCTTCATAATGAAAGACAGGCAGAAATGAAAAAAGAGGAGGAGGTTAAAAGACTACAGGAGCTGGAGAAACACAAGGTAGGAATGTGACCCTTCCAGTGATTTTTCTCCACCCAATTTAGGTCCGAATGTCGGCCCTTTCCCCTAACAAAAATTACCGATTTTTTCCCAATTTCAGTTGCTTTTTTCCCAAAGTAAAACTGTTATTGTTTTTGTTATATTGAATTTTTTTATGTACGACTTATCTATAATGGAACGCTATTGTTCTCGGTCATTCAAACACTTAAAATAATAGTGAAGGATAGCAGATTATTTTGTGTGTTTACAAGAAATAGAAATAAACATTCATGATGTCAAACTAAACACATCGTAAAAAAGTGTTTAAAGATGCATGTGAACCGGCGAAACATAGCTTTATTTGTAAATCAAAGAACTAGTAGTCCCTGATTCCATGAAATTCAAACTGTTTCTACAATTATTTAGAAAAAAATGTTATAAATCATGTCAGATTATATCATAATTATTCAATGGCTTTTATGAGTAGATTTTCTCTTGTGTCAACTATTATGGCAAAAAAAAAAAAATATGGAAGTATAGGACAGTCACAATTAATGATAACTTTCAAAAAAAAAAAAAAAAAAAAAAAAAAAAAAAAAAAAAAAAACCGACGTTAAAATGTAGAACTGTGTCTAATTTGTTATTTTGTAGTAAATATTTTGAATAGATGATGTAACATATACTTATATTTTTTTTAACCTGTCAATTAAGGTTTATTTCAATCTTATTGATTTTTCCCAATTTAACACAAATGTCAATGATTTTTCCCAATTGTAAAGGCCCAGGCCCCTTTTTAAAAATGTAGAAGAATCACTGCCTTCAGACTGGTGATAGCTGATTTTTCTTGATTCAATACTCATTCCAAGGTCAAACATATCTCTCATACAATTTTTAGCCGTCATATGTTCTGGTATGATTGTAGAATGCCTATGTAGAGCTGATGAATGGACCAGATCTATTTGAACAAATGTATGCCGAGGACAAGGAGGGACAGAAACTGAATGAGATGCCAGGCCTGGAGGATCAACTTCATAGATATCCTTTGTCATATTATATATATACTGAGAAAATTGACCATTTTGTTAAAGATGTTTGCTTGATTGAGTGATCCACTTCACAAGCTTTTATGTATTATATCTCTAAAAGTCTTTAATTGTGAAGTCTACAACACAACTCATGTATTTAAAATGACATTTGTTGACCTTAACATGTTTTACCTTCAAAGAGAAGTTTATGCAGTACTGTATGCAGATCTTTGAGTTTGGTATTGCTGAGCATGAGAAGCGGGAGGAAGAAGTGAAGAGTTTCTGGGAATGCGTGGAGGAGGCCAAACAGGACAACAAGAGGCTTGGGATGAAATACAACGAGGAATTCACAGAGATGAAGAAGAAAGTAGGCATCACTTCACATATATTATAGCACTGGTTAGGAAAATATTCAAATGTGTTAATGGAAAAGTAACCAGGCATGGTTAATATTTCAGATCCTGGCAAAGATTTATGTTTAACTTCCTGAGAACTACATTTTCCATTTTGTTTCAGCTCTTGCAGGAGATGTCTCAGATGAGTGATCCAAAGATGTTAGAACAGTGTGTCAAAGATTACAACGACAGAATACAGGAACTCTGGGACAAGCTGATGGGATTAGAGCTACAGCTTGTTGACCAGTTAGAGGTATCAGACAAAAATTACAGGCTTGTTTACAGCTTGTAGACCAGTTAGAGGTATCAGACAAAATTTACAGGCCACCTACAGCTTGTAGACCAGTTAGAGGTATCAGACAAAATTTACAGGCCACCTACTGCATGTAGAACAGTTAGAGGTATCAGACAAAATTTACTGGCCACCTACAGCTTGTAGACCAGTTAGAGGTATCAGACAAAATTTACAGGCCACCTATACAGCATGTAGACAAGTTAGAGGTATCAGTCAAAATTTACAGACCATCAGTCTATGTATAATAAATTGGGTTAACTTTATGCTGTACACCAACTTTTATACATGTACTAGAAATTTCTGTGAGATTTGTGAACCACTCAAGGTCATGGATATTTATTGCACAGTAAAGTCTTCAAAAGGTTTAAGAAACAAGCAACCTCAATCATGAATATTATTTGTTGTGAACCAGTTTTCAAATGGCAATTGATGAATTTAAAAATTTGCTTATAATTTGGTTTACAATATATGAAAGTCTCAAAACATTGCATATAATTTAACAATAATTTTACTTTGCATTTCAGGAAGTAATTAAAGAATTTGAGAGAAACATGCAGGACATGGTAGGCTCATTTGTAGAGAATGTCCAAGCTCTTCTCTCTCAGTGCCGAGACCTGGAAAACAATCACCATGAAAAAATGATGGAAATTGCCATTGTCACTCTGGAAAAAGTCATCAAAAATGAACTGGATGATGAAATATCTGATGATTTAAAAATGGTACTTTCATATTCCTTTTTTAAATTAAAATATTTTCCCATGCTCTGTAGATTTCACTTAAGTAAATGCAAGAGTTATTGCCCTTTAAAAGCAGCACCTTGCTTTCTCAAGAAAAGCTAGTGTACCGAGTCATTGATTCATCTGTTTATTTAGTGTATATGTGCTGAATTATTGATTCATCTGTTTATTTAATATTTAGTGTATATGTAGTGACTCATCTATTTATTAAGTGTATATGTACTAAGTCTTTTATCTGTTTTTTTAAGTGTATATCTGTTTATTTAGTGTATATGTACCGAGTCGTTTATCTGTTCATTAAGTGTATATGTACTGAGTCATTTATCTGTTTATTAAGTGTACATGTACCGGGACATTTATCTGTTTATTAAGTGTACATGTACTGAGTTGTTTATCTGTTTATTTTAGTTACTCGTGGACAAAGACACCATTATCAATGCTGTATCCTCCTCACATGATGTTCATCTGCTGAAAATTGACAATAAGGAGGATGACATGGTAACTCGCATCAACCAGTGGCTCAAGAACATGATTGAGCAGATTCACCAGGATGAGGAAATTACCCGTAATAGAATGCGTGTGTCAGAAATTAACAATCTTATTGATCACCTGCGGGAGGAAATGGACAATCTGGAGGTGATGCAAAACTAGGGAGTTTGATTCTAAAACATGTCAGAAAGCCTGAATTGAATGCCTTGTGATTGGAAAAAGATATCTTTTAGTTAATGGACTATATTATCAGACCTTTGAACTTCTGTTTACAAGTTCTTGAGGACTACATTAAATTGCTTTTGTGTAGCCTTTAACTGTTAAGTAAAAAAGGTACAAATGAGATGTGTGAAAAACTTAGTAATTTCTGAAAATCTGTGATAAGGAAAAGTTATAAATAAATCATTGATATCTTTAACTGTAAAGATGTTTAATGACAAATAAATACTACATACCATAATCTACTGAAAAATACTATATACCATAATCTACTGACAGAAAAATATCATACCATAATCTATTGACAGAAAAATACCATACCATAATATACACAGAGTTCAGCATTCTTCCGTGCTGTGTGTTTAGGTGTATTGAAACATGTTTTTATTTCCAAAAACCTCAAATCCCCCCCCCCCCCCCCTCCAAAAAAAAAATATTCACACACAAACAAAAAAAGTAATAAATTTTAGAAAAATTTGCATGTCAGTATGGTTTTGAAAGAAAAAAGAAACTGTTTGACAAAGATGTATGATGGAAAAAAATAAGACTTTATGTCACATTTCATAAAATTTATTATTAGAATATATATAACAAAATGTCCCACTATGTTTGGTCACTGTAAGTTGTTTTATGAGTAGTTGCCATGTCATTGCTACACCAGTGTACAAAGAGTGCTGCGGCAGCTACACGACACTGGAGCTGATAAATATCAGCATCATGATGCCACTCCACATTACCCCAAGTCTTTGTCTGCAAGATAACAAAATATGTACAATACCATAAAACAGGTTACTTTAGCAACCAGCATATTAAAAGATTTAACCCTAAAGCTGGGCACAGGATTTATTTTTTGTGATTTAAAGGTGCTTGGACACAGATTTGAAGTTAATATTTTCTCAAATTTTCTGTATAATTTCATGACTTATATGTTGCTATAGCATTTCATACTAAAATATAATAAAAATCTTATTTCATCTCGAAGTTATTGAAACTTCAAATTTCTGGATGCGTTTGATTGACACATCCTTGCACTTTCACAAATTTTAATTTTGTTCTTAATACTTAAGAAAAGTTGCAATTTTGTTGTGTATTAATGAAAAATATTAAAACTATAATCCAGAAAATTCAGAGTAGAAATGTTCGAAAGCAAAACCCACTCACAGTATTGTCAGTCCGTGCTCAGTGGTGTGTGCAGACTTTAACAATTGAACACACCCGGTGAATTGAAAACATTAACAAAAACAGAGCTTGTGCCCTGTTTACAAAAACAGTTTACGTTTCACGGGTGTATTCAATTTTTTAAACTCTGTACTCAACTCTGAGCACGGGCTGACGATATTAGTGAGGGGGTTTGCTTTCGCACATTTCTACTCTGAACTTTCTGGATTATAGATGTAATGTTTTTCATTAATACACAACAAAATCACTTCTTTTCTTAAATATTAATGATAAAGATAAAATTTGTGAAAGTGCAAGGATGTGTTAATCAAACGTGTCCAGGAATTCGTAGTTCAAATAATTTCCAGATGAAATAAGTTTTTAATTACATTTTCGTGTGAAATGCTATTGCAATATATAAGTCGTGATATTATACAGAAAATTTGAGAAAATATTAACTTCAAATCTGTGTCCAAGCACCTTTAAGGGATAACTCTGTTAATTTACTCAAACAATATTGTGTTTCAATTTTAGCAGTGCCAAGATCATTGCTAATATTAATGCTAAAATTCATTGAGATGTAAGTACATGTATACCAGTACCTATGTCAGGTTAATGTTTTTTTCCCTGTTTGCTTATTTGTTTTTTGAACCCTAATTTCCAATAACAAACAAAAATATTTTTCTACCAAGAAATGTGGTATCTTGAACCTAATTATATGTAAAAATTTTAACCTAACCCAATGGTCCATGATTTGATCAAAGTTGAATCTACCTTACATGGGAATAATTGCATACCAATAGTCATTTCTGATTTTTTTTTTCTTATATACTCAGACTCCCATGTCAAATTTTGACCCCCTTCCCGATTTTGGCCTCTAGCCCTGAGACAATGGTTTGAACAAACTTGAATCATTGCTGGCATATTAATATTACTTATTGAAACCCTTCTATTCTTTTTAATTTTTTTTTATATTCCATCGTTAAACTTTGTCTCCCTATTTTAACTTCACCCAACACTTGGGGCCATGATTTAGACAAACTTGAATTAAAAAGCTGGAATTTTGAATTGTTTTGCTTTTGTAAGCCCTAGGGGTTATGAACTGAAATAAATGTAAGTAAGGAAGCTTCAACATGCATGTACAGTGATGTGTTTTGTCTTCTCTGGAAAAGTGGTAATATTGAGAATTTTTTTTTTACTGTCCCTGTTTTCCAAATTCCTCAGTTACTAGTATCTCCCCTTGAAAAGGAGTAGCTGTTTCATTTGAATCAGTTTGAATTGGTTTCACCCTTGGATGCTTTGTAGCAAGATTGGTTGAAATTGGCCCAGTTGTTCTTAAGAAGAAATAAAAAATGTGAACAGTTTACAGATGACAGACTGATGGATAAAAAAATCAGAGATTTGGCTCATGTAAGCTTTAAAAAACATTTATTTTGACCAAAACTTCAAAAAAAATAATGCATTGGTTAACTAGAAGTTACCTGGTACACTGTTTCAAGTCTGGCAAGCTGCACGGCTTTTTCCACAGTTAAAAGTTTATCTGTTAATCCTAACATAAGTATGATAGACTTGAGGTTTTCCACTCCATATTGAAAACCTGGAAAAAAGAGCAAGAAAATTAAGAACATGACCTTTGAATATACACCACAGGACCAAGGATATTTTTACTTGTCTTCTTTCATAAATTAATCTTACAGTATTTTAGTACACATGTACAATGTATTCCATATGAAAAATCCAAAAAATAATGTAGAATTTACGTTTTATCAAAAATCATACCCGCAGTATCTAGTTTATTCTTACCACAGACTAGAATGAAAACTTAGGTACATACATATACCGTGCTGGATTAATAATTATATCATAATGTTTTGAAATTAAAACCAACACCTTGAAAGGCAATTTTTCTTAATTAATTTCCTGATAATGATTTTATATGAGATGGGTGTAAACAAGTACACTGTAATTAATCCTCGTATTTATTTTAAATTGAGCCCTTAAAAAAATATACAAACTGATTATTGTCAGATAAAGTCATTTTAATAGATGTACTCTTCACCATTTTTAGATAGTTTGAAGCTGAACATGATTCGTAAAAGCAATGTGTCCGCCATTTTTGTTCGGATTCTCGCTATATCTGAGGACCCCTATATAAAGGGCCTGACTTGGACACTGTTCAGTATAATCAGTGGACACCGGTGTAGACAGACGTATTCTATACAGCACTCGGTAGCGACAAAAATAACTGTAATACCTCGTCTAATGCAGTACAAAAGAAACTTACAATTATAGTTGTACAGGTCAGTGCAGTATACAAACAAACACAGATACACGTAACTACAATAAAATGTAAACAAAGGTAAAACAAGATAACCAGCACAAACACGGGTCGCCATTCCACGCCGATACCCGTGACAATAAAGCAGTCAGGTGTAACGAATGCGAAGAGTATACCCTGGTGTTGATGTATCGTAGATATAATATCGAAAATGGCGTATGCCTATTTACGAGTCGTGTTCAGCTTTAAGAAGAATTTCTCTTGTTTTAAAACATGTGCTTGATTCTATATCCGATTGAATTGCAAGATAGGATTTTATTACCAAGGTACAATACTGAGAGATCAGAGAACCCTCTCGATATACAACAATAGGTATTCACATGTTACAGAATTTCTGTTACTATTCCTCTTAAAGTATCATCAAACGTTTGATTTAGAGGGTATATCTTTTCATCTAAAGCAATCAATTTAAATGAAAAAAAAACTTTTCCAATTTAATTTGCCAGAATTATCTCTCTTTGGTGTATCCTGGAAAAAAAAAAGAAATGAATTTTCAATCATAAATTCATATTCGAATATCAACTCATTGAATAAATATTCGAATATTCATTGACTTTCCGTGACATAACACTGACAGTGTCGTTTAGTATCTCTGGTAAACTACTGACCTACTAATGCCCAGTCATTCAATGAGTTGACTTTCCGTGAGATAATGTTGACCGTGTCGTTCGGTATCTCTGGTGGCATCAATGATGTGGTAGACTCAAGCTCCACCTGGTAGCTGTCAGAATCAAAAGAATTAATACTTCAAGTATACGGTAAATGAGACTTTTCATATGAGGTTACAAGACTGCAGGTGTAGATATGTATAATGATGAGTATTGCAAAGATAATATTATATAATGTCCATAATCATAGTAGATTGTATGTTTATATACAGAATTTTAAAAAGGCCATTTGAAATACTGATATGCATCAAAACTATTAACTGCAAGAATGGGTAATCATTAAATATACATTAACATAGCTTAATATGACACTTGTTTAGGATGTGTTCACTTAGTAGAAATCAATTCTGAAATATTCTCATGAGAAGTTATTAAAAATGATAACTGTTACACAATACCTGGACCTCAGCCACTCCATCACTGGGTCCCACTCTCTCCTCTGTAATTCTAAAAACTCGGGGGGTTCTGTTGTTCTGTATCTGGTTAAAAATAATTATTATAACTCCTTGACATGTCTGTATATGATGATAAATTTGGTTCTATCAAGGATAAATCTACTTGAAAGTAATTTAGTACATGGTATTCCCAAACATTAGATTAACAACATTGACTTTCTGTTTTTGTACATACAATATTGTGTCTGTCTCTAGAAAGTGAAGTCCCCCTCTAATGATGTCCTCTCGTGTTCTGTGCATGGGGTTGTCCAGTACAGTGTTGCTAAGGGTAGTCTGTAATGATAACAAATTGCAACAAAAGAAAAATCCAAAACCATCAGAGGTGCAGCAGTAATATTTTCTGTTTCAGAGGAGTTAAGTGCCAGTAGGGATAATACATTATCAAGGTTATGCATAGGAAAGCCCTACTATTTAAAAAAAAATCCCATAAACTATAGTCAACTCACATGTATTCACTTTGATTAAAATTAGATCCATTAATTTGCTCATGTAAAATATTTTCTTGTCAATGAGTGGACCAAAGGATTTGATTTTAATCTGACACATATTTTTTACCACTCTTCCTCAGTGATCCCCCCTTCAAAAAAAGAACATTCTTTTCCTCATGAAAAAAGAATGTAGGAAAATGGCATGTTAGGTCAATTCATCTGTATGAGTCCTGAGATACATTATTCCAAAGCATACCTTTGCATGAAATTTTATTACTATCTCCACAATCAAGCTGGGGAAATGCTATCTCTCCTCTCTCTCACACTTCACTCATATTTATTTTTTTTACCAAGTGCATAGATTGTCGCTTGATTGTGTCTTTCTGTGAGTTCCATTCAGTTGCAATTGCTAGGGCCAAGGGTTCACTGGGAACTTGAAATAGGTTTCCTGATGGGGTGCGTAATTTCCTTTGATCCAAATTTACCTCAAACCAACCTAAAAATAAAAAACAAACTTGAATGCCAAAAAGAGTAAAAATTTTCCAGATTTTACAATGACTTCAGAAAAACTCAGTGAAAATTTGGATAATAAATATGAGTATATGTTTTTGGATGAATACACAGAGAATCTTTTTTAAATAAATTGTACATGAAGTAAAATTATTGAATATTCATATATTTAGAATGTCTAGAAACAGGAAAATCATAGTGCTCTCTACACATAAATTTTCAATACCTTGATTCTGTACAATGGTGGCATTCTTAAAGAATTTCTTCAATTCTAAAATAAATCATTTTCATCATTATACAAATGATGCATAAAATAAAGCATAAAATGAGAAAAATGCATACTGGTAATTCTAAAATGACAGATTCCTTCAAAAATGAAGAAGTAATTATGAGAGAACAAAGTTTACACTTTCATACCAGAGCATAATTATTATGACATTACAAGGATAGGTTTAATTTAAAGAAATTTTACCAGTATTTTGATTCATTTAAAAATTTTAATCCCTTCACATTTCTTGTGAGCAGTTTATATCTTAGTCTCAACATTCAGATAAAATGGACCAAATGAGTAGAGATTAGTAAAGGTTAATTACGTCATTATTAAAGGTTTGGTCAGGTCATTCAGATTTCTGTCAAGTACCTTGACTGGTAATGTTGATTTGGACAAATTCCCATTTTGCTATACGGAAGTGAAGTTTGGGGTATTGAGTCGGTCATAAAAAATTCAGGCTCGGCATCTTATGAAAAGTTTCATATTAAATTTTTGAGGGAAATTTTAGTAGTTCATTGCAAAACTTCAAATAATGTTTGCTATTCTGAACTCGGAAGACTCCCAGTCAGATCAAAAATTATTATGTTTGCTATCAAATACCTTGATCATTTAATTTCATTTGAACATACATTGGCACATGATATTTTTATCAAAACTAAAGAAAATAACGCATGGTCTATGTATTTAAGGACTTGTCTTAATAACTTAGGGTTTTCTTATTTAACAAATTTTAATATGTCATTGAAACCAGTGCTTAGCATTGTTAAGCAACGTATTCATGATCAAATATTACAAGAACAAAATGCAAGTATTATGAACTCCTCAAAACTATCATTCTATCGAAACTTCTGTTTTAATAATAAACGTGCACATTATGTTGATAAACTAGAGTCACTGCATGATAGATCATTTTTAGCAAAAATTAGGTTAAGTGCACATAATTTAGAAATTGAAAAAGGTAGATATGTTGAAATTAATAAAAATGATAGGTTGTGTAAAGTTTGTCAAAACCTTGATATTGAGGATGAAAAACATTTCATTTTGCTCTGTCCGAAATATGAAGCACAGAGAAAAATATTCAAAACAAAATTATCTACTTTCCCTAATTTCAACCAAACAATCCATAATAATGACAATTTGTTAAAATCATTGATGAAAACCAGGTGTAAAAGGGTTCTTAAAATACTATCTTCATTTTTATGTCTGATATCTGATATTAGAAAAAATATTCTAGCTATAAATGAGTAACTACATTGTTATGAATCACCTAGTATCTGATGAGTACACTTCATTATTTCCTACACCAATTGTTTGTATTCTAGTTGTGTTCTACTGTATTATTATACTTATTAATGTGTTCTGTATGGGCCTTTACCAATTACTGTAATTGTGTTTGTGCCAATAAAATATTTGTATTTGTATTTGTACACTATTGCACAATAGACAACAATTATTTCATTTTTCACTCAGAACTCCCTTCACTGATGTTAATTCATAAATGGTATTTTCATAGCTTAGAGTCACTAAGAATGCTGGACAACTCGCCCCCAAGACAGGTCGCCCCCAAGACAACTCGCCCCCTATTCAGGACAACTCGCCCCAAATTCAGGACAACTCGCCCCCATTTAAGACAACTCGCCCCCAGTTTAAGAAACCAACACATATTAAATATATTATATAGATATTTGAATTTAAAAATGTTCCTATCAGTCAAGTTATGAAAATAATGCTTATGTTTTAAACCAAATATATAATAATTATTCCAGAATCAGTTTATTCTGTTTGATCATTTGGTGTTTTTTTTGGGGGGTGGGGGAATGCTGGACAACTCGCCCCCAAGACAGGTCACCCCCAAGACAACTCGCCCCCTATTCAGGAACAACTCGCCCCCAATTCAGGACAACTCGCCCCCATTTAAGATAACTCGCCCCCAGTTTAAGAAACCAACACATATTAAATATATTATATAGATATTTGAATTTAAAAATGTTCCTAGAAAGTTAAAACAAACAACTGAAGATAAAATTTCTCAATTTTATTGAAAATAAAACACAACAAAAATAATTTAAACACTAATATCTATTGTCGGTACTGAGCACTTTTTTTGATATATCTTCACTAAATTCACACATTTGTTTACATTTTCATCACAAATAAAACTATATATGTAATTTTCAGAGCTTGTATGCTTTAATTCTTCATCACATTGAAGCTGCTTCGGAGCTTGGATATGGCACGCCAATTTTTTTAAACAACTAATTATACATAATTTTCGGAGCTTGCATGTTCTAATTTATAGTCGTCACTTTGAAGTATATATCAAAATTATTTGTGAGCTTGGGGGTTTCATTAAAACTTTTGTCTCATGTTTTCATTTAATTAGTAATAATCATTATCATAAGTTTCTTAAAGCCATCAGTTAAACGTTAATTTCGTCATTAAATAATTAAGATGTTTTAACACTGAGGATAATGTGCTCTTTTAAAATAGACATATTTTATAAATATGAATTCAAAAAATATGATAAATCAAAATGCATTTATTAACTCTATTTCACAAGAATAAAATTTAAGAAAGCATGGATATTATGATTAAATCTTTTATGCATACATTGTGTTTTTATACAAAATTATGATGTAAATGCATAAAAAAAAATAACCTAGCTATTACAATCGTAAATACATGTATTGATTATAATTTAAAATTTGCATAAAAAATATACACTATTGAATAACAGTTATTTTTTTCCCTTGCAATTCACAAGAAAAAATAATGGGGCGAGCTGTCTTTAAAAGTGTTGGGGGCGAGTTGTCCTGATTACGGTAGGGGGTGGGGTGGGGGGTTTAAATTTACAGGTCCCCACGGAAAGTCACATGAGGTGGAAAAATTGTATATCCTAAATACTTCCGAATTGTATGGATATTGAACCCTCTTGTAGTTTTCGTTTTTTTTAATACATAAAAATGCGTTACTATATCTTTATCTATCAACTAAAAATAAAGTTTCAACCGAATAAGTAATTGGGTGTGAAAGACTTTTTTTTGAGTGTTGGTAAAATGGGTAGGCAAACCCGGGCCGGGGCAAATTAAAAACCGGGGTCATTCGAGATTTTTTAATTTTCTTTGCTAATATTCCAACAATTAATTTGAAATTTTCAGATTATGTTTCTTAAAGGTTCTTGAGTATTAATTGTCAATATCACCTTGAAATACACTGATTTTGGATTTTCTAGGCGATTGTTTATTTCCTAGTTGGTAAAATGGGTAGGCAAAATCAAGACGACATTTTACGGTATTTTTAACTTATGGGTCAATAAGTCAATATTCTTGTGTGTTCTTCCGGTAATGAACACGGCATATTAACTATCACTAATGAGTTTTACATCGCAAACTGCTATAACTATGCAAAATTTACGCATTTTCAGAAAAAAAAACGGGTCATTAAAACTGGATCCGATCACCCGGGGCAAACCCGAAAATTCCGAAATAATGATAGCGAATTGTTCGTATTGGAGGACCTTAGTGACATTGCCCAGCTCTAATTTCATGGAGGTATCCTCACATTAATATTCATATAATTA
The DNA here is from genome assembly GCF_033153115.1 of Saccostrea echinata. NCBI lineage: Eukaryota > Metazoa > Mollusca > Bivalvia > Ostreida > Ostreidae > Saccostrea > Saccostrea echinata. The sequence goes on from NW_026889809.1 coordinate 5,579,152, forward strand.
TGTGAACTTTCCTCAAATGATTTTTTATATCAATAAAAATGAAATAAAAGATGTCAACAAATAATTTGGATTAAGTTCTTTTTTTTTCAAGGACAAATAGTAATGTAACCGGTACAATTATTCCGGAATATTCAGGTTTGTCCCGGGTGATTGGATTCGGTTTTAATGACCCGGTTTTTCTTAAAATGTGTAATTTTACGCAGCAATAACAATTACCAATGAAGAATTACTAATTTATAGTTAATATATAATCTTAAACATCACAATGATTCATAACTTTATTGACTTTTCGTCAAATATGTCAGAAAACGTAAAATGTTGACTTTGGTAACTGACTACCCATTTTACCAACTTGGAAATCAACAATCGCCAAGGAAATCTAAAATACTGAGTATTTCAAGGCAATTTTCATACCGAACACAAATAAACCTATAACAAACATAATCCGAAAATTTCAGCCGGATTCATAAAGTATTACGGCAGAAAATTAAAAAATCTCGAATAGCCCCGGTTTTTAATTTGCCCCGGCCCGGGTTTGCCTACCTATTTTACCAACACTCCTTTTTTTTTCAATGATAGGTACAAATACCATCTCACCTCCTGATTTGTAATTCCGTAATAAAATCAATTTATTTGCTTTTGATTTGTGAAAACTCGATAATATTTTATGAAATGGTTTACATGTTTTCATGGGCGCAGCCATCTTTAATCGAATTCCGAACATGATAAATGAAAACATTTTTCATTGGCTGTAGCTTTAATTTTTCAGCCAATCAACTTCACTGTTGTATTTTATCCAACTTCCGGTTGAATGGCTTCGGCTTTGGGGAGAGGATCGTAATAATAACTGGAGCCAAACGGTGTGAAAATGCCGGTAAAGCTTGATCCCCCACCTCCTGCCAATTCTAAACAACCAGGTGTTACAACCACTCTCCTGTATAACGGATCCAGATTCCAGGGGCACCAGAAAAGCAAAGGAAACTGTTATGATGTCGAAGTTATTTTGCAGGTAAAACTAAAACCAGGGACCTGACTACATGATAATAAATATTTAAATTAATATGTTGATGTATTCTCAGCGAGATTCGTCGAGCATATCATTTTGGACAGAGGTCTCTTCTGAATCTCAGACCAGTGCCACACAAAGTGACTTGGGAAATCTTGCCCGGACTTCAACCGCTTGTTTCGATCAATACAGGCTAAAATGAATTCCTTGCCCGCTTCAACTTTTCGCTTTGGACATCCTTTTAACTCCCTATCACAGGTGGGGCAAATGGCCCCACTGTTCATAAAATGATGGGTCCATTTTGAAATTTAAGGGGCCGAGGGGAAATATATTGGGGCCATTCTAAAATAAATCATAGTATGATGCTATAGGATAATCCATATATCTCTGACAATAAAATTTAGGAAAATTATAAAGAAAAATGCGATATGAATTGACAAGTCATATGACATTGACTAGTACAAATGATTTTTCCGTCAATCGTCATCTAGATTCTAACCAACTAGTATTTAGAAAAATTGTATTTAAACCAAAAGCACCATTTTTTAACGATGCCGATTTAGAGATCAGGGGACAGACTAAAAAAAGTGGACTTCGTTGAAAAGGTTTTTCATTGTAAGGTATATAAATTTTCCATGTGCGTGACTTTCGTAAAGCTGTGGTCACCATCGAAAACGACTTGACACTTATGAATCGAACAACATGAAAAAAAACTGTTTCTTTGCCAGTGGATGTCAATATGCCGAATGATGGTTCTGATTTTATTATATAATATATCGCAGATTCCATCTAACTTCGATGAAGAATACAGATAGCTCGGACTGCGATAAACTTACAAAGTAATAAAACATGCAAACCTGCATTTTGCGGGGTGCGCCGCATGGCTCTGCGCACCATTATTTCATTGCGCCATTTTTCAACAGTATGCGCATATGGCGCATGGCGCGGCCCCTTCCCAGGCCCTGTAAAAGGTTTAAATCCAACCAAAGTCAAGTATTTATTTTTTTTCATAGCAGTGACATATTCATTTAAACCTCTGTCGTTGAAGAGTTCCAGCAATAGTCTGCTTCAAATACTTCATTCTACAATGATTTCCTATAGAAATGAACCATAGTACAAAGTGAATGAAGCAGACTATTGCTGGAACTCTTCGGCGAAAAGTTGAAACAGGCAGGGAATTCATTTCATCCCGTATTGATTGAAACAAGTTGTCGAATCCAGGCAAAATTTCCTGGGTCACTTTTTGTGGCAATGGTCTGAGATTTGCAAGAGACCTCCAGGGCTCTCACACCACTTTTTGGGACTGGGGCCAGGGCCGTTCAAATTGGGAATTTTTCGTCATTTTGGGGAAAATTGGGAAAACCTGGTTCCTTATCGAAGCCGAACCATTTTATGAATATACCTTGGAATGCACTTATTTATGCAGTCCAACACAGAACTAGTATGTTTCACTTTCACTTGTTGCCGATTAAGTTTCATTGATTAAGACTTTTTTAAAAAAATATTTTGCTATAAAAAATTTGGAAATTTACACTTTGCTTTTGGGAAAAAAGGTACCTTTTTTTGGATTGGGAATGGGGCCGCAATTATATAGAATCGAGAGCCCTGACCTCTGTCGAAAATTTGTAAGTCTTGACGAATCTCCAGGGGTTGAAATATTCCTGGAAAACCCACTAGCCTAGGGGCTTCTGATCAGTAAAAAATTACGAACCCAAATCTGTAACTAGCCCAACAATTTTTTTATGCAAAATGAAAAAAGTTTCAAATGCTTTGGTGACAGAAACAAATTAAACTAGCTCTCAGTCAAAAGAAACCAATCTACATAGAAAAGCAAAAGTAAACTGACAATTTCTTTTCTGTTCTGCTAGTCTGACGGACCATCGTTACATTTGAATTAGCAAGCCAGAGTCTTAAAATGATTAACCGCGGGTGTCAGGCTACAGTATATTTCAACCCCTGATCTCGTTGAGATTAATGTTAATGGTGTCACATTGGTGTGACTGTTGGGGCGAGCACAGTTGTGTAGTACTGTGACAGGGTGAAATTTGTAATTATTTTTATCAATTTTATGATGAATTAATTTATTATTTTCATTATTTACGAAATTATTTGTAAAACAAGAGTTCAATGAATTTGAATATATTTATTATAGTTAGGGCTGAAACGATACGCCCCCTCCACGATACGGTACGTATTGCGATACTTGTGTCACAATTCAATTTTTTCAATACGATACATTTAAAAAAAGAAACAAATCATAAGGTTAAAGAAAACATGTATTCCGATTTCAAAAGGCAAGTAAAAGATGGTGATACAATAAAGAGCACTACTTGTGCTTCTGTAGATTAAAAGAGCACTTTGTTCGTGTCAATACTAGCAGTGGCAGCCTGCTCTGAAACTTTCTCCGCCACAATTTTCTCCCTCGTATGTGTCAAACTATTAAAATGAGGTTGAACCCGATCTATTTCAAGGAGTAACCAAACCTGATTATAAAAAAATGTACCGAACCGAAAATTGAGATAGTGAATCGAACATTGAACCGAGCAGTAATATTGTAACACTATCAATATTTCGGTGAATCATTTCAGTCCTAATTATAGTACTGTTAGTTACTTTCCAAATAACTAGGCCTGAGTATCTCAAGCTACCTAACAATACGATACATATAACAATATGGTTATGCGATACAACATGTATCATGATACAGCTGTCAACAATTGAATTAACCGTTATCTTAACATATTATTTTTTGCTAACCTCCACAGTTATAGAAAATATAAAAAGAATATCTTAATACCCCTGACCAAAGTTAATAAAAGGTGGATTTATAGTCTTGACATTGTATTTTTTCTTTGCTACCTTTTTTTCAGCCATTTTAAAACATTAAAATTTGTTAGGTTGTATGTAGAAGTTTTTAAGGTAGTATGGGATACCTCCACGTTATGACGTATTTCCGTTTGAAGTATTGTTTTGATTTGCATGAGTGCTTATTATCGGGTCAAAATTTGTAGATACACCGTTGAAAAGAACACTCTGAAGCCTATTTCAATGCAAGTTCTCACAAGTCGGCATTTTAAGTAAAAACAGACAAAAAAAATCGCAACTATATAAATTTACTTATAATTGTACAACGGACATTTAAAAAAGCAAACCCCTGTAAAAGGTAGTTTCAACATTGCTGCTTTTGAACACTTTTACGCAAAAGCTGTATTTCAATTGTTTGCGTAACTGTACAGCACCTTGTGTGCGGTGAGGCATGGGTAAGTGCGATTACTTCACATTGTGCTGAATTATCACCAATCAATTATCACGTTAACCAGAGCTGGACTTTTTTGTTATTTAATTCAAGAAGTAACTATTTGGTCACAAATCAGCTAGCTGTTGTATATAGTCCCAAAACGTTCAGATGAATGCAATTGCTCTGAACAAGACACGTCCTGGAAAGCGATTGTCCATGCATTGTTTTCAAAACCGCTCAAAGTTGAAAACTACAAAGTGCGATTTTTTTATGGTTGGGAAAAAATGCTCATCATTTCTAAAATAGCACCCAGGTTTTTTCAACCCTTGGAAAATAAAGAAGGATAACTCTTCCGCTCGGATCTTTTAATTCAAAAAATTTTAAATGCATTTTATATTTTCCATTTGTATATATATATTCAATTTGTTTATTTCACTTTGCTAACATATCAAGATACATTCTTATTGTAGACTTTCATGAAATGTTATCCGTCTGTTTTCAAGAAATAAAGTTTTCCCAGTTTTTTACGCTTATTTTTTGTTGAAAATTAAAAAAATACTAAGACATATTTCTTGTCATATTTGTTTTTATAAACACTTTATATTAGCAAACGCCTGCCTATAATATTAAGCTTATGAAAAAAGAATTATGCAAGAAAAAAAATCGTTTTTGTATTTCTCATTAAAATAATAAAAAAATTATTAAAATTACACTTTAATATACTGAAAGGTGGGGGTATTTCAAATCCTTCTAATTTGGGTACATAAATATGTAGGAGAAGTTTTGTTTGGTATCCCATACCACCTTAAGCATTTTAAGTAAAAAAAAAAAATCTTTGACATTGTGTATTTCATTTGTATGTGTCAAATAACCAGAAAGAGAAAATTGTATGCAATTGTATAGTACCTTTTAAAAAGGAAAATTATTAATAGTAAGTTTGTTCATTTCATTAAATAATTTTTTTATAATCTCAACTCTGGATCTATTTAAGGTTCAATTAAGCAGGGAGAATACCCCCCCCCCCCCCTTTCAATCTCTGTATCATGATGTATGATTTAAAGAAAAATGGTCGGTCTGGTAAGTAAATGCTAGGTCTGGTAAAGTATGTATTTTTACCTGACCGTATGTCCTGTAAAAATTTCAGACTTTGGCATAAACTGATTGTGGAGGGAATTTTTCTATTGCGTTATGAAGTTCCTGTGCTGCGGTCTTTGTTGAAAGTGTCAGTCAGTATTTTTGAAATTTTTGTGCTTTGGAACTCTCTACAACTCAAGTGAGGGTCATATTCTCACCTGAACAACTTTGAATACATCAATTGATCAATCCAAATAAATGATGTTAACTTTATACTTGTAGTCGTTCCTACTAGTCTAGACCACCCAAAGACTTTCTTTATACCGCAGTGTAGTCCAGAGTTCTTGAAATCTTTTTTCCGCTGTCAGTCATTTGGACTGACTGCAATGTGAAGTTTGTCAGTCCAGACAGATTTCTATGAGTCAAAAAAAAAAAAAAATCAATAAAAAGATGAAAACTGTATTTGAATTTTATAATCAATACATTTTGCACCCTGCATCAATACACACTGTACATTTCATGCCGATTTGATTGTCATATAACAATTTTTATTGAATTTTTGTGGGGGTCGATTTTCTTCATAAGTTCAATTTTCTCACCTGGCTTAGCCTCGTCAACAAACTTGTTTTAACAGTTTATCAATCATAGTTTGGCACTTGTGTTCATCGAAGAAGCCATTATGAGATACAGAAAAGCGTTTAACAGAATACAATCAGTCGGTTATAGGGAATTTGTACGAAATTTAGTCAGATTTTCGCAAGTTGCTCTGTCAACATCTACTGGTCATTTGGACTGACACAGAACCTCAAGTAATCAGTCCTTGGTTGTTTTTATTGGTCTTGCCGACAGGACCGAAAGATTTCAAGAACTCTGGTAGTCAGAAAATTGCAGAATCGCTCTGAAACGATTTTGGACAAGTCAAATGAAGATGCAGTGAAAATAACCATCAAATCAATCACAACAAATCTTTCTTAGTTTGTGGATACCTTTCTCCTAAAAAAATAATCCATATAATAGAAGAATTCAATACTTCTTCTCAACGTTTTAACTTGCTTCAAATTTACACGCTATGTTGAAATTTTGAACTCTCCCATTTGTTCAAAGTAGATGCACTGAGTGAAAGTTATCACCCATGTTTGTTTTGCTACATTGCCAATACATGGAATGCATTCTATTGTTAAACTGGGTCTGTAGGACATTATCATTTTAACGATAGAATATTCTGTCAAGTGTATTATTGGATACCTTTATTCATTCTAACTTAGATCCACCTCTTAAAACCACACAAGACATTTGGACCATCTAGATTGTAATGTCACATGACGTCGTATGTTAGATAGTATACACCTATTTACTGGCTATGAGGACAATAGCAAGTTTATCGTTCCCCAAGACAGCAACTATAAGTGTTTTATTATACCGAAGCAGTCTTTACTTGTGTTACATCACAATCTGTATAAAACCAGAAGAGTTCCGAGATGAAAAGCGAGGGAAACAGAATGCTGCCGGTGAATAGTTTAATGACTATTTCACCATGGGCAAATAGCACAAAAACTATTCCACGGTAGGGGCTGTTTGGAAAAAATAGCATGTTTATTCGTAATATTTTTATATAGAGAAAATTCACAGAGGTATAATAAAACATTTTATTATACCTCTACTGTTATTACTCTATATAAAATTGATACCATAAAACTGTCTATTTCCGCGAGAAGATACTATTTCCCTCATCGGAGGACTACTCCCTGAAAAATCGGAGCTACTCCCTGGGACTACTCCCTCATGAATATTTATTAATAATTTTAACCAATTAAAATGAACAGTGGGCGGAGCGTTCAAGGAATCTCGAGTCTGTGACATAATGTTATTAGCAATATGTAACTATGACGTCAAAACATTTCGACATTCGATGTCAAAATCATACTGGAATTCTAGCAAAATGAAGACAACGATAATCCTTCAAAGTGTCAGTGAAATTATTATATATTTTTTAATAATTTTATTTTCCTCGGTATCGATGCATTAGTTATCTTACAATATTTTTAATCACATGCATTTGTGATTATTTAAATGCCTCTATATTTTTTTTCAAAAATGTCTGAGTCTCTAGTTTAATAAATCTCCCATGATTGTTTCGGTATAATAAAACAGTTATGAAATGGGTATGAGGGAAATATCAAATTTATGGTTCCCCTCGGCAGGAAACTATTTCCCTCGGTGGCTTCGTCGCCTCGGGAAATAGTTTCCTCCCTTGGGGAATCATAAATTTGCTATTTCCCTCATACCCATTCCATAACTGTATACTATTTGAAATGATATTGTCCTATGGACCTGTTTCAATGACAGAATATGTTCTGTATATTGGCAATGTAGCAAAATGAACACTGGTGATAACTCGAAATCAGTGAATTTACTATGAACAATCCAGAGAGTTCCGAATGTCAACATGGTGTTTAAATTCGAAGGGAGAAGAAACTTATATGAATGTGTCGAACCCCATATTTCACTTTGTCCAAGCATTTTTGTAATGTGAGCGTGCTTTGTGCAGCTTGCTGTTCTGACTATAAATGAATGACCTGATTTATTCTTTTCTTCAACTTGATTTTTGCAGAATATTCTGTAAACATATCATGTTTGACGGTGTATTCTATTTAGCGCCTTTGGTGGAAAACATTTCTGCTTAATCAAGACCATCACTACATGTTATAATATGTATATTTACCCGGTATATACTTATTTCTAGCATGATTAGAAAGCACTAAATCAAATCTTTGTTATTTTCTTGTCAAATCAATTTCAGCTAAAGTACATGCTTAATATTGTACATTTACAGTATAAGCAGGGACCTAAAATACTAACAAATACTACTACTTTATACTAAATTTATAGTTAGTATATACAGTAGTTGACCATAAATGAGTTTGCAAAATGGCGCTGTCGTTGATGTAAACAAACTTTGTCGGCTCAATAAAAACATGGTTTTTGTGATGATAATACGAATGATGCCATTTTATGAACTCATTCATGACCA
>NW_026889809.1:5592500-5607500 GCF_033153115.1 Saccostrea echinata
TTTTATTTCCAGTTTTGTATAATTTGGTCACTGACAGTTTGCCTGGGACGGCTTTTGGGCTATTCATACAGAGTCTCACTTTAGAGGTGACAGTTTGTCAATGGAAAATAGTGTAGTTAACTGATAGCGACACTATTGTTTGTACACAACGTTGAAAGAGGGTGCGGCTGAGAAAAAAAGTGTCTTTCAATTAAAGAAGAGCAAGCCTTTAAGTTTTTTTAGCATAATGATTTTTTATAACAGTTACATGTATATTAAGGAGAAAATGTTTTTGTTTATATATTTTTTCATGCTGTCATGATATTGTCAATAAAATCTGTTATGAAAGCAGTTATTTTTGCAGACTGATTTATGCATTTCATTAATGAATATACCATTCAGAAATCTTGATAAAATTTGCATTTTTAGTTTTGCTTATTGATATCTGCATGTCCAGTCCAGTTGCCAGTAATAAATACAAAGATGAGTATGATGACATATGCATTATCCAACCTGTGTTTTGGAGTCCTAGGTAACAGGAAAGTTAACTCTCAATTGAAAGAGGAACTTTGAAACTAAGGATTTTGCAAATTATTTTTCTATATCAATGGATCTGATTTCAATTCAATTTCTTGTTGTAATCTAATTCATTAAATATTTCTCCTAAACAATCAGTAGTTTTTCCTAAATTTTCATCCACAGATTTGAGAGGAAATTACTTACTTTTTTTTATTATCTATTAATTTGATAAAAAATGTATTATGTCTGCTTAAATTAAATTTTTGTGGTTGTTTTGTGAGCTTAAAAGCATATGCTGGGAAGAAACAAATTTGATGTGTATACTTGTCAAAACTTGATGTGGAATTTTTTTTTTTAAATTTCCACATTGAGTTTTGACAAGTTTGAAAATAAATTTTTAGATAATTAATATAAATAATATTTTGATATCTATTTTTTTCATGGTGGATATGCTTGTTTAAAGTAATGCTGAATAAAAGTAGAAGTTAAAGTCACATACACGTATGCATGGCATATTTTTGATAAGTTAAGACTAACTAAAATTAAAAAGATCTTTCTATTTGTTTTATTACTTTATATATATAAAGATAGGCCTTTTCTGTAAATTACACAATTTAAATCAATCGCGTTTCATAGATATTCAAGCCCGTAGGAAGCAACTTCAGTTTGGGGGGGGGGGGCACAGCTACATTTTCAGTTGAGGGGGCACTATCAACTACCAAAAATTCCTTGACAAGCAAAAAAAAAAAAAAAGGTCATCAGACTTTTTTTTTTGAGGGGGGACAAGCAAATAACAGCTATGTTTTCTATAGTAAACTATATATCGTCAAAATTAAAAATTATTGGGGGGCACCCCCCCCCCCCAGTTCCTACGGCCATGATATTAGAAATTTAAAACAATAACAGATTTATTTACCGACTCCGCATTTAAATATCAGACACAGTTTAAAGTCAATTTAACAATAGAAACTTGGGGGTATTCAAGTTCAAAATCGGGGAAAATTTTAATTTGAACGTATATAACAAATATGTTCATCTACACTCAATCTTATTTTAAAATTTATTTTATAGCTCAGATATGCCATATATAGCTTTAAGCTAAAGGTATGTGGAGGACCCTTTATTGTATGATTTTTTTTTCATATACTACATGTATGTACTTAATAATTGTTAATATTTGTTGTCTGAAGAATTTGATTTAACATTTTTTTTACTTTGATGGTTAATTGTCATATACTCAGCATACATTGTTTGTAAAATGTATTATTTATATGTTGTTGTGAAAATAAAGAGCTTTTTAGGAAGTGTTACTTAAAAAAATCATGCTTGGTATGGTTATTAATTTTTATACATCCTTTTATTCAAACAGTACTCTATTTATTGTTTTGTATGTATATGCAACTATAACACATACTAGAATGCAATATTTTATTGAGAACAGTGTAAGAATGAAATAGGAAAAGAGAAAGTCTGAAACCATTGGAAAAAATATTCTACAGAAATTTGACATCAATGAATTTGTTATTAGGCAATTTATGCAGAGTAAAACCTGTTTTTTCCTTGAAATTCTCTTTACAGCTTTAAAGTAGGTTGAAAATACTGTAAACCAACTTTTATTTGCGTGCGAGAAATATTCGCGAGTTTCCCGACCTACTTTAACTTGCGAATATTAATCGCTGCGAACCAATTATTTTGCTTTGTATTTTTAGATAATGTTTCCTGAATCGTGAAAATTAATTGTCGCTGATTGATTTCAAACTGACGATTCACGAATAAAAGATGACTCAAAGAATACTTGGCCTACAGTATCCATGAATAAGTTATTAACTATGCAATTTTTGCAGAGCAAAACCCATTTGTTCTTTGAAATTCTCTTTACAATGACACATAGTAATGGGGGGGTTTACCCCTCCCCCCTTTTTTTTCGAAACATTACCTTTTGAAAATGTTCAAAAAAGAGCAGTTGGTCCTCTACTTTTTGTTGCAGTATAGGCAAATCATCCTGTCAGTGAACATTTTTTTTGGGGGGGGGGGGGGGGGCTTGTCAAAGATTTTTCAGGTAAATTTTCAAATATTTTTTCTGGCTCCCCCCAACTTTAATACTTTCAAAAATGATACTACATACCTGTGTCACTTTTTAAAAGGTTAACTGCATGTGTCAGTGATGATTTCCATGACTTTGACGAGCTATTGTTCCCCATGTTTTCCATGAAAATGAAAAATAATTTGGAGAAATGCTTAATTGATCATAATTATGTATGTTTTTGCTTTTATACTTCTTGACATTTCAAAAAAAGCAGTGATTACATGATTATGAATGGTCTGGGCTGTGGATATCGGCTTGGGTAGCTCAGTTGGTAGAGCACCTGACTAGACTAGTGATGCAGGGTTCCTGCATGGGTTTGATTCCCTGTCCAGCCATACTTTTTCTCCTTTCCTGTTACAATTATAATGGACAATGCCTGATCCCCCTATCAAAAATAAAATAGCTATTCCCACCCTTTGGAACCAGGATTATAAAGCTAAGTTATTCTTACATAGGAAATTTTAAAACTTGTGGATTGCATGCATGCAAAGAACAAGACAAATTGATATTCAGGTGACCATCAAGGCCCATGGGCCTAGTTCAGTGATCACTATGAATTGAATAGTGGCAAAAATAAAAGGTTTTTAGATAAGCAGCGATTCTTTTGAAGTACTGGAATACTTGTGAATTGTCAGAGTGAAACAGGAAATACTCTTTCATTCAGGCGTGAAGCTGCGAATGACTTTGCAGGCTAGCTGAAATTGGAATAGTCTAAAGTACGACTTATCTAGCTGAAACAAAAAAACTGGTATCATCAGGAGATATGGTACCAGTTTAGAAAACAAAGACAAGATGGCGATGGATTTCCAAATTGATGTGGAGGTACTCAAAAAATGGTATGCCCATCTACAATAACTGAGTTATATTCAACATTTTTATAGCTAGCGGGGAATTGGTGAAATTAAAATATTGTTTCCATTTTGTAACTACTGTGACATGGTTTGTATCAGGTACCTGATTTTTTTTTTGTCTAAAATATACATTGAACACCCAATTCTCATGATATCGCGGGACCGTTGTATCGCAGTATTTCCCAAATATTAGGATATATAGCACATATTCTTTATGTTAATGGACTGTCTTTCTGTTGTCTGATTGCCTGGAACACATACATGTGACAGAACTGAAAAATCACAACTGGAGATTTGAAATTTTTCAGCTGGAGTTTGGGTCTCAAAGCTGGAGATTTTTTATCGACATTTTTTCAAATCGCAAAAGACCATCCAACCCCCAAAATTCAGGAAAAAATACCTTCTCCCAGTTTATTCTTTACAAATTTTATTTTATAAAGTTGTTGTTTAGTTTTAAGAAAAATATGATAAAATTTTTATTCAAATGAAGTGAAATTAAGTATTCAAAATGAAATCAACTCATTTCCTAGTAAATTAATTAAGAGTTAACAGCATCATTAAAACATTGGATAAAATTTTATTTTTTGATGTAGTATTGATATATCAACTAGTAAGTGAAGTAAAACATAGCTAGGTTTTATGTTACAAATTCTATGCATGTCAGTAATTTGTTTTTAAATAGAATATGTACAGATGAAAAAAAGTACCCTCTAAAAAAATAAACAAATTAGAGTCAGGTATATTTTAGCAACACCCTGTAGTGTGATCTATTTTTAACTAAAGTGTGACCTACATTATAACTGTATCTTTTAATGACCAAAGCAGCATTAGAAGATGGCAACTGTGTATTTTAGCAACTAATTACAATGTTTTGCATTCAGTAATAAACATCAATGGTCTTTTATCAAGTTGATATATCACTAATTTTTACAACATAATTATACGACCTCAGGTTGATTCCTACGAAGCCTAACGTTACCTCCGCTGTGAAAATTTATTGCACTGGCGCGTTCTTATCTCAATTTCTTTTCATTCTGAGCAATTATGTGAAAGACGATCAAAATAAAATTTGAAAATAATATTTAATTTGAAGAATTTTAAAACACGGAAGATTTAAAAATTAATCGGGAGGGGCGGAAGGGGGGTGAAATATCGGGAGATTTTGTCTCCCGCCGGAAGAATCACATGTATGGGAACACACGGGGGTGGGGTGGGGTGTTACTTTCATTTCCCCAGAGTTTCGCTCTTGTGTAAATTATAAGAAGTAAGTAAGATTAGAATGAGTGCATATTGTTGATGATACGATGAACATAAATTATAAAAAGATTTATGACACCTTTGCATAATTACCAGTATCTGCTACAAAGACGGCGGCTTAGAGAGACGTGTAGAATTTGGAACACGTGTTGGTGATGTGATGCAGGGAAATAAACAATAAATAGCACATAACTTGTTTTGTAACAATGCATATATATCTACTATTGACCCTTGGTGTTTTTCTACTTTGTTCCGATTTATTTATTCTCGCTTGCACTCGATAGATTACCATATTTTTACATAATCAGTTTTGTTTACTGGACCGACATTTAGTAAAGCCACACTTCTGGTGCAGAAGTCACCTAAGTATATGACGTCTATTTGGGTACTACATCATGATTTACATTGGTAACATTGGGTATCCGGTGAAAATAGTATATATATATATATATATATATATATATATATATATATATATATATATATATATATATATATATATATATATACATGTATATATGTATATATATATATATATATATATACATGTATATATATATACATATATATACCAAGATTTACCAGTTGGAGACGGGGGATGAGTTGTGGTTACACACATACTTGAGGGATCGGAAATTTGAAACCAGAAAATGTAAGTTTGGGCAACAGTTCCATCAGACACCAAACATAACAAAAACTTAACAGTAATAAACAGTCTGTTGGGTGCCATTCATTTTAAGCCACCCTTTTCCTTCTGTTAAGTTCGTCTTCCATAATCATAAATGAACCAACTAAGATTAATTGGGTATTAAAATATATTTCATACTGTACCAATCTCAATAATTCTCTCAAATAAATTTATTGAAACTTGTAAAAATATTATTTTATTGACAACAGTATTTTTACATTGAAAGTCTCGGGTATGCTACACCTGTTTAAGACCCTCTAGACTATTGAGTAAATTTGAAATCAAATGTTGAATATAAATTATGGATGGATGCTGAATATGAATTAATTTTCTAGATTGTTAAGACAGGCCATTAGAGCCATCAAATGATAAACTGTAAAAAAAAAAAAAAAAATAAAAAAAAAAAATTAAGTTGATTGTGTTTTTGACAAAGTAGATTGTGTGTAATGGCAAATAAAGCCAATGACAGTTTGAGGTCCCTGATGAAAGTAACAATTCTTGACAATACACAAAATCAGAGTTAGTTACCTAGTAGCTGTTTTACTAACTTACATCATTCAACATTTAACCAGGTACTATTGACAACACTAGCATACACACAATGCAAGTAAACATTTTTATAGTGACAATGTGCCAGAAATCATTTAATGGTGAATCTTTTTTTCAGTATGGGAGGTGATTCCTTATACAAAGAGGCAATAGAGCACACAGCCAGCTTGAACATGAGGATGGGGATAGAGCGGAAACTGAGACTGCCATTCCTGGACTCTCAGACGGGGGTAGCACAGAGTCATACCTCCCTGTGGCATCCATACAAAGATAGACTACCAGGTCTGTAATAAAAGCATGTAACACAGGTTAGCTGATCACACTCAGGGGAAGTTACTCTAGATAGTTGCATTAAAACATATTTTATAATCTAGAGATTATCTGTGTTTAATTTTGAAAATTGTAAATTTTGACAAAAACTTTCCACAGGAGGAATAATAAACATTTTAAAAAGTTTTGTAGGAGTAATTTTCATATCAAATGAAAAAAAAACAAATTAGCACAATTTTTAAACAGGTTTTCTGTTGGAAAAATCCAGTTATTGAAATGGTGAAAATAGTGGGCAGCTGCCAACTGGGTACATCATTTGTCTGGATAACTCCTTCTAGTTTTCAAGATTGGAAGTTTTTATTTTGCAGAACAATTAGACATATATCAGGGATGTGCATGGTACTTGGATTTTGGAGAAAAAAAAAACAAAAAAAAACACCCCCTCCCCCTAAATTGACCAAAAAGTGAGGGGGCCAACTTCCCAAATTAATCTGACAAGCAAAAAAAAAAAAAAATCAACGGTCAAAATCCTGGAATTTGCCAGTGCTCGACCTTACTGCAACAAAAAGTGGGGATGCCAACCAGCATATAAAGGAAAATTTACTATAGCAGAATACTATACTGAGAAAAAGTAGGGGGCAGAGCCCTCCCACATTCTATGGGCCTGGTCACTTTGACAGCTTTGCCCTTGTTAATGGAAGTTGTCTGTAAATTTTTGTCCATAATATGTACACTATGAAAGATTTAAAAAAAAATGAGAATGTAAAAATTGTTTGAAAAATGTTTCAAATTATCTGTATTTTTAATCTAGCTAGTCAGTTTCTTTGTGCAGGTCAGTCATATGGACAGCTTTATTCATACCCAGCCAACAGATGGAAAAAGAAGAAACGACTAGCGTTCATGAATACAGAGAGTCGCACAAACAAGGCCAGTGATATTGAGACTGGAGAGTCAGGTACATATTTATGATTGGTAGCTGAGTTTTTAAAAACTACATTTGACGTTTATTCAATTGTAGGTCATAAAATGTATATTCTTGTAAAATACTTTCACTGTAAATAATGGGGGGGGGATAAACTTTTCCATGGACATATCTTTGGGGGGTATAATTTAATATACACATACCATCATATTTGACATAACTTTATCATGAATGATGTGATACACTTTTCATTTTTTCTTCAACTCTCTCTTTGTGTGTTATACACCTAGTAGATATGCATCAGATAAACACAGTGGAGAACCCAGCAATATGTAAGGAAGAGGAAGGAGAAAAATTCAGTGAAACCAGCAAAGACCGATGGTACGATGATTTTGACAACCTAAGTGAGCCTCCAGATGCAGGAGAAATGGTGGATGATCAATCTGACATCAGCGACTATGAAGAGACCTACATCAAAAGGAAGAAAAAGAAGGTCCGTCTTGAGATTTCTGTAACTACATACATTTGTATTATAAATCATGTTGATATAAGTTGATGTTAATGCATTTAAATGTGGTTAAAATCATTGATTTAAAGTACAATGTGAAAAAGAAATTGTCTTGATGTTACTGATATACATACATGTATATAGTTTACATCCCCCCCCCTTTTTAACCTAAGAGTGGTAAGGGGGCTGTGCATTATCAGGACACATGTCTAATCAATGGATTAGCAGACCAGTTGATTTCTAATCCTTATTTGTAATGATAGGGTACAGGACGTGGCAGGAAGAAGAATACGGAGAAGGAGCCGCCTCAGATTACAGAGGATAAAGACAAGCCATACTCTTGTGAAGGTCAGAATCAAAGTCACAGATTACTCCTTATCAGGAGTTTGCTATTTGCTTTCAATCTGTTTGTAGAGATTCAGTTCTTTTATTTTTGCTTGACTTTTCCATTTAGACATTTTGTTAAATGACACTCTTAGACTGTGTCTTGAATTTACACATCATGTTTATAAGCTCACCAGAGACGAAGGCTCAAGTGAGCTTTTCTGATCGAAATTTGTCTGTCGTCATTTTCGTAAACTTTTCACATTTTCATCTTCTTCTCAAGAACCACTGGGCTAATTTCAACCAAACTTGCCACAAAGTATCCGTGGGTAACGGGATTCAAGTTTGTTCAAATGAAGGACCATGCCTTCTTCCAAGGGGAGATAATTATGAATTTGTGAAAAATTAATGGCATCATTTAAAAATCTTCTTCTCAAGAACCACAGTTCTTGAAAAAATGAAACTGATATGGAACCATCTTCAGGTAGTGTAGATTCAAATTTGTTCAAATCATGACACCTTGGGGTAGGGTGGGGCCACAATGGGTGATCAAAGTTTTACATAGGAATATATAAGAAAATTCTTAAAAAGTCCTTTCAAGAACAGCAAAGCCATGATAGATCATATTTATATGGAAGCATCCTCAGGTAGTGTAGATTCAAATTTGTTCAAATCATGACCCTCAGGGGTAGGGTGGGGCCACAATGGGTGATCAAAATTTTACATAGGAATACATTGGAAAAAATTTTACATAGGAATACATAGGAAAAATATTTAAAAATCTTCTCAAGAACAGCAAAGCCATGATTGGTCATATTTATATGGAAGCATCCTCAGGTAGTGTAGATTCAAGTTTCTTAAAATCATGACCCCTCAGGGGTAGGGTGGGGCCACAATGGGCGATCAAAGTTTTACATAGGAATACATAGTAAAATTTTTAAAAATCTTCTTCTCAAGAACAGCAAAGCCATGATTAGTCATATTTAAATGGAACCATGCTCAGGTTGTGTAGATTCAAATTTGTTCAAATCATGAGAATAGAGGGGCCATAATAGGGGATCATAGTTATACAAAGGAATACAAAGGATATATCATTAAAAATGTTCTTCTTAAGAACAGCAAGGCCATTATTTGTCATATTAATTCAAAAGCATCCCTATGAAGTATAGATTCAAGTTAGCTCAAATCAACCCCCTCCCCCCCCCCCCCCCCCCTTCAACCACTTTTATATTTAAACTTTTCAAGAACTGATTTCTGCTTTTTCCTAGACAGAGTGCTGAGGTGAGCGATGTGGCCCCTGGGCCTCAAGTTTTTATGTACAGCTGTATTCAGAAAAAAAAACCCTGGTATATTCTTGTTTGACAAGTATGGTTTAGAATGTGAATATTCTCTTAAAGATATACACGCTATATAAACGCGGTTTTTTATGTGAAACAAAATGATTAAAGATTTGAGAAACATGTAGTGTAATAAAAAATAATTACTTTCCACAAAGTTTTACTAAGTAAGTCATTGTAATTACAAAACAATTAAGCAAGATCTGCAATTAAGAATTCATCCTATTCATATGAATACCAGGTATTGATGAAGGAAGTGCTTAAACAGTATATAGACATGCATGTCCGCGGGAAATCATAGACAACGAGGTACGTTGCATTTTGTCTACAATTTTGAATAAAAGTTAATATCTGTCATTACAGACTAGATGGTTAATACTGGTTGTTTTCAAAGATAAGTATCTTTAAGCATAAAACATTTGCCATCCATGTCAAAAGTTATTTTGTATACCAAACGGCCTACCTCATTTTCTTTACGCCATTTTTGTTTATCAATCTAAAAGTAGCGACGGTGTCACATGATGCATGAATTTAAATAGAGGCATTACTTTCCTAGTAGGATAATAAATAATTATAATTTGAGATTTTTATAATGAGTTCATTTCAGATTTTGTAATCTACAATATTTTCGTAACTTCATTTGGTAAACAAAATAAATAAATTTCCCACTTTATTTTTAACCGACGCAAGTTATAGTGTGTATATCTTTAAGTTTATCTTGAAGAATTACTCTAAAAGATGGCTAAGAAAAAAAATTGTTCTTGAAACATGGATTTCATTAATTAGTCTTACCTTAAGAGACTTAGACAAATCTTAACAGTCATCAAATTTTTAGTAATACATACCCATGTAATATTGTAAAATGGCTACTTGATTAGTACATGTCTGTTAAGATTGAACTTCTTTAATATAGCATGTTATGACTTTTCTACTATAACTCTGAGTTAATTGCATTTCACCCATTTATCCAACAACTGAAGACCTGAGCATGGAGAACTACAAACTGATTATACAGCGTCATTACGATGTCTATCTTAACTTCCTCCTCTTACACACTGCACAAACAGCTGACTGGTTTTTCAGACTTTTTGCACAGATTGATTTGCACATTGAAAAAATGATTTGTAATTCCTACAACACACAGAAAATAACATAAAGTAATTATTTAAAACACTGTGGGTCCATGATGAAATGTGATGAGGTGATTAATTGCTAATGGGCATGTGTTGTACAGTAAGATATAAGCCCATTGAACAGGTAAGAAGTAAAAGACAGGCTGTCAGGTGTAACTATAATACCTTGTTACAGGACGGACAAAGTCATGGAAAGGTGATGACTGCATGGAGATTTTTGTGCTTTTTTGTTTTATACTGCACACAGTTAATCACCTTTGTACTGGAGAGTGGGTCGTGCAGACAGATGCATGCCAATACTGAGACTGTAACAGTTCCCTGTGTCCAACTTTAATCTGCTAGTCTGGCATCTTCCTAAGGAATGACTGCGTAGTTTAACATGCTTCTCTGTCAGATAATCTAGCAGAGTGAAAAAACTTTAAACATTAAGAATGGGTTTCCAGACCATGAATATTATTTTATTATTCTCTTCTTGGTCAGAATTGACCATAAAGAGCCTCAGTATTTCTTTTGAAACATAATTGAATGATACTTACACTTAAGTTTGGAGCAAAATGCCATTTAAAACTACATGATAATACCTTGAAAGGAAAAGTATTGGTGAAATGTATATGCATGGAACTTTCACTGCAGCAAAAATCTGTCTAAAATACTGGCAGAAACTTAACACACACTTAAAAAAAAGTTGCTGGCTTTTTATGATTGCTAAAGAATAATTTCTGTAAAACATTTATTAATTGAAATTGCACACTCTTTGCAAATTTTCTTGCAAGCACATACTATGTACATGTATCTAAAACATTTTTTTTTTCTGTATTTGACATTTGTGTAAATCTGCTTTTCATATTTAATACTTTGTGTTTTGTTGTACATTCTGAGCTTTTCATAAGCTTCTTGATAGTTCAGGAGAACAGCTAGGCAACATGGAGCTTGCTTCCAAAAAAAAAAAAAAAACTGCTTACAGTGGAGATATGTTTTGTATTCAAATCATACAATATCCCCATTATAATTGTGCATTAAATGTGTTTTATATAACATCGAAGGAAAAGAGTAGATTTTTCTTCAAAAAATATTAAGGGTATGGTAATTTGTTTTTGTTTCTTTTTGTACATTTCTGTATGCTGTACTTTTTTAAAAAAAAAAATCGTTTTTAGGGTGAAAAAATTATATAATTTTTTTCTCTTTAATTCATTTGCCAAATTAGGTATAAAACACTTAGGATTGATTGAAAGTCTACAGAAATCAACAAGTTAAAGTGTAATAAATAGTACAAGAGTAGATGCATTGAGTACTGTATGTAATGACCTGTTGTTGACTAGCTGTTCTATTTCTGATGGACAGCTTGTGGGGCTAGATACAAGACAAGACCAGGTCTACAGTACCATTACAATCATTTCCATAACGGCATGATCGACGATGAAACGGTTCCCTCACCTAAGCCCCCCGCCCGGGCCTCCGGTCGGAATGCCGGTTTGTATTTCTAAACGCTGTGTCATGTTATGTGGCATGCACAATCACACTAATTCCATGTCATTAGGCAACTAGTTTTTTTATGCATCAGTTCTATATAAATAACAAAGGTGTTCACTAAGGGGTAAGGGAGGAAGGATTATAAAAAGGGATTAATACGATGTAAATATATCTGTAGATATGAAAGTACACGTAATACAATGTACGCATGTCTGTAGATATGAAAGGCCATGAAAAATTCTTCACTACTTATATTTTTATGTAAATTAACCTGTTGTATTAACAATTTATAAGTTTGTGGGAAAGCATATGTGTTTATTAATTTCAACAGTACAGATAATGAGAAATAAAACTGATGTATAAACAACTAGTTCCATCCATTTTATTGTGTTAGCTTAAACTGCTTCATATCCCAATAACAGACAACCTTAATGCTTACTCATTCTAGGAACGGGAAATAATTCTTTTTTAAGATATGTGTATATACACTTTACGTAGGATTATAAAATTAATATTTTGTGAAACATTTTATTTACAAAAGTTAAGGTAAACTAACAGCACATGGCTTTGAAAATTGTGATATGTATCCATAGCTCTTTTTCTGTACAATTTTTAATGTACTTTTCCCCCCATCATTGTCTTTTATAGTAATATGCATGCTTCAATATACAGAAATTGACACAATTTTGCAATATTGTATACTCTGTTGAGTACATGTATTTTGTATATCCTATTTTTGTGGTTTATGTCTGGTCATTTTGCATGCCGTTTTGTGTGTAACAATTTGAGACCGTTTTAGATGTAGACGATTAATTCGCCGTTTTTGTTTCAGTCATTAAGTCCCTGGTTGCTTCCTCATCTGGTACCGCGTCAGGTATTTGTAAGGCTGGCTATGGTTGTAGCGTTTTCTAAAATTACTCACATTATAAACAGCATCTTGATTGTTCTTTGTAAATCAGATCATACAGAACACATTATACTGCACCGTAACCCACACAGATATTTCCTATTTAACAACTACTAGATAGGCACTCTGACAGAAAATTCCAACTTCTATAGATGATGTAAGGGCTCAATCAGGCAGTATTTCTTTAACAAGAACTTTACATTTTTTCACTCACCGTTACTCAGCATCAGAAGTTTGATATTGACTCCATTCTGTTATCATTGTATAATCATCACCGTTACTTTACATGTAAAAGAAAGTTAACTATGTAGTATAATTGTGTATTATAATGACACGTGTACCAAACAGAAATTCCAGCACTATGACTTGCTATTAACATCATATGCTCTACAAAAATTAAAATGATGAAAAAAATGAGGTTTGAATAATATTTACTGGTTTTTAGCTACACTAGTTAAGACCAGCAGAGGTGACGTGTTTGTCGTCTGTCTGTCTGTAAAGAAAGTTCTTCTACAGTTTTGGTCTCTTTTAAATGAAATTTGTTACATGCATGAAGATACATAATTCAGTATATTTTGTTTTGATATGTACTGTTGCCATGGTTACAAGAATACAATTTTGTATAAAATTCTTTCAAAATGCTACTCTTCCTAAAGTTTTGGTTAGATTTCAATAAAATCTTGGTGCGCCAAATAAACTATATCTAGACTCAGAATTCTTTTCATTTTTTTCAATTTTTTTTTAATTTCGATAAATAAATGTTTCCATGGTTACTTAGTACGAGGGTAGAAAACATCAGGACACTTTCTCACAGATTTAATTCTGGGAATGTATAAAATAAAAAGTGTGTCAAGTTTAAATGCAACTTTTGTACGAATATAAGTACAAAGCAGTATAGAGCTACAGTTTCATCAGAAACTTTTTTTTTAATTGTTTAATCCATTAAATTAAATATTTACAGTGTATGTGTGCATTTTGTTTGATGAATTCTAACAGGAAAGAAATTTACACTTGCCAACAACACATTTTGAATTTGAACATTTTATTCAAGACAAGGAATTCTGTAAATATATTCAAATACTTAATGAAAACAACAGTTTTTGTACATTTACGATTTATACTAATAATACTATACAGTTATGGACTCGCTTGGTGGTTAATATGGTTTGATATTCCCCAGAAAATATCAATGTTGACCTTGGCCATTATTATATGTTTCTTAGACTAGTGAATATCAAACCATATTCACCACCAAAACAGTCCATAATTGTTTTATTATAGTCAGAATTTGAAAAAATAAGACAAAAAGGCTGCATGACAACAACATTTTCATAAACAAACTTGTCGCAGAAAGATTTAAAAATGTCCAGATTACAAGTTATAACTTCTGTGTTTTCTTTTCGTAGTACGTAAGACATCATTTCTCGGTGAAATGTTTTGATATTAATCTTGGGATAGGCTTGCCTAATGTTTTTCCTGCATAAATAAACAGCTGGCTCCAGCTGTTTCAGCAATTATTTACATGACTTAGGTGTTGATTGTGATGCCACAATTGCAGCTGCACACACGTTGACCCTCCAGTGAATACGGCCTCAAATCCAGTGAATATGTAGTGTTATGAACCGTTTGAGTTTGTATAGATTATATGTTACGAACTATAAATCGAATATATAATAAACCAGTATACAGTAACGAGGAATAATATTTCATGAAAAAGCATGGATATAGTGCATGTAAAGAGTTGTCAAAGTAGAATTCGATGTCCTACATTGTAAACTGTGGCAGTATGTAGGTTAATTAGCTTATTGGGCTTGGAGAAAAGTGAAAATTTTGTTTGAAATATGACAGAAAGTTATCATGCTTGAACATATAATGTATACAAAAACTTATTAATAAGATAAAAAAATATATGATTATGCTTTTAGTTGTCAGAAGTCCCATGTGGATTTTTCTAAAAATCATGCAATGCAGCTTTGTGAATGCTAGAGAAATGTGCATTGAAAGAAGGCAAACTGCTTTTATTTTTCACAATGCAATACAAACAAAAAATACTTATTTTGTATGAAATAGAAATCCCTGGGTTTCTTGTACATAATACTAGACAATGCATTTCAGAATGGACCCAGTTATAAAATCATTTTAAGATAAATCTTGTGTGTGACTGTTAATTTTTGTGAACAATCCAGCGTGTTGTTGGGGT